>NC_092333.1:17760000-18385000 GCF_046630445.1 Rutidosis leptorrhynchoides | reverse complement strand
AATTAATAATATTGTTGATAATAATAATTGTATTATTTTCTAATAACTAAAATATTGATAATGATAATAATTTATAATAATAACAATTCTTAATAATAATATCCAATAACAAATAATAAAAATATTTATTTTAATCCTAATATTAATATACATATTAATAATGATGAATGTAATAATAATAACATGTCAATTATATTATAACTTGTAATTCTATATGTCTATTTGTATATATATTTATATATATATACTGTATTTAAATATATCTGTTTGTATATATATATATATATATATATATATATATATATATATATATATATATATATATATATATATATATATATATATATATATATATATATATATATATATATATATATATATATATGTATTATATTTAGTCTCTTTAGTTATTAAATATAACTATAATAATACTTCTTAATATTATAATGATAACACTTTATAATAATGTAATGGTAATAACAATTATATTATTGATAATAATAATGAAAGTAATAATAATTTTAATATAACATTAATATCTTAACTTGTAATTACCTTTATTACAATTTATTAATTATATAATATTTAATAGTTATATATGTATATATATATATATGTATATATATATATATGTATATATATATATATGTATATATATATATGTATATATATATATGTATATATATATGTATATATATATGTATATATATATATATATATATATATATATATATATATATATATATATATATATATAATATCTATATGTAATATTCAATTACAATATATATACTAATAATAATAATAACAATCTATTCAATAGTATTATTGATAATACTAATTAATAATGATACTAGTAATAATATTAGTATATCAATTATATTCAAACTTGTAATTAAGTTTAATATATTACCAATTATTATATAGTATCTACCAATTATATAATTAGTGAATCCTTAATATTTATTAATTATATATATATATGTATATATATTACAATATTACTTATGTATAGAATTTATATATATTTACATATTTATTTACACTGATGTTCGTGAATCTTCGGGAATAGTCATGGGTTAATTGCTTTCATGCAATAGTTCAAAAATTTTCGAGACTCAACATTACAGACTTTGCTTATTGTATCGAGATCATATAGAGATTAAGTTTAAATTTGGTTGGAAATTTCCGGGTCGTCACAGATGATCTACAATGAGGATCAATATTTAATTCCAAGTTCCGCTATTGTTTATGTGAACCGAATATTTTTTTGAAGAGAGCAAATATTAGGTTGTTCATCATATCATTCTTGTGAGTTTCAAATCAAGATTTCCATCATGCCTAAACTTGTATTACCGTCAATTTATGTGAACCAAAAAGTATTTTGATTCTTTACACGAAAATCAAAATGGCCCTATAACTATTAATATGTGATTCATTGTCATAAATAAATATGCTTTGAATTTAAGTTCATATGGATTTTATTATAGAAAGAACATCGTAAATACTTACAGACCCATGCAAATCATTTTTACTCTACCGCTATGACATCTACGAGTTTTGGTTGCAGATACCACTCTACCGGTATCGGTACCCAACAAATTTTTTACTACTCGTGTACCCGCAAATCATTTCTGATAGGTTTATTTATAGTCCCATGCATGTCGGTCATGAATTTACCCGCGAATCTCATTTGATTCATTTTTCACTGATCCTATTTTTTTTTGCTTTTCGATTTTAATCGACACATACAAATTTAGTTTTCGATTTCCGTTTTCGTCTAAATTTTCGGATTTATTTTGAAAATAAATAAAAACGATTAAATGGAAGTAACCAAATCGATGACATCGATGACGCTTTATAAAGAATATATAATTGGTGAACATGCATATTTACTCTCGCTTGTTTTGGACTCGGGAGATTTATGTTAGCATGAATTTTATATAGGCCACTGAGCAAAACTCGATTCGAAACAAGAGCATCTTGGTTGGTCTCTAGCTTGTAAAGTCTCTCAAATTTCTCACATAACAACTGGTTATCAAGCTAACGATCTTTCCAAAATAAAGTACCCTCCCCGTTGCTAACGTTTTTAACTAAAGATGTACAGAAGTTTATGTGCGTTTGTAACACCGTACTTTTTACATGCATTTTTTTAGAACATTCACAGTGGAAGACTTATTAATTAACATATCATATATTATGTACAGAACTATGTGATTACATAAAACACTGGTGTTACGTTATTATTACAAACCATTCAAATATATTATTTATTCCAAAACACATCAGAGTGACACGGTGTCAAACATCTTCACTTGCCTTGCAAAACCCACCAAAAGCTGTTACTCTATACCTGCAGGGCAAACACTTTGGGGGAATTAGCATAACGCTAAGTGAATGGCAATATCTAGGTGGACATCACTACAAGCATCAAGCACAGCTTAAAGGCACTGGTCACTAATCACTTAAAGCCATACACAAGAGGATCAGCAACCAATAGCTGATCAAGCTCGAATATACCGATAGTTCACACTACTGAGTCACTGGTATAGTCTTCCAGACGTGACGGACTCGTCATTCAGACTATACCACTAATCAGTAACACGTGGACCCAATACTATTACCCTAAATACACAAGGTAAATAGTGTTGACCTCTTACGCTGGAATTCACCATTGACGTTCACTGGTGCGCACATAATCACATATAGTCACAATACTGGTCACAGACTCATTACACAGTCTAATTATAAGCATGGCACGGATCACTATACTTGTCACTGTATAATCACATCCATAAAGATAATCCCACTCACCCGGAAGCACGAGTATTCAGTTGTCTTATATCACTGAGCCTTCACCTTTCCGTTTATCACCTGAGAATCATCACCAAATATCCCAAGTTAGTATAGTATTCAAGTGTTGAATCACACTTCACATATAACATAAAATATTCACAAAATAGATAGGGTTTTCGAGCACCACACAATTTTCGAACAGTATAATGTTTTCGAGCAATATACATTTTTAGAGCGGCAAAAGGTTTTCGAGCACACTATGTTTTCGAGCAAAGTTCTCGAGCACAATATAGTTTTCGAGCAGTAACAGGTTTTCGAGCACTACTTCTATTTTTAAGCACTGTTTTCGGACACTAGAGGTTTTCGAGCACACTGTTTTCGAGCATCTACATCTTCTTCATCGGCTCGCTGATGAAGTTGATTTCATGCTCAAAAACTCGATTTTCACTTATTTTAGTCCAATTCAAGTACAAGGAAGTATATATAACATGTATACACATATATTCCTTACAATTAACACTAGAATCTATCACTTATATACAAGTTTAGGATCAAAGTATCAAAATACCCAATTTACACTAACATGAACCCTAACTTTAAATCACCATATCTAATCATTTTTTAGCTCAATTCACAGCACCATTAGATCTTAGAGCACAAGTCTAACATGTTTCTATGTCTAAAACATAATCATTAACACATGCATAGCAAAATCAAGCACTTAAAACCCAATTCACCCAAACCTACTTAAAACCCATTTGAATTCATCAAAATTGAAGATACTTACCTTGTTTTGATTCTGAAATCACAAAGAATTAGACACACCAAGACTTAATCTTCAATTTGCACTTGTTGATTTTAAGGATTTAAAGAGTAGAGAGTGTTTAGGGTTTGAGACTTGCTAAAAAAATAGCAAGATATGAACGTACATAGTATATAAGGCTTATTTTAGGTTTCTTCACTCAAAGGTAACTCTTCAGTCTAATACACGGGTATTTACCAGTTATCTGAAACCCAAAATTTTTAATAACTTATTCATTTTAAGTCTGATTCACAAAAGAAAATATGTTCTGTGACCCTTGTCACAAAACGCACATTATCCCATACACAATAAATATAAAACATATAATTATTAAAATCACTATATTAGCACATAAGGGTAAATAGGTCATTACCTACTAGGCCCAAAGCTAGGCTGTTACAGCTTTTTCCTTAAGTATGGAACTAGCTTTTGCACATAGTGCCATACAGCTCGATTGCTTGTTGAAGATGCGACACAACTAGATCCCTATAATGTTTTCGTGAAATCAAGGCAATCATTGGGTCAAAATACTTTATAGAGAAAATGAATACACGATTCATTGATCAATCCGGACAGTCATATCATACTCTATTTCTAATAGTGTAATAGAAACTTATGTAATTAATATCTTGTAACGACCCGACCTTTTCGACTTATATTTGTGCTTTATATTTTCACGAAACTGTGTATTTGTGCGTACTTTGTTAGATTATATTCTGGGATCTTATTTCATGTTGATTACTTTCGTTTATATTTTAGAACGTGTTATTAAGTACTTAGTTACTTAACTTGATCCTAGAATGATTTTATGACCGTTAGTGTCACTTAACGTTTAGAACGAGCTATGTATTTTGGTACACATTTAACTTTTGTCATAATTGGAATATTATGACTACGTAATACTAATTGTTATTTTCTAATGACAATTACTTGGCTTATTGGTTGCTTAATTATGCTTAATAACTTACTAATGCACACTAGTTAGTCTTAGTGGACTTTCTACCTTATTAAACTTAAGCCCACCCTACTCTAGCTAATGGACTCTTAAGTTAGCCCAAATTAAATGGATTAATGACCCATTAAGATGTAGGACAAAAATTCATTAAGATGAGCCAACATACTAGCATTTTTGTTAACCATTACTACAAATATTGCATGAGATCCCAACAATAAGCACAACCTTTAGACCACCACTAAGCAAAAAGCAAAAAGTTATCCCCTTGTCCCCCCACCCTAAAACCTACGGCCATGAGTCCTCACCACCACTATAAATACCAAACTTATTTCACCCATTTCACACTTGATCTCATTCTCATTTTACACACACTTGCTCTCTAATTTTCTCTCTAGTCTTTCTCACACTAAAAATTGTAAGTTTTAAATTTTCTTATTCTTCTTTTTTTTTCCATAAACACGACATCATCATCATGTTTAGATCAATCTTTTTAGCTTTTTGATCTTGTTATATCTTATAGATTCAAACTTTGATTTGAATCCTTCAAGAACATGAAAGATTCAAGTTTTCTAGCTTTGAATCTTCATTACTTTGTTGGATCTAAGTTTTCTAGCTTATGATCTTTTATTTTATTTAAAAGATCAAAACTTGTGTTTATGATCTTCATGAAACTTGAAGATCTAGCCTTTTTCTTTAAGGATCTTCAAGAACATAAAAGATTCAAGCTTTCTAGCTTTGAATCTTCATTACTTTGATGGATCTAAGTTTTATAGCTTAAGATCACTTTGTTTTTGCTAAAAGATCAAAACTTGTATTTATGATCTTCATGAAACTTGAAGATCTAGCTTGTTGCTTTAAAGATCTTCAAGGACATAAAAGATTCAAGCTTTCTAGCTTTCAAATCTCATAATTATTTGTTAAAAGATTCAAGCTCTCTAGCTTAGGGTTCCATTACTTTGATTGATCAAATTTATGTCTTGCTTGTTTGATTGAATCAAAGTTTGTAGCTTTAATCTTGAATAGAACTTGTATTTGTGTTAAGACTAAGAACATGATGTAACCTTGGTTCATCATCCATCTAAAACTCTTAAATGAGTTGTATTACTTCTTAGTCTTGACATTGTGTGTTGATGGTTGAAACTTGGTCAAAGTGATGCTAAAACATCAAAGAGTTGTACACTTGAAGCTTACACGCATCAAGGATGAGAACCGTGATGAGCATCAAGCACCAAGAAACCCACCGGAGCACTTGTTTACTGTTTTTCAAGGTCTGATCAGACACCTAGGACTTCTGGAAAGTTGATTTTCAGATAGTTCGTTTCGAGTAGATGACTTTTTTGTTTAAGACTCACCTAAATCCGATATACGGTTTAGGATTTATAGCCTTCCAAAAATTACTACGCCTTTGTAACGACGTGCTGAAAAATTCTAACCTACTCGCGCTTGAACCGTCGCCACGGTCAAACAACATCGAGTTAGGATCTGAAAATTGGACAGCGGTACAAGGACTCACATATGGAGCCTTGGCCACTGACCACATGTCTCTTCAGTTTGTATAGAGGTCGTAACAGGTGTACGAAGTCAGCATTTTGTTTTGATCTCTATTCTTGTTGAAAACTTAATTTATCTTTTACGAATGATGATGATGATGATACTTAAGACTTAATTTATTTACTTTAAAACCTTTTGGGATAATATACTGACTTAGTAACCTTTGACTTAGGTTGAGGACCTTTCAGACCGACTTACTACTTGCATACTTTTCATATCGACTTTTACCGCATTTATCACTGTGAGTTATAGCTCCCTTTCTACTTTACTATTTTTGGGACTGAGAATACATGTGATGGTTAAAGCTAAGGGGTATAAAATACTATTAAATTTTACAAGGAAATACTATTAAATACGATACAATTTTACTCAAGATATTTATTTATTTATTGAATGGATATACTTAAACCTTGCTACAACACTTATAGGCAGTGTACCTAATCGTACAGTAGTGTAGTTTTTAGTAAGTCCGGTTCGTTCCACATGGAAAATCTTTTTCACAAAGCTTAACGCTATATTAGCTTAAATTTATAAAAATACAAATATATATATAAGTAATATTATTATTATAAAGGGGGGTTTTTACCGTTTAATGACCGGTTTGTCGATTTTAAAACTTTAGTCGCAGTTAAAACAAAATGTAAAATATTAAATAAATAAAAGACTTAATTTAAAGCGTAAAGTAAATAACGATAATGAAATTGCGATAAATAAAAGTGCGATAAAATAAACTTGCGATAATTAAAAAGTACGATAATTAAAAGTGCAATTAAATACAATAACAATAAATAAAAGTGCGATAATTAGAAGTGCAATTAAATATAAAATAAAGGAAATTAAATATGAAATAAAAGAATTATGCTTATTTAAACTTCCGTAATCATGATGTTTGACGTGTTGATTTTAGTTTTATTCCCATGGGTTAATTGTCCTTTGTCCTGGATTATTTAATATGTCCGTCTGGTTTTTGTCCATAACAGTCCATCAGTCATAAATATAAAGTGCGAGTGTCCTCGTCAAATTATCCTTATACCCGAAGTTAAATATTCCAACTAATTGGGGACTTAAACTGTAACAAGATTTTAATACTTTGTTTAATAATTACACCAGGATGTCGACTGAGTGTAACCCAAGGTTTTAATACTTTGTTATCAATTATGCCAAGTGTCCTTGTACATAATTTCACCCCTGTTTTAATAATTTTAGTGGCTATTAATCCATTCCCGTGTCCGGTTAAATGAACGATTATTCGTACATATAAATACCCCGCCCATCGTGTCCGATCGAGTGTATATGGTTATTTATAGGGACGCCCAATTGTAAATCTTTATATTAAAATTAACAAACTATCATTTAGTTAAACAAATATAAAGCCCATTAATAGCGCATAGTCTAATTTCCACAAGTGTCGTTCTTTTGTCCAAACCTCAATTATGGTACAAAGCCCAATTACCCAATTTTAGTAATTAGCCCAACATCATGATTACTTCGGATTAAATAAGCATAATAATAACTTAGCTACGAGACATTAATGTAAAAAGGTTGAACATAACTTACAATGATTAAAAATAGCGTAGCGTTACACGGACAGAATTTCGACTTACACCCTTACAACATTCGCTAACATACCCTTATCATTAGGATTTAAAATTAAAATTAAAATTAAAATATAAATTATAAATATAAATATTACGTATAGATATAGAGAGATTGATATATATGGATATTTTTACGATCAAACTGCGTTTGCTTTTATAGGCATTTTCATTTTTTGGGGCTCCGCGAGTCGCGGCCCTCTCGTTCCTCAAACTCCGCGAGTCGCGGAGATATCAAATCCAGCTCACAAAGCCTTGGCTCCTAGCTTGCCGACGGATTTAAATATAAATATAATATATAAATAATTATAAGAATTATTTAAATATTATATTATATTTATGTGCATAGTTGACTTGTAATTTTTAGTCCGTTGCGTTGAGAGTTGACCCATGTCCCGGTTTTGGATTTTCGAACGTCCTTGCGTACAATTTAATATCTTGTACTTTGCGATTTGAATCTTGTACTCTTGTAATTTTGAGACGTTTCTTATCAATAATTGGAACCTCTTTGATTGTATTTTGTACTTTTGAGCTTTTTGGTCGTTTGCGTCTTCAATTCGTCGAATCTGTCTTTTGTCTTCAACTTTTATTATTTAAACGAATATCACTTGTAAATAGAACAATTGCAACTAAAAGCTTGCCTTTCTTGAGGAATAATGCTATGAAATATATGTTCGTTTTTAGCATTATCAAATATTCCCACACTTGAGCGTTGCTTGTCCTCAAGCAATATCAAAACTTGAAATTAAATCACACGAATCACTTCTTTATTCTTCACACTTTATACATTAGTGATTTTGATACGGCGGTATAAACAATGATAGTAACGATGTGGTTTACAGTCCCACATGACTATAAAAATTTAGATCCATTAAGGAAATTGGATCTTTATGAAAACATTTGATCTTTTTGAAAATACAATCTAGCTTTTACCCTAGATAAGTTTTCCGGAATAACCCTTCACCGGTGTTTGCAAATTGTTTTTATGGGTTTGGTGGGTTTCAGATTTGAAAATTTTAGCTCAAAACTTGCGGTTTTGTGTCACCCACTTGCTAACCTTGTATTAGGAAAGTAACACGTCCAGTATACTTGCTCCGAATATTACCTTTCGATAAACTACCGTCCGGTTGTAAAGGAAAGCGTTGAACAAGCAACTGTTAAGGCAATGTCCCCTGACATACTTTTAATTATGGTATATAACGTGTCGGACGCAATTACTATCCTTTGTAGGAGCAATAGTAAATCTCACCCTTATAATTTATCGGTCTGGCACAAGGTCCTGTCTTTAACCATGCTATGCAACCACCGTTCTTACGGTTGACAACCGATTTGGTTCAGATAACCTAATGAATTCCAGATGAATTCCTAGGATTTTACGTTCAATGGTAATGAACGCATTGAAAATGGGTTTTCAGAAAACAAATCGGTTTATAATTTGATCAAAATATTTTCTCGTTCAAGCTCGAGTTTAGATATCATTGAATTCCATGAGTTTGTAATTCTCAATCTTTAAGGTCAATCTTTAGAATTGAGTAATATCAGTCTTAAAAGCTAATTTTTGATCTTTAAAGGAGATTATCCTTTCTAGGGATCTGATTTATTAGTCTTATCAAGCTAATTTGCACGGTGCCCCCCATTTTACGAGATAAATCCTTCTCATGGTTAGAATAAATCTGACCACTTGGCGACCCTGTTTGATGCTGAGGTCTGTAGATTTCCTGCTGATTTTAGTGATTACTTTTCTAGATTTTTTGTCAACCTACAGCTGGTCTGGACGACAACTTCTTGACCTAAATCAAGAAGCGCGTGTCTTTTTCGGAAGACTTTACTTCTTTTTAATGATGGAATTGATTCATCGTGTAGATCCATCTTTTCTTTTCTTTCATCGGGTAAAACAGTTTAGTTTAGTCCAAAGCAAAAGTATTTTTAGTTATTTGTTACAGAAATATGTGACATATGTTTAAAATATCTTGGTAAATTTTCCCACACTTGGCTTTTATTTTCCTTTTTATTGTCCTCTATTCCATTTTAAATGAATTTTAACATTTTAGTTTGTTTCTCAATTTATGTCCTTTCTGAGGTAACAATAATTTCGGTGTTAAAACCTAGTTTTATCGTTCATAAATATGTATAAACATGATTTTGAGTTCATTTAATTGAAAATTTTGAAAAATTTTACTAGAATTGGGTAGTCAGTATATAAGACTAGGGCTGTTCTTTATTATCAGAGAGCACTAGATTCTAATACAACTACTACTTTACTAGTATTTCTAATGGTAACCAAGTGTATAAAGTAAAAATTTTAAAATTCGAAAGAATTTAACCCCTTCCCACACTTAAGATCTTGCAATGCCCTCATTTGCAAGAAATCAGTAACAATTTAAATTATTGAGGGTGATTTGTGTGAAAATGATTAAATTTTACCAAAGTTTCCAAACATATTGGCGTTTGTTTGCTGAATGATAAATGGTGCATATCATTTTTTCATTCCGTCTTGTTGTTATATCACATTTATTTTGCATCTTGTCGTCAAAATTAGTTGCTTTTGCTGAACTTAATGCCAGTCTTTGAAAATGCGTTGTTTTACCCTGTTGTGTACATAAGATAAACTGCAAACATATATACATATTTTTGAAGTTTGGTATATTACCCCACATTCAAACATTATTAAAATCTAAAAATAAAAATTCGTAAATTATAAAAACTAATACAATTCCAACATAAGTATTAAATGTATCAACATTACAAATTATAAAATAAATAAAACTAAGTAGACTAGGGATGATACTGATACCAGTAGGGGTTCCATGCATAACCATATGTGTTATAAAATGCTTCGGCTGGGTTATACGTAGGATACGGTGGTTGGATCTCTATAGACCAGGGAGGAAATACGGGCGATGGATTAGGAATATAGTTTCTACCTATTTGTTGGCAATAAGCTATGATTTGGTTTTGATGAACTTGCCAATCTTCAAATGCTCGATGTCTAGCATTTTCGTACTCTTGTGAAGCTATAACCCTTTGCATTTCTGTCATTTCATTTCCCCCTCCCACATTACCTTGCTGTTGGTTTCTCTCAACCTGTGGATGTCTACCATGGTATTGTACTGCGGCGTTATTTCGCACCATGATATACATTTAAACCTATTGTATCGCGGGGTTCTGGTTCTTCGATTAATAATCCCCCCCCGACTTATATCCACACCGAGATATTTAGCAATCAAAGTAATAAATATACCACCTCCTATTATGCTATGCGGTCTCATCCCCCTAACCATAGCTGATAAATAATAACCCACACAATAAGGTATACTTACAGCACTTTGTGGGTCTCGAATACACATGTGGTAAAACAAATCCTGTTCATTTACCTTTTCCTTATTATTACCTCGTTGTGTAATCGAATTGGCTAAAAACCTATGAATTACTCTTAACTCTGCTCTATCTATATCCAAATAAGAGTAATTTCCCCCTTTAAATCGGTGATGGCTAGTCATTTGACTCCATACACCATGCGTATCAAAATTTTCGTCTATCTTTCTACCATTTAGTATCAACCCTCTACAATCGGCAGATGCTAACTCCTCAGGCGTATATATACGTAAGGCCTGAGCCATGTCTAGTAAAGACATGTGGCGCATCGAACCTCCTAACAAAAATCTAATAAAAGATCGATCGGTTAAACTAACTACCCGATCATTTATTTCTATACTACACAATAATTCTTCACACCATACTTTATATACAGGTCTACGCATGTTGAATAAACGTACCCAATCGTTAAAAGTAGAATTACCATACCTCTGTGTAAGTAATTCCCTAATTGACCCGGCTAATTCTACAGCTTCTAACGGTGCCCATTCTATTACCCTAGGTACTTCAACAGCTTTAGAATGAAGAGTATGCAAACCCCTTTGGTATTTTGGATAATCTATCCAACGTCTATCAAATCTCAAGTTCGGGTGCAAATCTTCCAAGTGCATATCTGAAAATGTCATGACTGGATGAGGTATATCTTGTTTGTAGTAGTTATCCACCTCCTGTTGTTCCGCATTCTCAGCCGGAGCATTGCGAGCTTGGGATGAAGATTCACCCTTTCAGTCTGCAAAACACATCAAACACAATATTTGTGCATCCAAATATGCATTAGTGTCAGCAAAATCATCAATCAAAATAATTACAATGACATGTTCAATTTATATCAAACTTAAGCTCATTTTCATATTTTCATCAAATCTACACTTTTTCAAATAAGCATATACGAAAATGTTCGCCAAGTTCATAAGCATTCAACTCAAATAACATGTCAAAATAATCATCACTAGCAATTAAACAAGTTTCAAATGGCATTATCTCTCAAAAATCAAGTTCGTGAATTTTAGACTTGAAAAAGTCCACTTTAATTCTCAAAATTATGTTTAGGCTCAAAGTTTGGATCATTTAACTACCTAAACATGTTACACTACTTAATTTAGCAACAATTCATGACAAAAATCGGCCATAACCTGTTTATATCAAAAAGCCCCAAATTTGCTCAAGAACACAAACCCTAGATTACTCAAAATTTGAAGTTTAAGGCATCTAATCATGTTAAATAGCATCAATCTAGGTTATACAAGCATAATACATAAGCAATTTAAGCATAATTGCACTAAAAAGCATCAAAATCGAATTAGGTATAAAATTGCTAAAGAACACTAATTTTCGGATTAAATGGTATTTAGGTGTAGAAATTTACTGTTTTTCTTGAGTAATTCCTTGATAGCATCCTTCTCAACATGATTTTAGTAAAAAATGTGATGATTTTCGGTGAAAAAATTCGGATTTTAGAGGTGATTTTCGGGATTTTTCCCAGTATGTTTGTGGGTGTGGTCTGTGGACTGATCTGTTTCTGGCGATATATTTTTTCTGGATTTTAGTCCCTCCGCGACTTGCGGTGTTTGATGCTTACAAACTCCGCGAGTCGCGGTGTTTGAATTTTTTTTTTTTTAATAATCTTTAACTTATTAAAACAATTAAGTAATTAATTTTAAAATTTTGTTTCCCTTGTTATTTAGGACGAGGTCGTTTCGGAACAATGTCCTAGTCCGTTCCTCGACAAAATTTTAAAATTTGTTTTTTTGTAGCGATTGTTTTAAAAGCTAAGATTTTTGGGTTTTTTTTAATGTTTTTGACATACTTTAATTCAATAAGATTAAAAATAATGATAATAAAAGTTCTCGTCCCTCCCTCGGGTAAAGCAATTTCGGTTCAAAGACCTAGTCTTCAACTTACGACGAATTTTAAAAATCATATTTTTAACTTAGCAAAATAAAGTAAAATTTTTTTTTTTAAATTCACACCAAACTTAAATTTAAAATGCATAAAATTAAAAATTCACACCAAACTTAATTAAAAATTTATATTATAAATTCACACCAAACTTATATTATATTTTTGTTTTTATACATACAAACTTAAAAATATCAATTGTTCAAATATTTACAATTTTAAATATATTAATTTAAAAAGTTTACAATATTAATTTAAGATTTATATATTAATTTTAAAAAAAACATGGTAAAAATAATATTAAAAATCTTTTTGGCTTTATTCCCACTTTAATCAATCAAATATTATCAAAAATATGCGCCCCTCTTTTCGGTAAAGTAATTTCGGTTCCATGACCTAATTTAACTCATGACGAATTTTTGAAATATTTTGGTTTGATTAATTAAAGATATTTATACCTTAAGAATAAACGTTAAATTTCGCAGTGATGTAATAAATTTTTGTATGATATCAATAATTTCGGTCGCCAAACCTAATTTCATCGAATACCAATTTAATACTTTATAGCGAACAAATTAGCGTTTATTATCAAAAGGTTAAAAATAAAAATAAAAAATAAAAACTGTACAGACTTACCTGTGAGATAGTATTCTTAGTGATACGATCTATCCCATTCATAAGATAGTCGGTTTAATTGATTTTCCATGGCTACATAGGCGTAACCTCGAGCATTCAGTGTTTTTTCTTCTAAACATATGAACGGTCCGTCTCTGCATAAAGTAACAAATTCGGTGTTTGAATAGGTTTGATTATTTGAACATTTACCTCCATGTGACCATTTTCCGCATTTGTGACATCTTTCTAGGTGTCGTGCTCTTCTTTTCGCTGCGGATTTTGATTTTCCTTTACCAAATTGTAACTTATTATCTTCGCATCTGGATTCTTTTCTTACTCCGTCCAATCTTTCTCTGATTACTGATACTAGATCACTCAGAAGTGTGTCATTATTACGTTTAGTGATCAAAGCGTGTAGCATTAGACCATGGTTTAGTTCACAGGAAGTCTTCATTTCGTAAAAACCTAAAAAAATAAAAATTCAGAATGGGGGGAGAAGACTAGTTCTTTAGGGTCTGCTAGGGAAAGACCATTCGGGTTCCATTTTCGAGAACTACACGAAAACAGAAAATCTAACTCTAACAGAAATACATATTATCCTTTAAAGACTTGATTCTCCTCACACTTAGTTAGCTGTGGTATCGAAATTGTAATTAACTTCGTTGTCGACTTCCATCGGACTATCTATGTAATGTTTAACTCTGTGACCATTAACTTTAAATTCAATTCCATTTGAATTTATTAATTCTATCGTTCCGTATGGGAAAACTCTTTTGACTATGAATGGTCCAGACCATCTTGATTTTAATTTTCCAGGAAATAGCTTGAATCGTGAATTGAAAAGAAGAACTCTGTCTCCTTCTTTAAATTCTTTTGAACTTCTGATTCTTTTATCATGCCATTTCTTCGTTCTTTCTTTATAGATTAATGAATTTTCGTATGCTTCGTGTCTTAATTCTTCTAATTCGTTTAGTTGACTTAACCGTAGACGTCCGGCTTCATGTAAATCAAGATTACATGTCTTCAAAGCCCAAAATGCTTTGTGTTCAATTTCTACTGGAAGATGACATGCTTTTCCGTAGACGAGTTTAAAAGGTGTGGTTCCAATTGGAGTTTTGTAGGCTGTTCTAAAAGCCCAGAGTGCATCCTCCAATTTAATGGACCATTCCTTCAGATTTGATCCTACGGTTTTCTCTAGAATACGTTTTAAAGCTCGATTGGTATTTTCAACTTGTCCACTTATTTGTGGATGATATGCGGTGGAGATTTTATGAGTTACTCCATATCTTTTGAGAACTTTCTCAAGTTGATTATTACAGAAATGAGTTCCCCGATCACTTATTAAAGCTTTCGGTGTTCCAAACCTTGCAAAAAGACGTTTTAAAAAGTTGACTACAACTCGTGCATCGTTATTTGGGAGAGCTTGTGCTTCCTCCCATTTAGATACATAATCAATGGCTACGAGAATATAGAGATTATTATGAGATTTTGGAAATGGACCCATAAAGTCAATACCCCAAATGTCAAATACTTCATATACTTGAATGACATTTTGTGGCATTTCATCACGTTGACTTATTTTTCCGGCCTGTTGACAAGCATCACGGGATTTGCAAAGAAGGTGTGTGTCTTTGTAAATTGTAGGCCAATAGAATCCAGCATCATAAACTTTTCTTGCTGTTAGTTGAGGCCCATAATGCCCTCCTGTTGGTCCTGTGTGACAATGGTTTAAAATTTTACTAGCTTCATCTCCAAATACACATCGGCGTATTATTCCATCTGGACAACTTTTAAACGGATGTGGATCTTCCCAGAAATAGTGTTTTATATCACTAAAGAATTTCTTTCGTTTTTGGTACGACAATCCTTTTTCAAGGAATCCACAAACCAAGTAGTTTGCATAGTCTGCAAACCATGGAATTTCATTATAATCTATCTTCAATAGATATTCATCAGGAAAGTTGTGTTGTATGGCCGATTCATTTAGAACTTCTAATTCGGTATTTTCAAGACGAGAAAGATGATCAGCGGCGAGATTTTCTGCTCCTCTTTTATCTCGGATTTCAATATCAAACTCTTGTAAGAGTAAGATCCAACGGATTAATCTTGGTTTGGCATCTTGTTTCGAAAATAGGTATCTAAGAGCAGAATGGTCGGTATAGACCACCGTTTTTGCTAGAACGAGATATGAATGAAATTTTTCAAAAGCAAAGACAATAACAAGGAGTTCTTTTTCAGTAGTTGTATAGTTCGTTTGTGCTCCTTGTAACGTCTTACTAGCATAATATATAGGTTGAAATCGTTTTTCAATCCTTTGTCCTAAAACGGCTCCCATTGCAAAATCACTTGCATCGCACATTAGTTCAAACGGTAGATTCCAATTTGGTGTTATCATGATCGGCGCATTAGTAAGTTTCTCTTTAAGAATATTAAAAGATTTGATACATTCATCTGAAAAGATGAATGGAGCATCCTTTTCTAGGAGTTTATTCATAGGAGTGGCAATTTTAGAAAAATCTTTTATGAAACGTCGGTAAAAACCGGCATGCCCTAGAAAACTCCTAACTCCTCTAACATTGGTGGGATGTGGAAGTTTAGCAATTACATCTACTTTAGCTCTATCCACTTCAATTCCTTCCTTTGAAATTTTATGACCAAGAACGATGCCTTCTTTAACCATGAAATGGCATTTCTCCCAATTAAGTACTAGATTTGATTGTTCGCATCTAATAAGCATTCGTTCCAGATTAACTAGACATGATTCAAATGTATCACCGAAGACTGAAAAGTCATCCATGAAAACTTCCATGCATTCTTCTATCATGTCGTGAAAAATCGCCATCATGCACCTTTGAAAGGTTGCAGGGGCGTTGCAAAGTCCAAATGGCATGCGTTTGTAAGAAAAAGTACCATAAGGGCACGTGAATGTGGTTTTCTCTTGGTCTTCGGGTGCTATTGGAATTTGAAAATATCCGGAAAATCCATCAAGAAAGCAATAGTAACTATTTCCGGCTAATCTTTCCAATATTTGATCAATGAAAGGTAAGGGAAAGTGATCTTTTCTGGTGGCGTCATTTAATTTTCTATAATTAATACAAACACGCCATCTTGTTACAGTCCTAGTAGGAATAAGCTCATTTTTTTCATTTGTAATGACAGTCATGCCACCCTTCTTAGGCACGCATTGAACTGGGCTTACCCATGGACTATCAGAAATTGGATAAATTAAACCTGCATCTAGCAGTTTAATTATTTCTTTTTTAACAACATCTTGCATATTAGGATTTAGTCTTCGTTGGCATTGCACATACGTTTTATGACCTTCTTCCATAAGGATTTTATGTGTGCAATACGAAGGACTTATTCCTTTAATATCATGAATCTTCCATGCAATGGCTGGTTTATGAGCTTTCAACACAGAAATGAGTTGTGATTTCTCATTTTCAGTAAGAGAAGACGATATTATTACAGGTAATTCAGATTCACCATGTAAATAAGCGTATTCCAAATGGTTTGGAAGTGGCTTTAACTCTAATTTCGGTGGTTCTTCTATTGATGATTTATATCGATATCTGTCTTCTTCTTTTAGCATTTGAATTTCTTCTGTTGTTGGTTCATATCCATTAGCTATTAGTGTAGCTAACATTTCAGCTTCATCAATTGGTTCATTACCTTCTCCTAAAGAACATTCTCCTGTTCCTTGTAATTCTGGAAATTCTTCTAATAATTATGCATGTGAATCTATAGTTTGAATATAATAACATGTATCATCTACAGATTGCGGTTGTTGCATTGCTCTATCAACTGAAAAGGTAACACTCTCATCCTCTATACTTAGGGTCAGTTTCTTACCAAACACGTCTATCATTGCTTTAGCCGTATTTAAGAATGGTCTTCCTAATATGAGAGGAACTTGAGAATCTTCTTCCATGTCCAGAACAACAAAATCTACTGGAAATACTAAAGTTCCAACTTTAACTAGCATGTTCTCAATTATCCCTCTAGGATATTTTATTGATCGATCGGCTAGTTGTATGCTTATTCTTGTTGGTTTCAATTCTCCAAGGTCTAGTTTAGTGTATAGTGAATACGGCATTAAATTTATACTAGCACCTAAGTCTGCCAATGCTTCTATTGAAGTAAGACTACCCAGAAAACATGGAATTGTGAAACTTCCTGGATCAGATAGTTTTTCTGGTATCTTATTCAACAGCACTGCTGAACAATTAGCATTCATAGTAACGGCCGAGAGTTCTTCCATTTTCTTTCTATTTGAGATTAGATCATTCAAGAATTTAGCATATCTAGGCATTCCTGAAATCACATCAATGAAAGAAAGATTTACATTTATCTGTTTAAACATATTCAAGAATTTGGATTGCTCGGCTTCAAGTCTTTCTTTTTTCATTTTACTCGGGTACGGAAGTGGTGGTTGGTATGGTTTAACATAAGGTTTAGCCTTAACTGTGTTATCTTCATTAACCTTTTCAACTACCGGTTCTTTTTCCTTATCTTGTTCAGATTGTGGTTCTTGTGGAGTAGGAATAGCTTCATCAGAAGTTACAGGTATTTCAGGTGGTTTAAGTGTTGTACCACTTCTTGTGGTAATGGCTTTAGCTGTTTCATTCCGGGGGTTTGCATTTGTATCACTAGGTAAACTTCCCGGTTTTCTTTCACCTATTAACCTTGCTAGGTTACTTACTTCTTGTTCCAGATTTTGAATAGAAGCTTGTTGATTTCTAAATGCTTGAGCATTTTGTTCATTAGTTTGTTTCTGAGATGTGAAAAACTGCGTTTGAGTTTCAACTAGCTTCGTCATCATATCTTCTAAATTTGGCTTTTTATCATCGGTTTGTGGTGGTTTGTTTTGAAAATTAGGTCTTTGCTGGTTGTAAGTATTATTGGATACTTGTTGATTGCTAGGACCTTGTTGGTTGTTGTATGGAATATTTCGGTTATAATTCTGATTTTGATTGTAAATCGGTCTTGGCTGTTGATAATTATTCTGATAATTATTTCCAGGCCTTTGGTTTAGATATGAAACATTCTCTCTTTGTTCCATTGTTAATTCAATACTGAGACAATCTTTTGTCAAATGTGGTCCTCCACACTGCTCACAACTAATTCGTATTGAGTGGATATCTTTAGTCATCTTTTCCATTCGTCTCTCGACAGCATCTATCTTTGCAGAAATGGAATCTAAGTCATGGCTAGAATCGGCTCTAGCTGCTTTAGATGATCTAACGATATCTTTTTCTTGGTGCCACTCATGATAGTGGGAAGCAGTGTTATCAATAATTTTGTAAGCATCAGTTTCGGTTTTCTTCATAATAGAACCACCAGTTGCTATATCTATGTCTTTTCTTGTAGTGATGTCGCATCCTTGGTAGAATATTTGTACTATTTGACAGGTGTCTAAACCATGTTGCGGACATCCTCTTAATAACTTTCCAAATCTAGTCCACGCCTCATATAGAGTTTCATTTGGTTTCTGTGTAAACGTAACAATTTCTGCTTGAAGTCTTACGACTTTAGATGCCGGAAAGAATTGTCTAAGAAATTTTTCAACTAAAACGTCCCATGTATCGATCGCCCCTTCAGGTAACGATTCCAACCAATCTTTGGCTTCTCCCTTTAAAGTCCAGGGAAATAACATGAGATATATCTGTTCATTCTCAACTTCTCTTATTTTAAATAGAGTGCAGATCCTATTAAAGGTACGAAGATGTTCATTTGGATCTTCCTTCGGCGCACCACTAAATTGGCATTGATTAGTCACCATATGTAGAATTTGTCCTTTGATTTCATAATCTAGCGCATTAATGTCTGGATGAGTAATTGCGTGACCTTGGCCAGTGCGTTTAGCTCTCATTCGGTCTTCCATACTTAAAGGTTCCAGATTTTCCATGATTGAATTTGTTGAATCGGAATCACTAGAGGATTCTGATTTAATGTTTCGTTCCTCAACAATCTCTGTTTGAATGATTGGTGGTTCCGGAGGAAAATTTAATGGTTCAGGATCTATGAATCGTCCCTGAATATTCTCCGGATTCTCAATTGTGAGGTCGGGTTCAAAAATGGATTATCGGAAATTTGAATTGGAGTACTTGGTCGACTGGATGACGATTATAAATAAAAATCAACGGCGGTAATATTTGCTAGATGTCTTGATCTAGTTACAGGTGGTGAACGTACAAAAGGTGGTGAACGTCTTGCTCGGTGCATTTACTGAATATCCTATTAGTTTTTAAAAAGGAAAGAAAAATTATATAAGTTATCCAATTAATAGACTTTTCTGATTTTGCCCAAGTTTCGAATAGCCAAAAGATGCAGCAGAGGGGCAGGATTCGTTTGGTCTCAATATAATTGAGGAATGTTTGGCTCCAATAACCCGGTCCACGTACAAATCCAACTATTACTACGAACCAGAAAATTTTGATGTCTATCAATTTAACCACTTAAAATAAATTTTCGTAATTTAAAGAAATTTAGATAAGAAGTAGAATAAAAATCTATGTCCTAAAACTAGAATAGCGAGAAATAAGAAAGAAAAAGATCACGTCGAAAAAGATCGAAAAAGAGAAGGGTTGAAAAATAAAAGGCGTCGAAAAATAAGAAAGAAAAAAAAAAGATGACTTATAAAACTTAAAAACACTCGACTAACCCAACCTTATTGCTATCACTAACTTAAAATTATAATCGCAAATTGAAATTACTAATTGGAATGATAATTGATACATAGGTAAAAGGCGTCGAAAAATATTAAAGCTTACAAGTAAAACTATATCTCAAATGGCAATAACTTAAAAAGGTACTAAAACTTAAAAAGGCGTCGCAAAATTCTAAAGCACCTAAATCTTAGTCTAAAGAAAAAGCACTTAAGGGATTTTACGGCAAAGCCTAAAAATCTAGAAGTAAAAATAATTATGGCAAAAACTAAGCTTAAAACTAAAAACGAGCGAAAAATACAAAAATTACGCTAAAACAATTAAAAAGGGACAAAATATAAAAATATACTAAAAGTTGTAAAAAGTACAATTTTTATAAAAATATTATTTTTATATTATTTATTTTATAAAACTATTAATTTTGTAATTTAAATAATCTAAATAAACTAAAATACAAATTAAATAAAAAGTAAAACTAAATAATATTAAAATCTAAACCTAATTAGGGTTTAAAATTAATTATAATTAATAATTATCCGTAATTAATGCGAATTAGGGCTTCTGTGTGGCCCGTGTCAGAGTGGCTCCGCGAGTCGCGGTTCTCGAAGCTGGAAAACTCCGCGAGTCGCGGGATTTCAAATTTCAGATCAGGTTGTTTCGTTTAACAGGTTTCGACGTAATTATTTTTTTTTTTTATATTAGCGTTGCGCTTCCGGCTTTTAAGGTAGATGTTCCCCGGCAGCGGCGCCAAAAATACTTGATGGTTAAAGCTAAGGGGTATAAAATACTATTAAATTTTACAAGGAAATACTATTAAATACGATACAATTTTACTCAAGATATTTATTTATTTATTGAATGGATATACTTAAACCTTGCTACAATACTTATAGGCAGTGTACCTAATCGTACAGTAGTGTAGTTTTTAGTAAGTCCGGTTCGTTCCACAGGGAAAATCTTTTTCACAAAGCTTAACGCTACATTAGCTTAAATTTATAAAAATACAAATATATATAAGTAATATTATTATTATAAAGGGGGGTTTTTACCGTTTAATGACCGGTTTGTCGATTTTAAAACTTTAGTCGCAGTTAAAATAAAATGTAAAATATTAAATAAATAAAAGACTTAATTTAAAGCGTAAAGTAAATAACGATAATGAAATTGCGATAAATAAAAGTGCGATAAAATAAACTTGCGATAATTAAAAAGTACGATAATTAAAAGTGCAATTAAATATAATAACAATAAATAAAAGTGCGATAATTAAAAGTGCAATTAAATATAAAATAAACGAAATTAAATATGAAATAAAAGAATTATGCTTATTTAAACTTCCGTAATCATGATGTTTGACGTGTTGATTTTAGTTTTATGCCCATGGGTTAATTGTCCTTTGTCCTGGATTATTTAATATGTCCGTCTGGTTTTTATCCATAACAGTCCATCAGTCATAAATATAAAGTGTGAGTGTCCTCGTCAAATTATCCTTATACCCGAAGTTAAATATTCCAACTAATTGGGGACTTAAACTGTAACAAGATTTTAATACTTTATTTAATAATTACACCAGGATGTCGACTGAGTGTAACCCAAGGTTTTAATACTTTGTTATCAATTATGCCAAGTGTCCTTGTACATAATTTCACCCCCTGTTTTAATAATTTTAGTGGCTATTAATCCATTCCCGTGTCCGGTTAAATGAACGATTATTCGTACATATAAATACCCCGCCCATCGTGTCCGATCGAGTGTATATGGTTATTTATAGGGACGCCCAATTGTAAATCTTTATATTAAAATTAACAAACTATCATTTAGTTAAACAAATATAAAACCCATTAATAGCCCAGAGTCTAATTTCCACAAGTGTCGTTCTTTTGTCCAAACCCCAATTATGGTACAAAGCCCAATTACCCAATTTTAGTAATTAGCCCAACATCATGATTACTTCGGATTAAATAAGCATAATAATAACTTAGCTACGAGACATTAATGTAAAAAGGTTGAACATAACTTACAATGATTAAAAATAGCGTAGCGTTACACGGACAGAATTTCGACTTACACCCTTACAACATTCGCTAACATATCCTTATCATTAGGATTTAAAATTAAAATTAAAATTAAAATATAAATTATAAATATAAATATTACGTATAGATATAGAGAGATTGATATATATGGATATTTTTACGATCAAACTGCGTTTGCTTTTATAGGCATTTTCATTTTTTGGGGCTCCGCGAGTCGCGGCCCTCTCGTTCCTCAAACTCCGCGAGTCGCGGAGATATCAAATCCAGCTCACAAAGCCTTGGCTCCTAGCTTGCCGACGGATTTAAATATAAATATAATATATAAATAATTATAAGAATTATTTAAATATTATATTATATTTATGTGCATAGTTGACTTGTAATTTTTAGTCCGTTGCGTCGAGCGTTGAGAGTTGACCCATGTCCCGGTCCCGGATTTTCGAACGTCCTTGCGTACAATTTAATATCTTGTACTTTGCGATTTGAATCTTGTACTCTTGTAATTTTGAGACGTTTCTTATCAATAATTGGAACCTCTTTGATTGTATTTTGTACTTTTGAGCTTTTTGGTCGTTTGCGTCTTCAATTCGTCGAATCTGTCTTTTGTCTTCACCTTTTATTATTTAAACGAATATCACTTGTAAATAGAACAATTGCAACTAAAAGCTTGTCTTTCTTGAGGAATAATGCTATGAAATATATGTTCGTTTTTAGCATTATCAACATGTGCTTTTTATTTTTTACTTACTTGACACGAGTACTTAAACTTTCTATATGTGTGGGTTATATAACGACATAGACTTTCCCCTTAACACGGTAACGTTTAACTATTAGTTTTTGAACCGGTAGACGCGAATCTTAGATATGGATCCATAGGGTTTGACATCCCCACTCGGGCTAGTCGCGCTAGCATTTAAAGGGTGTTTAGTACTTTGAGAACATACGCACTCGCCAAGTGTACTTTTAGGGGGTAATATAATATTTTTACGTTAAGTTAGTTACCGGGTGCCCATGGATAAGCATATACTTTTCATACTGTTTTGAAAACGAAATCTCATAGTCTACATTATATCGTTAATTACAAAAACTATAGCTCACCAACATTCGTGTTGACTTTTTAGCATGTTTTATTCTCAGGTAACTAAGACGCTTATTGCTTCCGCTGTAATAGACTGTTGTGTTAGAACTGCTGTAATAGACTGCTGTGTTAGAACTGCTGTGTTAGTCCTGCTGTGTTAGACTTCCGCTGCATTGTTTAGAGATGTCTCAATCATGGAACTTTTATCTTGCATTCACAACTTATGTTATTTTTGAATAATGGCTTTGTAATGACCTTTGAGTCACGTACTTATGTTTATGCTTTCTATTTGTAGAAGCACGTTATCTTTTGTAAAACTTTTGACGTTATATTTTCATGAATGCAAAACTGGTTTTTAAATAGCATATAGTGTTTGACCTTGTAATGATCCTGTTGTTGATGATCCGTACACGATGATTTTGTACGGGACGTCACATTTAGTATCAGAGCATTGGTTGTAGGGAATTAGGTTGCATTAGTGTGCCTTGACAGAGTCAAGTAGGATTCACCAATAGGACTAATCTACAACTTGCTCGTTTACTTGTTTTTGCGGAACTGTTGCATACTGCTTACTTTTACTGCTACATGATATTGCTGCATGCTACTGCTTACTTTTACTGCTATATGAACTTGCTGTATGCTACTGCTTATTCTCGTTACTGCATGTTACTATCTGCTTTTGATTGCATGTTACTTTTGTTTGATACTGTTATTATTGCCATGCTATGTACTGCTGTAGACGACCTAGGCTGCCGTAGTTACTATGCCTGATTTCGTGCTTGCTATATGTCTTACCGACATGGAAAAAGGTATTTTTCCTTGTTCAGATGTCAGACATGCCGCCCATGACCCTTGACTTCGAGAATGACTCAGATACGTCTGCTACCTCGCCTACTATTGTTGCTGACTCACCACTACCCTCCGATGACTCTGGCGATTCATCTTCTGGAGATAGTAGACACCTACCTGACCTAATAGACATCTTGGATAGAGACGAGGATCCCGAGGAGATTCCAACTCCACCCAGCCTTAGATTCCCGGGGCCACAACATCATTCCGATGGTACTGTGATCCCTAGGGGAAACGGGGACGGTCCATTCCGTAACGAGCATGGACATTGGGTCAGACGCACCACTGACGGATGAGTAGTGCCGATTACACCTGGAAGATATTGAATCATGACCACCGGCCGGACACTCTCTCCCGCCATTGATATACCTGCACTACCTTCAGACGGTTCATCATCTGATGACCCCAGTGAGGAGGATCCCGAGGAGGATTCTGAGGAGGACCCCGAGGAGGAGCCTGTGCATCCACCCTCTACCCCGTCGACGAAGCGGTACAGTTACGATGGTACCATTATTTCAGGGGTTAATGGAGGTAAGCCATTCGTGAACGCACGTGGACAGTTGGTTAGGGTCACAGCCCGTAAGCGGGTTGTGTCGTATCCTGCCGATCCATTTGTGCGTAAGGTCACCCGCTCAATGCCGTCTACTTCTAGTGCTACATCCGAATCATCTGCACCATCTGCACCACCGGCACCACCTGCACCACCTGCCCCACCAGCACCTCCCACCTTAGAAAAGCTGACGAGGGAAGTCCATGCCCTTCGTGCTCGGGTGACTAAGCTCGAGGACCAGGTGTCCCACATGATGGACATTATTTACCCACCCTCACCCTAGGACTATTGTATTAGATTTCATTATGTACTCTGTTAGTAGTTTCATGTTTTTTCATTCTTGTATTGTACGAACTTTATGAAGTTGTATGCAATTTTCTTACTATGAATGGAATTACTGTTGTCTGAATTGTTGTGCAGCGATTTATTTAAGTTATTGCACGTTGGATTTTGTGCTATCTGCTGCTAGTTGCCATGCTTAGTTAACGTGTATTGTGTTGGTTCTATGTTGTTTGCCTTATGCTATGACGTTGTTGGTTAATGGATTATAACTTAAGTCGAAATTTTGTTTGGAAGATCGATGGAAAACGGAAGAGGTCCAAGAGAAATGGCCACCGTAGCACAAATTGAGGAGATGATAGTTGCTCGAGTAGCCGCAGCTATGGCGAATGCCAACCCTGCACAAGCTCCAATGACCAACCGGATTGCTCAGAATGGGTGCATTTATAAGGAATTTCAAAGTTGCAGGCCCCACAATTTCAGTGGAACGGAAGGGCCAGTTGGGCTGACGAGATGGTTTGAAAAGTTGGAATCTGTGTTCCGTGTGAGTAATTGCTCCAAAGTGAATAAGACCAAGTTCGTATCCTGCACGTTGTCAGATAGCGCTTTGACGTGGTGGAACATGTTTGCCCAGGCTCGGGGAATTGATGAAGCATATGCAACACCCTAGGAGGAGTTTAAGAGGACTATGATTGAGGAATACTGCCCCAGAACCAAAATTCAGAAAATGGAAGCGGAGTTTTGGGAACTGAAAGTCGAAGGAAATGACCTTGATGGCTATAACCGAAGGTACTTGGAGTTAGCCTTGATGTGCCCCACACTGGTTACTCCTGAGTTCAAACGAATGGACCAATATCTATGGGGACTCCCCAAGGACATCCAGGGAAATGTCACCTCTTCGAAACTAGCAAATGTCCCAGAAGCTATGCGCATGGCGCACACCCTGATGAATCAAATTATCCGCCAAGAGCCAGAGAAGGTGAAATCAGAATCGCGAGCTAGTAATGGGAAATGTAAGTGGGACGGAAGTAAGGGAAAAGGTTTTGATCAGAACCCAGCTAAGAGGCATGAGAACTTTAAGGGAAACAATGACTGGAGGACCCCAAGCCCTAACCCTAACTACAAAGGTAGCCTTCCTTAGTGTAAGAGATGTTACAAGCATCATACTGGATACTGAAACGTAGTGTGTAAGAAGTGTAAAAGGACTGGACACATCAGCAGAGATTGTAAGATCATCGCCCCAGCTGTGAGGACAAACTCGAATGGACCAAGGAAGTGTTTTGAGTGCGGTCAGCAGGGCCACTTCAAGAATGAATGTCCTAATAAGAAGAAGGATGGCGGGCCAGCACGTGGAAGAGTCTTCAACATGAACGCCAGAGATGCCCGCGAAGATCCTGACTTAGTTACAGGTACATTCACTATCAATAACCTATTAGCTTCTGTCTTGTTTGATACTGGTGCCAATAGGAGTTATGTATGTAGAAACTTTTGCTCTAAGATAGATTGGTCATTAGTACCTTTGGATGAGAGTATTCTTGTTGAAGTAGCTAATGGAAAACTTGAGAAAGTTGACCAAATTGGCCAAGGAGGTATTATAAACATAGCTGGTGTGGATTTCGAGATTGATTTGATACCCATTAAGTTGGGGAGCTTTGATGTGTTAGTCGGTATGGACTGGCTGTCCAAGGTGAAAGCAGAAGTTATATGTAGTGAGAAGATTCTTCGTATCCCTCGCGAAGATGGTGAGCCACTAATTGTTTACGGGGAAAGATGTAGCTCGAAGCTAAACCTTATTAGCTGCATGAAGGCACAAAAGGTCATGAGAAAAGGGCGTTTTACGATTTTAGCGCACGTGAAGAAGTTGGAAACTGGGGAGAAGAGCGTGGATGATGTATGAATTGTGAACGAATTTTCCGACGTCTTTCCAGAAGAGTTACCAGGATTACCCTCGCCGCGATTAGTGGAGTTCCAGATTGATCTAGTGCCAGGAGCTGCACCTGTAGCTCGCGCACCTTATCGACTTGCACCTTTCGAACTGCAAGAGTTGCAGAGTCAACTGCAGGAATTGCTGGACTGTGGATTTATTCGACCGAGTTCATTGCCTTGGGGCGCACCTGTTTTGTTCGTGAAGAAGAAGGACGGATCCTTCCGCATGTGCATCGATTATCGTGAACTGAACAAGTTGACGATCAAGAACCGGTATCCCCTTCCTAGGATTGACGATCTATTCGATCAGCTGCAAGGATCCAATGTTTACTCCAAGATCGATTTGCGATCTGGTTATCACCAGTTGAGGGTGAAGGAGAGCGATGTACTGAAGACTGCATTCCAAACTCGTTATGGTCACTATGAGTTTCTGGTGATGCTATTTGGTTTAACTAACACACATGCCGTATTTATGGATCTCATGAATTGTGTATGCAAGCCGTACCTAGACAAATTCGTTATCGTATTCATAGACGATATCCTGATCTATTCCAAAAGCGAAGAAGAACATGAGCAACATCTTCGACTCATGCTAGAACTTTTGAGGAAAGAGTAACTCTATGCCAAATTCTCCAAGTGTGAATTTTGGTTGAAGGAAGTTCAATTTCTTGGCCACGTTGTTAGTAGCCAAGGTATCAAAGTGGATCCCGCGAAAATCGAAGCCATTAGCAATTGGGAAACCCCACTACTCCTACTCATATATGCCAATTTTTAGGCCTCGCCAGTTATTACCGTAGATTCATCGAAGGTTTCTCTCTGATTACACATCCCTTGACCGCGTTAACTCACAAGGGAAAGAAGTTGGTTTGGGCAACCGAGCAAGAGTCGGCATTCCAAACCCTGAAGCAGAAATTAACCACCGCACCTATCTTATCCCTTCCTGAAGGTAGTGATGACTTTGTTGTGTATTGCGATACCTCCCGACAAGGTTTTGGGTGTGTATTGATGCAACGGAAGAAGGTTATTGCCTACGCCTCCCGACAACTGAAGATTCACGAGCGAAACTACACGACTCATGATCTCGAGCTTGGAGCTGTTGTCTTTGCACTCAAACTGTGGAGACACTATCTGTATGGAACCAAGAGTACTATCTTCACCGAACACAAAAGCCTCCAACACATATTCGATCAGAAGCAACTGAACATGAGACAGCGACGGTGGATTGAGATGTTGAACGATTATGATTGTGAACTTTGTTACCATCCTGCAAGGCAAATGTTGTAGCCGATGCCTTGAGTCGAAAGGAGAGAATGGTACCTCTTCGTGTCTGAGCCTTGAACATCACCATTCACACGACTCTCAATAGCCAAATCCGTGTAGCTCAATAGGAGGCTATCAAAGAGGAGAATATTTCTCATGAGCACTTGAACATTCTCGTCTCTCGATTCGAGGTTAAGGAAACTGGACTTCGATATTTTGCCGGAAGAATTTGGGAGCCTAGTTATGGGGATTTACGAAGCCTTATTCTACATGAAGCCCACAAGTCAAGGTATTCGATTCATCCAGGAGCTGGTAAGATGTACCACGACCTCAAGGAGCAATATTAGTGGCCAAACCTTAAGAAGGACGTTGCTACTTAAGTTGAAAAGTGTTTAACTTGTTCAAAGATCAAAGTCGAACATCAGAGGCCATCCGGATTACTTCAGCAACCCGAAATCCCGCAATGGAAGTGGGAAGGAATAAAAATGGACTTCATCACAAAGCTACCGAAGACAGTAGGCGGTTATGATACCATCTGGGTTATTATTGACCGTCTTACCAAATCCACTCATTTTCTAGCCATGAAGGAAACCGATACAATGGAGAGACTCGCACAGCTATACATAAAGGAAATTGTATCTCGTCACGGTGTACCCTTATCAATTATTTCCGACCGAGATGCCATTTCGCTTCTAGATTTTGGCATTCTTTACAAGAAGCTTTGGGAACACGTTTGGATATGAGTACCGTATATCACCTGCAAACCGACGGACAAAGCGAACGCACGATTCAAACCCTGGAGGACATGTTACGTGCTTGTGTTATTGATTTCGGGAAAGCTTGGGAGAAGCATTTGCCTCTGGCCGAATTCTCCTACAACAATAGTTACCATTCGAGCATTAAGGCCGCACCTTTCGAAGCTTTGTATGGCCGCAAGTGCCATTCTCTTATCTGTTGGGCCGAAGTAGGTGAAAAGAAAATCACCGGACCCGAACTCGTCCATGAAACAACCGAGAAGATTGTTCAAATTCAAGCTAGGCTCAAGATTGCCCGTGATCGTCAAAAGAGCTATGCCGACCTTAAACTTAAAGATCGTGAATTCCAAGTAGGTGATCGCGTAATGTTGAAAGTCGCACCATGCAAAGGTGTAATCCATTTCGGAAAGCATGGGAAGCTAAATCCGTGATATATTGGTCCTTTTGAAGTCATGGAGCGTGTTCGACCTATTGCATACTGTTTGGATCTTCCGATTCAGTTGAGCGCAGTTCATCCCACTTTCTACGTGTCGAATCTGAAGAAATGTCTTGCTGAACCAGAACTTGTCATACCTCTTGAGGAGCTTATGATTGATGATAAACTCCACTTCGTGGAAGAGCCTGTTGAAATTATGGACCCTGAGGTCAAAACCTTGAAACGCAACAAGATTCCAATTGTCTGAGTCCGTTGATATACTAAACGAGGACCCGAGTTTACTTGGAAGTGAGAGGATCAGATGAAGCAGAAGTATCCTCACCTCTTCACAACTCTACCATCTATCTCAGCTTAAAATTTTGGGACAAAATTTTCTTTAACAGGTGGGTAATGTAACGACCTGACTTTTTCGACTTATATTTGTGCTTTATATTTTCACGAAACTGCGTATTTGTGCGTACTGTGTTAGATTATATTCTGGGATCTTATTTAATGTTGATTACTTTCGTTTATAATTTAGAATGTGTTATTAAGTACTTAGTTACTTAACTTGATCCTCGAATGCTTTTATGACCGTTAGTGTCACTTGACGTTTAGAACGAGCTATGTATTTTGGTACACATTTAACTTTTGTCATAATTGGAATATTATGACTACGTAATACTAATTGTTATTTTCTAATGACAATTACTTGGCTTATTGGTTGCTTAATTACGCTTAGTAACTTACTAATGCACACTAGTTAGTCTTAGTAGACTTTCTACCTTATTGGACTTAAGCTCACCCTAATCTAGCTAATGGACTCTTAAGTTAGCCCAAATTAAATGGATTAATGACCAATTAAGATGTAGGACAAAAACTCATTAAGATGAGCCAACATACTAGCATTTTTGTTAACCATTACTACAAATGTTGCATGGGATCCCAACAATAAGCACCACCTTTAGACCACCACTAAGCAAAATGCAAAAAATTGTCCCCTTGTCCCCCTCCCCCCCCCCCCCCAAAACCCACGGCCATGAGGCGTCACCACCACTATAAATACTATGCTTATTTCACCCATTTCACACTTGATCTCATTCTCATTTTACACACACTTGCTCTCTAATTTTCTCTCTATTCTTTCTCACACTAAAAATTGTAAGTTTTAAATTTTCTTCTTCTTCTTCTTCTTCTTTTTCTTTCCATAATCACGACACCATCATCATGTTTAGATCAAGCTTTTTAACTTTTTGATCTTGTTATATGTTGTAGATTCAAACTTTGATTTGAATCCTTCAAGAACATGAAAGATTCAAGCTTTCTAGCTTTGGATCTTCATTACTTTGTTGGATCTAAGTTTTCTAGCTTATTATCTCTTTATTTTGTTTAAAAGATCAAAACTTGTGTTTATGATCTTCATGAAACTTGAAGATCTAGCCTTTTGCTTTAAGGATCTTCAAGAACATAAAAGATTCAAGCTTTCTAGCTTTGAATCTTCATTACTTTGATGGATCTAAGCTTTATAGTTTACGATCACTTTGTTTTTGCTAAAAGATCAAAATTTGTGTTTATGATCTTCATGAAACTTGAAGATCTAGCTTGTTGCTTTAAAGATCTTCAAGGACATAAAAGATTCAAGCTTTCTAGCTTTGAAATCTCATAATTAATTGTTAAAGGATCCAAGCTCTCTAGCTTAGGGTTCCATTACTTTGATTGATCAAATTTATGTCTTGCTTGTTTAATTGAATCAAAGTTTGTAGCTTCAATCTTGAATAGAACTTGTATTTGTGTTAAGACTAAGAACATGATGTAACCTTGGTTCATCATCTATCTAAAACTCTTAAGTGAGTTGTATTACTTCTTAGTCTTGACATTGTGTGTTGATGGTTGAAACTTGGTCAAAGTGATGCTAAAACATCAAAGAGTTGTACACTTGAAGCTTACACGCATCAAGGATGAGAACCGTGATGAGCATCAAGCACCAAGAAACCCACCGGAGCACTTGTTTACTGTTTTTCGGGGTCTGATCAGACACCTGGTGTGACGACCCGAAAAATTTCGACTAATTTTAAACCAAACTCTCTATACGATTTAATATTTTTGACACGATAATCAAAGTCTGTTAGGTTAAGTCTCAAAAATTTTGAACTATTTCATATATTCAATTGACCTTCGACCATTCCCTACGATTCACGAACAATTACTTGTAAATAGATACGTATATATTTAAATATATATAAATAATAATTTGAAATATATTATAATTAACTATTTAAACTAAAACAATATATAATAACTATTATTTAAAACATATCTATATATATAAATAGGGTATATTGAATATATAAATATAGTTCCGAATTTATTTAGTAAACAATAGAAGCACTCGTTTATCATTCGATGGTTATTTAAATAAGTTAAGTTCAAACTTATGTGATTTTAAAATAAACGGTGATCCAAAAATGAGTTCTACAAATTTTAGGCTTACTAAAAATGTATTTATGATCTAGTTATTAAATTTTAACACTTTTTATATTTTACCCCGAATCGAGCGGGATAGTTGATGTAATTTTTATTTAATAAATTAATGATCGAATTTTATACCATAATGACTAAAATAAATAAATATAATTACTGTAAAAATTTGGGATTTTTCTGAATACTTTTATCCGCCACTGCTTTCAAATAGTGCACAATACACAGTCCGTGAAAACTGTCGGCAGATATTTTTCAAATCATACTGACAGCTATTAAAATTAAACGGGATCATTGATTAATCAAATTTTGCTACAGTAACCTTTTTAACTTTATATATTCACTTGTATTTTGCCTTGCATATGGAAGGAAAATATTGTCAAACTTTATATGTTTCTAAGTTCTGCTCATATATGTGCTCAAACTAGTGACTAAACAACAACAGACCATCACCCTTTATGTGATCACAATCACCACTCAAACTACCATGTTTTCTGTTTCTAAACAAATAAATCAAACGCCACATACCAACTTGTGTTCATCTTCCTTTCTTTTCTTGATCTTCTATACAACCATGATCACCACCAACGATTCTAACCACAACACAAACCCATGTCATGACTACACTCACTTCTTCTTCAAGCCACTCACATCATCATCAAGAACCACCTCCATTGCCACCCCACAACCTCACCTCAAACCACCACAAACTAATATGGATCCTTGCAACCATTTTCATTTCCTACTCCAAATTCTTGTCCGAGTATTATCACCAAAAACCCAAGACCTAACCCAAAGTACATCACACACATATTAATTTATATATATGTTTCGGTTGTTCCATCGAACCCCCCTTTAATTATTTGAAATTGCTCGATTGCTATTCAACGTTTACAAACCCGTTTTTATTTACTATTGCTATTTACTTCTTTCATTTAAACAACGCGTAGCCACCACCATGAGTCACAACCGTACACCACCATAAACTACCACTAAACAATCACCGCCATTCCACTGCTATGGTTTTCAAGTTCAACCAACACCATCATTAACAAAAACCTGCTCGGTTCTTCTATTTTGCAGCTGCCATCTGACCATATTGAAACTGCTACTAATACTCGTTTCTTTGATGCACCCACTTGCAGTATCTATCCGATACAACCCAAACCCGAATACATATGAACTGCTACTATAGCTTTCTTTCTCGCTGGTCTACTACACGTTACCGTTTCGGTCAAACCCTCGTTTCCAAATTCTTTAATGACCAAGAACCACCTGTAACGAAACCAACCTGCAACTGTTCGAACTATCACATCGGTTAAACTATTGCTGACGTACGTTTTATGTTTATGATATGAACGATGATGATGATGAACAGTGATGAATGAACGATGATGATGAAGATGAACCGAAGGCTGCTGCATACTTCTGTTTCTATTTGCTTAAACCAAGAACCGGAACTCAGTAATCTACTTTCAATTCACGTTCCATTTGATAGACTTTAAATCCAATTGGGCTAGGTTAAATTGTCTATTGGGCACATTCTTAGTGTTAGGCTTGATTTAAGTATTGGGTCGATATATGCACTTGGGCCATTATGATTCGGTTTATAGTTGGGCCGAGATCTTATTTCTGTTGGGCCAATGTAAGTTGGACTAGGGTATGGATATATGACGAAGAGATGGGTTATAAGATTATAATTCTTTATTAAATCAGAAAAACACAAATGGTCTAATGGTTTGGGTGTGTTGTGAGTGTTTAAGTGAGAGGTCGCGGGTTCGAGTCCGGTATGGGGCAAATCTTTTTATAAAAGCTTTTCAAGGGGTATAATCTCTTATTTTTATTTCTATTATTATTATTATTATTATTATTATTATTATTATTATTATTATTATTATTATTATTAATATTGTTATTATTAATTATTATTATTATTATTATTGTTATGATAACTATTATGATCATAAATACAAATTGTTAATAGTTATAGAGTTAATAGCATTATATAAGTATTAATATCATTGTTATTATTATTATTAACATTATTATAATTAGTATTAATGTGATTAATAAGATTGTTGTTAGTATTATTAATATTACCATTAGTATAAGTATTATCATTTTAAAATTATTAGTATTATCACTATGTGTTATTATTAATGTTATCAGATCATTATAAGTATTACTATTAATATTATCATGAGTAACATTATTATTATATAATTATTAAAACTATTATTCTAACTAGTAATAGCTGCAAAAGTATCAATTTTATAATTATTATCAATGTTATCATTATTATTATTAGTATTATTATTAGAAATATTATCATTAATTTAACAAACAAAAGATATTTATAAAATAAATAAATATATATATATATATATATATATATATATATATATATCTAATACAAAACTTAACTATATTAACATGGTTATTTATTTAAAAATATATATAAAATGACATATATAGGTTATAAATATAAAAATTATATCACTAATAATAAATACATATATATTTGTTCGATTACAAGTGTATATATATATATATATATATATATATATATATATATATATATATATATATATATATATATATATATATATATATATATATATATATATATATATATATATATATATATATATATATATATATATATATATATATATATATATGAATGATATAGGTTCGTGAATCCGAGGCCAACCCTGCATTGTTCGATTCCGTCGTATGCATATTTTTACTACAAAATATCGTATCGTGAGTTTCATTTGCTCCATTTTTAAATGCTTTTGCAATATATATTTTTTGGGACTGAGAATACATGCGCTGCTTTTATAACTGTTTTACGAAATAGACACAAGTACTTGAAACTACATTCTATGGTTGGATTATTATACCGGATATCACCCTTTTAGCTTGGTAGCCTAAGAATTAGGGAACAGTCCCCCTAATTGACGCGAATCCTAAAGATAGATCTATTGGGCCTAACAAACCTCATCCAGGTTATGGATGCTTTAGTACTTCGATTTTATATACAGATGAGTGTACCTGTATATTTGGGGATATTCTAGATGCATTTGTTAATGTCGGTTACCAGGTGTTCACCATATGAATGAATTTTAATTCACAGGTTATGCGTACTATTTTATTACACAGGTTATGTGTAATATAAAAATGAAATCTTGTGGTCTATTAAAATTATGGAAATGAATGATTATGATAGACCTATGAACTCATCAACCTTTTGGTTGACACTTTTAAGCATGTTTATTCTCAGGTAAGAAAGAAATCTTCCGCTGTGCATTTTCTCAATTCAGCAATATTACTTGAAGTCTTTCATGGCATATTTCAAAAGACGTTGCATTCAATTCATTGAGTTAAAAAGACTATTATAAAAGATTAGTCATTCATATTAGGAGAATCATATATCATTTGTATCGAAAGGTTATATTTTGAAATGAGTTGTCTTTCAACGAATGCAATGTTTGTAAAACATATCATATAGAGGTCAATACCTCATAATGAAATAAATTGAGTTAAATCGTTTATAATTAGTATGAATGGGTCATTAAAGTTGGTATCAGAGTGGTGGTCTTAGCGAACCAGGTCTTGCATTAGTGTGTCTAACTGATAGTTGATAAGATGCATTAGTAAGTCTGGACTTCGACCTTAACTGCAAGTCAAAAGTTTGCTTATCATTTCGTGTTGAAAATTACTTGCTTATCATCCTTAAAGTCTAGACACGTCTTACTGCCTCTATTGCATAGGTAGTGTATAGATAAATTTGTATCTTAGCGTATCTGTTTCTGTAAACTTTGCCTGATAGCTTCTGAAGATTCCTCCGTAACTTATGGGATCTTGGTATTCTATATACATATGAACATTATATGTTTATAAGTCTTTTAATCTATCTCATATTGAAAATCAATTCCCTGATCGTACGAAATGGATCCTTTAACTAGTTCAAGTTCCTCGGATTCCGACATCTATTCTGATATAGATTTCCACACGAGCTCCGGCCACAGTATAACCGGAATGGTTCAACTAATTAGTCACCTTCAGTTCTGGATGAATTGGGGATGAGTTGGTACTCAACTTAATCAACAGAAATGAGAAGAAGGCAATTCCTTTCCACCAACCAAATTTCCCTCTTGGCGAAGAACCTGAAACACTTACCGGAAAATCAGTCCTAAACACCATTTTCACCCTCATTTCCAGGATATTTCGTAACTATTATATATTATCTACAATTCTAAACCTTATTCATCCGCTCGTTCCAACCGCCAATCATCCCTAAGTTATCGAAGAAGTCAACTAACTTCGCTCCCAAGTAGTGGCTTTGGAAAATATGGTGCAAAGGTTACAAGCACCAATAGCATCACCAACATCAACAGTACCACCAACAAAAACATCCACACCCCATGGTTCAACATCACAATTTGTACCTCGAGCATCAACATCATACGCACCATAGATACCAAGGAGTACTAATAAAAAACAACGATGAAGTATTGATTCATAACTTCATTAGAGAACTATTAGGCGACGATTATGTAATCTCTAAAGTCTTAGAGATTATGTATTCTACATATCTGTTCTACATCGATTATCTTTGTTCTACATAATCATTCTATATCTTTTATCTTCACTGAACATGGTGATTATGTAATCTCTAAAGTCTTAGAGATTATTTATTCTAGCTCAAACCGAAAAGCATATGAGCTTAATATCATATTAACTCATTAAATCCATGATTACATCTGAAGAAAATATATATGTATAAAAGTTTTTATAAAGATTGTAATTAAAAATTCTTTTGTGCAAACTGTTAATGGTGAGAATATTTTAACGGGTAGGTAATACCCGAGGAATATTTAGATTTCACATTAATAAGTTACACTGTACATTCTTCGAATATGATTCAACGGTCATTTACTCTCCTAATTACATCCACAGATATACGAATCCGTTCACCACAGAATAATCGTTTTCATTTAATTTCATTTTTGGATTTTGACTTATCAGAATCCAACAAGTGGCATAATGAAGAAAACATTGGAAAAAAAATAAAATTTGTTAGAAACAAACAAATTAACTATGAGAAATTTTGTTAAGAATCCAGGCTAACAAAATCCTAGCTAACTGTTCCTAGCTAACTGTTAATTCCTTATTACATTTTATTTATCGCAATTTATTTATCGCAATTTTATTTATCGTCATTTAATTTCTATTATTTATTTTACGCACTTTAAATATCGTCGGATAAATCGGGACACGTATACAATGTTTTGACATATCATATCGACGTCATCTATATATATTATTTGGAATAACCATAGACACTCTATATGCAGTAATGCTCGAGTTAGTTATACATGGTCGAGGTTGATTCTAAAATAATATATATACTTTGAGTTGTGATCGAGTCTGAGACATGTATATAATGGGTCACGATACGTATTAATTAATTCGAATATTATATATTAAACTATATATGAATTATTGAATTTCTAACTTTGGACTACTAACTGTGGACTACTAACATTAGACAATTAAAATGAATTAAAATATTGATTATAACATATGAAACTAAACATTTCTTCAAGGTTGCCACTTAATTTCATCTTAAACCTCATTTGTATCTTGACGATTACAATATGCGTTCAAACCTTTCATGATTCTTGAAAATACCTTAATTGAGAGAATGAACCAACCGCACTTTATCTATGGAAGGAAAGATTTATGTACAGAGTTATGCACCTGAAAAACTTTCAGAACCTGAGTAAACGTTTAACACGTAGCTGTGCTAATTCCTTTAGCGTTATTATTACCGAAAATAACTTTGCTACTCCTGTTCGAGATAGCTAGTTTTGTCATAGCTCCAGCAAGACAACTTTGACTTTTCGTTCGAAACAACCTTATTATAACCTTGATATATATGCGTGCTCTTTTATCATTACCGGTGAACCGTTTATATCCCACCACATTAGAAGTAGACTTACCAGCAACTTCATTGATCTTTGATTTTTCGAAAAATCATTATATTCATTGAAAACCTATCATGTACTCATCTGCATCTTGTAACGTTAGTTGTCATACCAAAAAGCTTCAATCATTATTCTTGAATTTCGCAGCAATTCTACGCCAACAGTTATATGTATACATATAACATTTATCTTTTAGAATTATGATCTTTTATTCTGAAATTCTGAAGAACACCCAGCCTACGAATCAATACTCTAAATTTTGAAAAATGCTGATGAAGCAGCAAAAACTGTAAACGACCTTAACAGTCAAAAGTTTGACGATAAAGAATAGCATGTTGGCAAAGCTCAGAAAAAGTGAAGATTTGGTACTGAAAAACAGATTGAGCAAACCATGAAGGAGGCTGTGGACAAATCACAAAGATTAAACCTGCCTCCAAAGAATCCAAATGATTCAGTGTCTGCTAAAGTCATTAACGAATATCTTGCTCCTGACTCTAAACCTTTACAGACAAATCTTCTTCATCATCCTTCAATATTAGAAATTCTAAGATATCGTCGTATCTTTTATTATAAATATCCTCGATATTTCTGAAGATATTTTCATAACTATTCTTATCTGAAATCATTTATCTTTTCACGATATCAGTGTTACATCAGAAAGGAAACTGTTTTAGTTTTTAAATTCTGAAAAATTTGAACTTAAAATATGAATGTTATTGAAGTAGTGTTGGGAACTGAAGCATGAGTTAGTATAATATAATGACACTTGATCAACGTGATTGTATTACAGTAAGTCATGATGAGATTCTAATGGAATGTGATGATTCACAGACCATAACGTCATCATGTGCCATGTTACACGACTCTTACATTCTATCTAATCTCCAAACATATCGAGAATATATCTTCCTGATAGTTCTATCTCCTCTCTTGAATTCTAGTAATTTAACCAATCAAGATCGTGCTATTACAATTCCTCTCTTAGAACGTTAGCTATGTTCATTTTGAATTTCATATCTATGAATTCTGGACCATTATTCGCTTGACTTAAAGTCGGGAAGAGAAAACAAAAGTATGGAACTCCAAAATATAAAGGAAATGAAGAGGGTGGATTTATAGTGAAATATCCGAAAGAGAAATCGAAACAGATTATTGCATTTAACCAAACAGGATCCTAATTTCCTTAATTTCTGAAAAATTGAATCTTAGTACAAAGATTTACTTTAAATTCCTTGAATTCTAGAATTCAATCGTGACTATGTCAAAAGTTAAGACGAACCTTTATTGTCTCATTTCACTCTTTTGTAATAGCTTCATCCATACTCTCCGAGTAATCGAATTACTTTATCCACATTATTCAATGATGATAAAATTCTATTTATCGACTCATATTCGTCATGAAAACATTTTTATCGTTAGCCATGACGACCTCGATCAAATTTCGGGATAAAATTTCTTTAACGGGTAGGTACTGTGACGACCCGGAAAATTTCGACTAATTTTAAACCAAACTCTCGATGCGATTTAATATTTTTGACAGATAATCAAAGTCTGTTAGGTTAAGTCTCAAAGATTCTGAACTATTTCATATATTCAATTAACCTTCGACCATTCTCGATGATTCACGAACAATTACTTGTAAATAGATACGTATATATTTAAATATATATAAATAATAATTTGAAATATATTATAATTAACTATGTAAAATAAAATAATATATATTAACTATTATTTAAAACATATCTATATATATAAATAAGGTATATTGAATATATAAATATAGTTTCGAATTTATTAAGTAAACGATAGAAGCACTCGTTTATCATTCGATGGTTATTTAAATAAGTTAAGTTTAAAATTATGTGATTTTAAAATAAACGGTGATTCGAAAATAAGTTCTATAAATTTTAGGCTTACTAAAAATGTATTTAGGATCTAGTTATTAAATTTTAACACTTTTTATATTTTACCCCGAATCGAGCGGTATAGTTGATGTAATTTTTATTTAATAAATTAATGATCGAATTTTATACCATAATGACTAAAATAAATAAATATAATTACTGTAAAAATTTGGGATTTTTCCGAAGACTTTTATCCGCCACTGATTTCAAATAGTGCACAATACACAGTCCGTGAAAACTATCGGCAGATATTTTTCAAATAATACTGACAGCTATTAAAATTAAATGGGATCATTGATTAATCAAATATTGCTACCGTAACCTTTTTAACTTTATATATTCACTCGTATTTTGCCTTGTATATGGAAGGAAAATATTGTCAAACTTTATATGTTTCTAAGTTCTACTCATATATGTGCTCAAACTAGTGACTAAACAACAACAGACCATCACCCTTTATGTGATCACAATCACCACTCAAACTACCATGTTTTCTGTTTCTAAACAAATAAATCAAACGCCACATACCAACTTGTGTTCTTCTTCCTTTCTTTTCTTGATCTTCTCTACAACCATGATCACCACCAATGATTCTAACCACAACACAAACCCATGTCACGACTACACTCACTTCTTCTTCGAGCCACTCACATCATCATCAAGAACCGCCTCCATTGCCACCCTACAACCTCACCTCAAACCACCACAAACTAATATGGATCCTTGCAACCATTTTCGTTTCCTACTCCAAATTCTTGTCCGAGTATTATCACCAAAAACCCAAGACCCAACCCAAAGTACATCACACACATATTAATTTATATATATGTTTCTGTTGTTTCCATCGAACACCCCTTTAATTATTTGAAATTGCTCGATTACTATTCAACATTTACAAACCCATTTTTATTTACTGTTGCTATTTACTTCTTTCGTTTAAACAACGCATAGCCACCTCCATGAGTCACAACCGTACACCACCATAAACCACCACTAAACCATCACCGCCATTCCACTGCTATTGTTTTCAAGTTCTACCAACACCATCATTAACAAAAATCTGCTCGGTTCTTCTATTTTGTAGCTGCCATTAGACCATATTGAAACTGCTACTAATACTCGTTTCTTTGATGCACCCACTTACAGTATCTATCCGATACAACCCAAACCCGAATACATATAAACTGCTACTATAGCTTTCTTTCTCACTGGTCTACTGCACGTTACTTTTTCGGTCACACCCTCGTTTCCAAATTCTTTAATAACCGAGAACCACCTGCAACGAAACCTACCTGCAACTGTTCGAACTATCACATCGGTTAAACTATTGCTGCCATACGTTTTATGTTTATGATATGAACGATGATGATGAACAGTGATGAATGAACGATGATGATGAAGATGAACCGAAGGCTGCTGCATACTTCTGTTTCTATTTGCTTAAACCAGGAACCGGAACTCAGTAATCTACTTTCAATTCACGTTCCATTTGATAGACTTTAAATCCAATTGGGCTAGGTTAAATTGTCTATTGGGCATATTCTTAGTGTTAGGCTTGATTTAAGTATTGGGCTGATATATGCACTTGGGCCATTATGATTCGGTTTATAGTTGGGCCGAGATCTTATTTCTGTTGGGCCAATGTAAGTTCGACTAGGGTATGAATATATGACGAAGAGATGGGTTATAAGATTATAATTCGCTATTAAATTAGAAAAACACAAATGGTCTGATGGTTTGGGTGTGTTGTGGCTGTTTAAGCGAGAGGTCGCGGGTTCGAGACCGATATGGGGCAAATTTTTTTATAAAAGCTTTCCAAAGGGTATAATCTCTTATTTTTATTTCTACTACTACTACTACTACTACTATTACTATTATTATTATTATTATTATTATTATTATTATTATTATTATTATTATTATTATTATTATTATTATTATTAATATTGTTATTATTAATTATTATTATTATTGTTATGATAACTATTATAATCATAAATACAAATTGTTATTAGTTATGGAGTTAATAGCATTATATAAGTATTAATATATTTGTTATTATTATTATTATTAACATTATTATAATGAGTATTAATGTGATTAATAAGATTATTGTTATTATTATTAATATTACCATTAGTATAAGTATTATCATTTTAAAATTATTAGTATTATCACTATGTATTATTATTAATGTTATCAGATCATTATAAGTATTACTATTAATATTATCATGAGTAACATTATTATTATATAATTATTAAAACTATTATTCTAACTAGTAATAGCTGCAAAAGTATCAATTTTATAATTATTATCAATGTTATCATTATTATTATTAGTATTATTATTAGAAATATTATCATTAATTTAACAATACAAAAGATATTTATAAAATATATATATATATATATATATATATATATATATATATATATATATATATATATATATATATATATATAAAATACAAAACTTAACTATATTAACATGGTTATTTATTTAAAAATATATAAAAAAATGACATATATAGGTTATAAATATAAAAATTATATCACTAATAATAAATACATATATATTTGTTCGATTACAAGTATATGTTTTAATATATATATGAATGATATAGGTTCGTGAATTCGAGGCCAATCCTGCATTGTTCGGTTCCGTCGTATGCATATTTTTACTACAAAATATCGTATCGTGAGTTTCATTTGCTCGCTTTTTAAATGCTTTTGCAATATATATTTTTGGGACTGAGAATACATGTGCTGCTTTTATAACTGTTTTACGAAATAGACACAAGTACTTGAAACTATATTCTATGGTTGGATTATTATACCGGATATCACCCTTTTAGCTTGGTAGCCTAAGAATTAGGGAACAGTCCCCCTAATTGACGCGAATCCTAAAGATAGATCTATTGGGCCTAACAAACCTCATCCAGGTTATGGATGCTTTAGTACTTCGATTTTATATACAGATGAGTGTACCTGTATATTTGGGGATATTCTAGATGCATTTGTTAATATCGGTTACCAGGTGTTCACCATATGAATGAATTTTAATTCGCAGGTTATGCGTACTATTTTATTACACAGGTTATGTGTAATATAAAAATGAAATCTTGTGGTCTATTAAAATTACGGAAATCAATGATTATGATAAATCTATGAACTCACCAACCTTTTGGTTGACACTTTTAAGCATGTTTATTCTCAGGTACGAAAGAAATCTTCCGCTATGCATTTGCTCAATTTGGCAATATTACTTGAAGTCATTCATGGAATATTTCAAAAGACGTTGCATTCATGTCATTGAGTTCAAAAAAACTGTTATAAAAGATTAGTCATTCATATTAGGAGAATCATACATCATTTGTATCGAAAGGTTATATTTTGAAATGAGTTGTCTTTCAACGAATGCAATGTTTGTAAAACGTATCATATAGAGGTCAATACCTCGCAATGAAATCAATTGAGATGAATCGTTTATAATCGGTATGAATGGGTCATTAAAGTTGGTATCAGATCGGTGATCTTAGCGAACCAGGTCTTGCATTAGTGTGTCTAACTGATAGTTGATAAGATGCATTAGTAAGTCCGGACTTCGACCTTAACTGCAAGTCAAAAGTTTTCTTATCATTTCGTGTCAAAAATTACTTGCTTATCATCCTTAAAGTCTAGACACATCTTACTGCCTCTATTGCATAGGTAGTGTATAGATAAATTCGTATCTTAGCGTATTTGTTTCTGTAAACTTTGCCTGACAGCTTCTGAAGATTCCTCCGTAACTTATGCGATCTTGGTATTCTATATACATATGAAAATTATGTGTTTCTAAGTCCTATAATCTATCTCATATTGAAAATCAATTCCCTGATCATACGAAATGGATCCTTTAACTAGTTCAAGTTCCTCGGATTCCGACATCTATTCCGATATAGATTTCCACACGAGCTCCGACCGCAGTATAACCGGAATGGATCAACTAATTAGTCACCTTCAGTTCTGGATGAATTGGGGATGAGTTGGTAGTCGACTTAATCAACGAAAATGAGAAGAAGGAAATTCCTTTCCACCAATCAAATTTCCCTCTTGGCGAAGAACCTGAAACACTTACCGAAAAATCAGTCCGAAACACCATTTTCACCCTCATTTCCAGGATATTTCGTAACTATTATATATTATCCACAATTCTAAACCTTATTCATCTGCTCGTTCCAACCGCCAATCATCCCGGAGTAATCGAAGAAGTCAACTAACTTCCCTCCAGAGTAGTGGCTTTGGAAAATATGGTGCAAAGGTTACAAGCACCAGTAGCATCACCAACATCAACAGTACCACCAACAACAACATCCACACCCCATGGTTCAACATCACAATTTGTACCTCGAGCATCAACGTCATACGCACCATAGATACCAAGGAGTACTAATAAAAATCAACGATGAAGTATTGATTCATAACTTCATTAGAGAACTATTAGTCGGCGATTATGTAATCTCTAAAGTCTTAGAGATTATGTATTCTACGTATCTGTTCTACATCGATTATCTTTGTTATACATAATCGTTCTATATCTTTTATCTTCACTGAACATGGCGATTATGTAATCTCTAAAGTCTTAGAGATTATTTATTCTAGCTCAAACCGAAAAGCATATGAGCTTAATATCATATTAACTCATTAAATCCATGATTACATCTGAAGAAAATATATATGTATAAAAGTTTTTATAAAGATTGTAATTAAAAATTCTTTTGTACAAACTGTTAATGGTGAAAATATTTTAACGGGTAGGTAATACCCGAGGAATATTTAGATTTCACATTAATAAGTTACAATGTACATTCTTTGAATATGATTCAACAGTCATTTACTCTCCTAATTACATCCACAGATATACGAATCCGTTCACCACAGAATAACCATTTTCATTCAATTTCATATTTGGATTTTGACTTATCAGAATCCAACAAGTGGCATAATGAAGAAAACATTGGAAAAAAATAAAATTTGTTAGAAACAAACAAATTAACTATGAGAAATTTTGTTAAGAATCCACGCTAACAAAATCCTAGCTAACTGTTAATTCCTTATTACATTTTATTTATCGCAATTTATTTATCGCAATTTTAATTCTCGCAATTTTATTTATCGTCATTTAATTTCTATTATTTATTTTACGCACTTTAAATATCGTCGGATAAATCGGGACACGTATACAATGTTTTGACATATCATATCGACGTCATCTATATATATTATTTGGAATAACCATAGACACTCTATATGCAGTAATGCTCGAGTTAGCTATACATGGTCGTGGTTGATTCTAAAATAATATATATACTTTGAGTTGTGATCGAGTCTGAGACATGTATACAATGGGTCACGATACGTATTAATTAATTCGAATATTATATATTAAACTATATATGAATTATTGAATTTCTAACTGTGGACTACTAACTGTGGACTACTAACATTAGACAATTAAAATGAATTAAAATATTGATTATAACATATGAAACTAAACATTTCTTCAAGGTTGCCACTTAATTTCATCTTAAACATCATTTGTATCTTGACGATTACAATATGTGTTCAAACCTTTCATGATTCTTGAAAATACCTTAATCGAGAGAATGAACCAACCTCACTTCATCTATAGAAGGAAAGATTTATATACAGAGTTATGCACCTGAAAAACTCTCAGAACCTGAGTAAACGTTTAACACGTAGTTGTGCTAATTCCTTTAGCGTTATTATTACCGAAAATAACTTTGCAACTCCTGTTCGAGATAGCTAGTTTTGTCATAGCTCCGGCAAGACAACTTTGACTTTTCGTTCGAAACAATCTTATTATAACCTTGATATATATGCGTGCTCTTTTATCGTTACCGGTGAACCGTTTATATCCCACCACATTAGCAGTAGACTTACCAGCAACTTCATTGATCTTTGATTTTTCGAAAAATCATTATATTCATTGAAACCCTATCATGTACTCATCTGCATCTTGTAACGTTAGTTGTCATACCAAAAAGCTTCAATCATTATTCTCGAATTTCGCAGCAATTCTATGCCAACAGTTATAAGTATACATATAACATTTATCTTTTAGAATTATGATCTTCTATTCTGAAATTCTGAAGAACACCTAGCCTACGAATCAATACTCTGAATTTTGAAAAATGCTGATGAAGCAGCAAAAACTGTAAACGACCTTAACAGTCAAAAGTTTGATGATAAAGAATAGCGTGTTGGCAAAGCTCAGAAAAAGAGAAGATTTGGTACTGAAAAACGGATTGAGCAAGCCATGAAGGAGGCTGTGGACAAATCACAAAGATGAAACCTTCCTCCAAAGAATCCAAATGATTAAGTGTCTAATGAAGTCATTAATGAATATCTTGCTCCTGACTCTAAACCTTTACAGACAAATCTTCTTCATCATCCTTCAATATTAGAAATTCTAAGATATCATCGTATCTTTTATTATAAATATCCTCGATATTTCTGAAGATATTTTCATAACTATTCTTATCTGAAATCATTTATCTTTTCGCGATATCAGTGTTACATCAGAAAGGAAACTGTTTAAATTTTTAAATTCTGAAAAATTCGAACCTAAAATATGAATGTTATTGAAGTAGTGTTGGGAACTGAAGCATGAGTTAGTATAATATAATAACACTTGATCAACATGATTATATTACAGTAAGTCATGATGAGATTCTAATGGAATGTGATGATTCACATACCATAACGTCATCATGTGCCATGTTACACGACTCTTATATTTTATCTAATCTCCAAACATATCGAGAATATATCTTCCTGATAGTTCTATCTCCTCTCTTGAATTCTGGTAATTTAACCAATCAAGATCGTGCTATTACAATTCCTCTCTTAGAACGTTAACTATGTTCATTTCGAATTTCATATCTATGAATTCTGGACCATTATTCGCTTGACTTAAAGTCGGGAAGAGAAAACGAAAGTATGGAACTCCAAAATATAAAGGAAATGAAGAGGGTGGATTTATAGTGAAATATCTTAAAGAGAAATCGAAACAGATTATTGCATTTAACCAAACAGGATCCTAATTTCCTTCATTTCTGAAGAATCGAATCTTAGTACAAAGATTTACTTTAAATCCCTTGAATTCCGGATTTCAATCGTGACTATGTCAAAAGTTAAGACGAACCTTTATTGTCTCATTTCACTCTTTTGTGATAGCTTCATCCATACTCTCCGAGTAATCGAATTACTTTATCCACATTACTCAATGATGATAAAATTCTATTTATCGACTCATATTCGTCATGAAAACATTTTTATCGTTAGCCATGACAACCTCGATCAAATTTCGGGACGAAATTTCTTTAACGGGTAGGTACTGTGACGACCCGGAAAATTTCGACTAATTTTAAACCAAACTCTCGATATGATTTAATATTTTTGACAGATAATCAAAGTCTGTTAGGTTAAGTCTCAAAGATTCTGAACTATTTCATATATTCAATTGACCTTCGACCATTCCCGACGATTCACGAACAATTACTTGTAAATAGATACGTATATATTTAAATATATATAAATAATAATTTGAAATATATTATAATTAACTATGTAAAATAAAATAATATATAATAACTATTATTTAAAACATATCTATATATATAAATAAGGTATATTGAATACATAAATATAGTTCCGAATTTATTTAGTAAACGATAGAAGCACTCGTTTATCATTCGATGGTTATTTAAATAAGTTAAGTTCAAACTTATGTGATTTTAAAATAAACGGTGATCCAAAAATGAGTTCTATAAATTTTAGGCTTACTAAAAATGTATTTAGGATCTAGTTATTAAATTTTAACACTTTTTATATTTTACCCCGAATCGAGCGGGATAGTTGATGTAATTTTTATTTAATAAATTAATGATCGAATTTTATACCATTATGACTAAAATAAATAAATATAATTACTGTAAAAATTTGGGATTTTTTCGAAGACTTTTATCCGCCACTGATTTCAAATAGTGCACAATACACAGTCTGTGAAAACTGTCGGCAGATATTTTTCAAATAATACTGACAGCTATTAAAATTAAACAGGATCATTGATTAATCAAATATTGCTACAATAACCTTTTTAACTTTATATATTCACTCGTATTTTGCCTTGTATATGGAAGGAAAATATTGTCAAACTTTATATGTTTCTAATTTCTACTCATATATGTGCTAAAACTAGTGACTAAACAACAACAGACCATCACCCTTTATGTGATCACAATCACCACTCAAACTACCATGTTTTCTGTTTCTAAACAAATAAATCAAATGCCACATACCAACTTGTGTTCTTCTTCCTTTCTTTTCTTGATCTTTTCTACAACCATGATCACCACCAACAATTCTAACCACAACACAAACCCATGTCACGACTACACTCACTTCTTCTTCGAGCCATTCACATCATCATCAAGAACCGCCTCCATTGCCACCCTACAACCTCACCTCAAACCACCATAAACTAGTATGGATCCTTACAACCATTTTCGTTTCCTACTCCAAATTCTTGTCTGAGTATTATCACCAAAAACCCAAGACCCAACCCAAAGTACATCAACCCAAAGTACATCACACACATATTAATTTATATATATGTTTCTGTTGTTTCCATCGAACACCCCTTTAATTATTTGAAACTGCTCGATTACTATTCAACGTTTACAAACCCGTTTTTATTTACTGTTGCTATTTACTTCTTTCGTTTAAACAACGCATAACCACCACCATGAGTCACAACCGTACACCACCATAAACTACCACTAAACCATCACCGCCATTCCACTGCTATTGTTTTCAAGTTCGACCAACACCATCATTAACAAAAATCTGCTCGGTTCTTCTATTTTGCAGCTGCCATCTGACCATATTGAAACTGCTACTAATACTCGTTTCTTTGATGCACCCACTTGCAGTATCTATCCGATACAACCCAAACCCAAATACATATGAACTGCTACTATAGCTTTCTTTCTCGCTGGTCTACTGCACGTTACTGTTTCGGTCACACCCTCGTTTCCAAATTCTTTAATAACCGAGAACCACCTGCAATGATAGCTACCTGCAACTGTTCGAACTATCACATCGGTTAAACTATTGCTGCCATACGTTATATGTTTATGATATGAACGATGATGATGAAGAACAGTGATGAATGACCGATGATGATGAAGATGAACCGTTGGCTGCTGCATACTTCTATTTCTATTTGCTTAAACCAGGAACCAAAACTCAGTAATCTACTTTCAATACACATTCCATTTGATAGACTTTAAATCCAATTGGGCTAGGTTAAATTGTCTATTGGGCATATTCTTAGTGTTAGGCTTGATTTAAGTATTGGGCCGATATATGCACTTGGGCCATTCTGATTCGGTTTATAGTTGGGCCGAGATCTTATTTCTGTTGGGCCAATGTAAGTTCGACTAGGTTATGGATATATGACGAAGAGATGGGTTATAAGATTATAATTTGCTATTAAATTAGAAAAACACAAATGGTCTGATGGTTTGGGTGTGTTGTGGCTGTTTAAGCGAGAGGTTACGGGTTCGAGACCGGTATGGGGAAAATTTTTTTATAAAAGCTTTCCAAAGGGTATAATCTCTTATTTTTATTTCTATTATTATTATTATTATTATTATTATTATTATTATTATTATTATTATTATTATTGTTATTATTATTATTATTATTATTATTATTATTATTATTAATTATTATTATTATTGTTATGATAACTATTATAATCATAAATAAAAATTGTTATTAGTAATAGAGTTAATAGCATTATATAAGTATTAATATCATTGTTATTATTATTATTAACATTATTATAATTAGTATTAATGTGATTAATAAGATTGTTGTTATTATTATTAATATTACCATTAGTATAAGTATTATCATTTTAAAATTATTAGTATTATCACTATGTATTATTATTAATGTTATCAGATCATTATAAGTATTACTATTAATATTATCATGAGTAACGTTATTATGATATAATTATTAAAACTATTATTCTAACTAGTAATAGCTGCAAAAGTATCAATTTTATAATTATTATCAATGTTATCATTATTATTATTAATATTATCATTAATTTAACAAACAAAAGATATTTATAATATATATATATATATATATATATATATATATATATATATATATATATATATATATATATATATATATATATAATACAAGACTTAACTGTATTAACATGGTTATATTTGGTTATATAAGTAAAATAATATATGATATGATATTATTATTAAACCTATATATATATATATAATATACATATATGGTTTCGACTTTATTTAGTAAGTAATAATAGCACACGTTCATTATTTCGATTGTGATTAAACAAGTAAAATGCGATTTAATCATTAGTACTAAAAATGTAAAATAAAATACGATATAATATCCGCATGAAACTGTCGGTAGAATATCCGGGTGCATTGTTCCTCCTGCCCATTCTCCACATGATTGTGATTAAATTTATTATTATTAATTATTATTATAATATTACTTCGATTTATTATTATATATACATATATACATATATATATATATCCATATAAACATAAAAGGCATAATTGTACGAATTCTGTTTTTCAATCCCTTCCTCTTTAATTATTTTTCTTCGATTCATCCCCACTCATAAGATGTTGTCGATCAATTTTTTTTTCTTTTCTAGTACTGTCTTTCTTCTTTCCTTACTTTATATATTATACGTATAAATACATACTAAAAACCAATTACCTGTTTTCCTTCTTTATTGAATGTATCATGCTATGTTATTATTAGGAATGATTAGATAAAAATTTCAGAGAGTTGATAGATATAATTATATGCACATTTACATTAAGTTGATAATGACACACAGCACACCATCTCTTACTTTCTATTAAATGTTTTGTATCTTGTGAATCTCACCCGTGATTTGAAGCATCTTTTATAGTCATTATTAGTGTGAAATATCTATCTAAGTTTATATCCACATCTCGACATATATACATTACATATGGAGATAGTTAGAAACTTAAACAAATCAACTATTTTCTCCTTCTTCGATAACCCATACCGCCACCACAAGCACCTTATCCGGCCACTCCAACATCGATCCACCATCTTCATTTAACCACTAAAAACCTTCACTAAACCGTTTCCATCACCGGGGAATCACCACTTTAAGTTATCAACACTCTCACCATCTTCAAACTAGGAAACTGTGAGCTTCCATCATTGAGCACCACCATCGTGAAATCAGTGAGTCATCACCACTCCAACAACACGTCAATCACAGGTTTCTTTTTCTGTTCCTGCTCTATAGGTCCACCCAAAACCTGCCACTTTTATGTCTCCTATTCGTAATTACTAATACTCGATCACCTTCTCTAATCACCACCTTTTCTTGATTTTTTTTTTTTGAATGATGAAGCACCACCACAGCCATCATCCTCTTTCTCTCGTTCTATCACAATCACAGTCGAACCCTCAACACCACGACACCATGGAGAATCAATACCTAGAACAACAACCTCAATCAAAATCGCCACTACTACCAACATAATTTTTTTTTGTTTAGATAGTCTAATTCAACCCAACACCAACACAACCTCCTCATTTATACCTGCACTTTTATTCCTTGTATACTGATCGAACCGTTCGTCTACAACCTACTACTGTAACCATCGAATCCCTCAAATCACCTTCTAACAACATTTAACCGCTACAGCTACAATTGTATGAAATTTTCGTTTGTTCGACCACTATGTTACAAAGGTGGTTTTTATATGCTAAAGAAAGGAGGAGAACATGCCACCATATTAAATTTGCAACTTGATTATATAATACTCCTATATATACATCGCATGATTAAAGCTTAGGCAAGTGGATTGTGATAGAGGCCGACATATTGATAAACCCCACTTGAATGTGTTTTGCTCTTTTTGTTTACCGAAATTGTTTTTATTTCTTCTCTTAAACGTATCAGTAATAATGACGGGTTGGTGGATTTCAAGTAGAACTAGGCTAATGATTATTGGGCTTATAGAAACCAATTGATAAATTAAATGGATTTAGCTAACCTTGTTCTTAAACTTGAGCCGTGATAGTTAATTGCTGTGGGCTGAAGGAATTTGGGCAGCTTAGGGAAATAGTGAGGCGAATGATTCCTCTGGATAATAACTACTCTTCATTTCTACCGGGTTATGTCTTGGATCGTGTCAAAAATAAGATAGAAAGCTGTATAGTTAGACGAGTAAATGATGATTATGATTGTGATGTTAGATGATGAATGGTGATGATATGGATCGTGTTACATAGATAATGATGAAACCCATTGATGAAAATTAAGATGTCGATAATATTGATGATTTTGATTATGATTATGATTATGATTGAGTAGGATGATCGTTGATTATGATAGAAGTAATTAGGATGATGATGATGGAGATATTAAATGGGGTTAGTAGAAGGCAGTAGAATTATAAGTTAAAATACATTAATGTGCGAAGTAAATCAGAAATGAAACAGTGGAGCATTGGTTTAGGACTGTGGTTGTTGAATGAGAGGCCGCGGGTTCAAGCCCGGGCAGTGGTGTTTTATTTTTTTAAAGCTCTTTTCTTCAAAGGTTGTACTCTTTTATTATTATTATTATTTTTATTATTATCATTTTTATTATTATTACTTTTATTAATATAATAATTATTATTATTACTGATATTAATAGGATTATTATTATTATTATCATTATCATTATAAGTAGTAACAATTTAATTATCATTATAATTAAAAATATCATTATTAGTATTATTATTTCTAGAATCATAATTATTATTATTATCATTATCAAGTATATTTACTAATATCATTATTATAAAATAATACAACTATCTATTTATTATTATTAATACTATTTTCTCAAATTATTTTTAGTTATATAACATTATAGTTAATACATAGAGCATATCTAAATTAACATTTCATAATAAATATTAATTATTTAGTTAAAGTACATAAAATAAAAATATTTAAATTACCTATTGATGAAACATATAATTTATTAAAATAACAATTATATCACTAATTATATGTAAATTTTGTTGTTTGATTAGAAGTATGTGTGTTAATATATATATACATGATATAGGTTCGTGAATCTGAGGCCAACCCTACAATTTTTCAATGTCATCATATGTATTTTTACTACAAAATACAGTATGGTGAGTTTTATTTGCTCCCTTTTACTCTTTACATTTTTGGGACTGAGAATACATGCGCTATTTTTACAACTGCTTTATTAAATGCTTTTGAAATATATTTTGAACTGTGAATACATGAAATGCTTTATAAATGTTTGACGGGATAGACACAAGCAAAACATTCCTCGAATGAATTATTATGCAGACAGAAGTTCTGCGGATTATTATTGAATTATGTGGACATGATAATTGCCACCATTGAATTATGTGGACATGATAATTGCCACCATTGAATTATGTGGACATGATAATTGCCACCATTGAATTATGTGGACATGATAATTGCCACCAATTGAAGTGAATGTTATGTATCGAGAGAATGATTTTATACACAGGTTATGTGTATGTTATTTTTTTGCACAAGATATGTGTACGGTTACTAAGATTTATGAAAGATGATTTCGTACACGAGAAAGGTGTACTGTATTTAAAAGATATTGCATGTACATTACAGGTGAGTATAGGATTCGGGCCCATTTGTACCATGCAGGATTTAAATCTTGTAGTTTATCAAAATAATGAATTTTATTGATTTATGATAAACCTATGAACTCACCAACCTTTTGGTTGACACTTTAAAGCATGTTTATTCTCAGGTATGAAAGAAATCTTCCGCTGTGCATTTGCTCATTTTAAGGACATTACTTGGAGTCGATCATCGCTCTGGGATCAAATGTTGATGACTTCGTCCAGATAGATTAGGACGGGGTATTTCAGTTGGTATCAGAGCGGTGGTCTTAGCAAACCAGGTCTTACATTTGTATGTCTAACTAATAGTTGTTTAGATGCATATTAGTGAGTCTGGACTTCGACCATGTCTGCATGTCAAAAGTTTTGCTTATCATTTCTAGTCGGAAATCATCTGCTTATCATTCTTAGCCTAGACATGTCTTACTGCCTCTATTGCGTAGACAGTGTATAGATAAATTCATATCTTAACGTATCTGTTATTGTTACCTTTTCCTGACAGCTTCCGTAGATTCCTCCGTAACTTATGGGATTTTAGTATTATATATGCATATGTAAATTATGTATTGCAGAGTACTAATCTACATCCTATAATCTATTTCTTATCAAAAATCCTTCATCTGATCGTACGAGATGAATCCCTCAACCAATTCGAGTCCCTCAGATTTTGATAGCTATTTCGATAGTTATTCCGACATGGATATTCACCTAAGCTCCGAAAGCGGTGTCACTAGAATGAATCAATCAATCAGCCATCCCCAATTCATATGATGGGTTCGTAGTTGACTTAATCAATGGAGACGCGAAGAAGGAGATCCCTTCCACCAACCGAATTCACCTCTTGACAATGAACCTGAAGCGCTTACTGGCGAACCTGTTTGAGACACCATTTTCTCTCATTTTCAGAGTATCTCGTCACGATCATATACTATCTCAGATTCTAAACCTCATTTATTCGCTCGTTCCAACCGACAATCACCCCGGAATAATAGAAGGAGTCAACAAACTTCGCGCACGAAAAATAAATATGGAGAATATGGTGCAAAATTTACCAGCTTCAGCAACATCACCGGCACCAACAGTACCATCAGTAATAGCACGAGTACCATCAACAATCCATGCCTCAACATCTCATTCTGTACCTCGAGTATAATCATCATTTTACGTATCGTTCTACATCAATTATTTTCGTTCTTCATGGCGATTAAGTAATCTCTAAATGTTTTAGAGATTAGGTATTCTAGTTCTAACGAAAAAAAAACAAATGAGTTTAAGATCATATTAACTCAATGAATCCATTATTACATCTGAAGAAAATATATATGTATATATGTTTTCATAAAGATTGTAAATAAAAAAAATTCTTTCGTACAAAGTGTTAATTGTGAAAATATTTTAACGGGTAGGTAATACCCGAGGAGTATTCAGATTTCACATTAATAAGTTACACTGTATATTCTTCGAAGCTGATTTAACAGTCGTTTACTATCCTACTTACGTCCACCGATATACAAATCCGTTCACCACAGAATAACTATATTCATCCAATTTCATAATTGGATTTTGATTTATCAAAAATCAAGTGGTATAATGAAGAAAACATTTGACAAAATAAAATTTTTTAGAAACAAACAAATTAACTATGAGAAATTTTGTTAAGAATCCACTCTAACTGTTCCTAGCTAATTGTTCCCAGCTAACTGATTACACTTTATTTATCGCAATTTAACTATCGCAATTTATATTCTCGCAATTTTATTTATCGTCATTTAATTTCTGTATTTATTTTACGCACTTTAAATATCGGGACACGTATACAAGGTTTTGACATATCATATCGACGCATATATATATATATATATATATATATATATATATATATATATATATATATATATATATATATATATATATATATATATATATTATTTGGAATAACCATAGACACTCTATATGCAGTAATGATCGAGTTCTCTATACATGGTTGAGGTTGATTCTACAATAATATATATACTTTGAGTTGTGATCGAGTCTGAGACATGTACACGGGTCACGATACGTATTAATTAATTCGAATATTATATATTAAACTAAATATGAAATATTGAATTGCTAACTGTGGACTATCAACTGAGAACTACCAACATTGGATAATTAAAATGAATTAAAATATTGATTATAACATATGAAACTAAACAATTCTTCAAGTTTACCACTTGATTTCATCTTAAACCTCATTTGTATCTTGACGATTACAATTTGCGTTCAAACCTTTCATGATCCTTGAAAACACCTCAATTGAGAGGATGAACCAACCACACTTCATCTACGGAAGAAAAGATTGATGCATACAGTTATGCACCTGAAAAAAAAACTCTCAAAAACTGAGTAAACGTTTAACACATATCTGTGCTAGCTCCTTTGGCGTTGTTACTACCGAAAATAACCTTGCAATTCCTTTTCAAATTAACCAATTTTGTCACAGCTCCAGCAAGTCAACTTCGACTTTTCGTTTGAAACAACCTTATTATAACTTGATATATATGCGTGCTCTTTTATTGTTACCGGGGAACCTTTTATAGTCCATCGTATTACCAGCAGATGTACCAGCAACCTCGTTGCTCCTTTGCTCAAATCTCTACGACAAATCACTATATTTATCTATTGAAGTCTCATCATGTACTCATCTACATCTTGTAACAAGAATTGCCATACCAATTATCGGGAATCAGCAAATCTGTATTGTGAGTCTCGCAATGTTTTCACATCAACAGTTATATGTATCCATATAACATTTATCTCTTATAACTATGATCTTCCATTCTGAAATTCTGAAAAGCACCAAGTCTGCGAATTAATACTCTGAATTTTGAAAAGTTGAATGAAGCAACAAAAACTGTAAATGACCTCAACAACCAAAAGTTGATGATAAAGAATTGTATGTTGGCAAAGCTCATAAAAAGTTTGAAACTGAAAAACTGATTGAGCAAACTACGAAGGAGTCTCTGAACAAATCACAAGGACTAAACTTGTACATTAAGAATTCTGATCATTCTGTTTCTGATCAAATCTTTAGCGAATACCTTGCTTCTGACTCCAAACTCTTGCGGACAAATTTTCTTCACCATCCTTCGATATTAGAAATTCCAAGATATCATCGTATATTTTATTATAAATATCCTCCATATTTCTGAAGATATTTTTATAACTATTCTTATCTGAAATCATTAATCTCTTCGTGCTATCAGTGTTACATCATATAGAAACTTTTAGTTTCTATATTCTGTAAACTTTCGAGCTTAAAATATGAATGTTATTAAAGTAATGTTGGGAACTGATGCATGAGTTAGTATAATATAATGACACTTGATCAACGTGATTATATTACAGTAAGTCATGCTGAGTTTCTGATGAAACGTGATGATTCACAGACCATAACGTCATCATATGCCATGTTACATGACTCTTACATTCTACCTAATCTCCAAACATATCAAGAATATATCTTCCTGATAGTTCTATCTTATCTATTGAATTCTGGTAATTTGACAAGTCAAATTGTACTATTACCATTTCTTTCTTAGGACATTAACAATGTTCATTCTGAAACTTATAACTACAAATTTTGGACCGTTATAAGAGATGCACAATCGCAAGAAGAAGAAACGAAGGGACAAAGCTCCGAAATAGAAAATTTGGAGTATAAATCGCAGCAAATAGGGGGAAGTATTAACTGGGGATGACAATGATTATAGAAAACAGAAGCAAAGACTTCGAAGTATAAGGGAAGATATAAAGCCCGATAACAACACATAAATTACAAACCGTGTATATCAATATGTATAGCAACATAAAGACATGGGAGGACTAAAAACACTATAAACCTAAGAGCATAGTAGAAGTAGACAAATTCCTGCGGTGGTAGATGAAAAAGGAGAATGATTGATATGAAAGTCAAGAATATATCCAGAATTAAAACTGGATGAAGCATATTGACTGATGATTTGAAAATAGGAATTAAAGTATAGAAAATGGGAGTGATGGAAAATAATGGAACGAAAAAAGTTTAATTTATAATGTAAATATCAGACAGAGTAATCGGGGCAGATCACCGTATTTAATTATAGAGATCTTAATTTCCTTATTCGTCGAAGAATCAAATCTTTTAGATTTCAAAGATTTCTTCAAAATCCCTTGAATTTCGGAATTCAATCATGACCAGTCAAAAGTTATGATGAAACTTGTCATTTTCATTTCACTAATTAGTGATAGCTTCACTCGTACTCTTCGAGTAAACGAATTGTTATATCCATATTACTCAATGATGATAAAATTTTAATTATCAGCTCGTATGCGTCATGAAAACATACTTATTGTCAGCCATGACCATTCCAATCAAATTTCGGGACGAAATTTCTTTAACGGGTAGGTACTGTGATGACCCGAAAATTTTCGATCAAATTTAAACTTAATCTTCATATGTTTTCGACACGATAAGCAAAGTCTGTAATGTTGAGTCTCAAAAATTTTGAACTGTTTTCGTATATGCAATTACCCTTCGACTGTTCCCGACGGTTCACGAACAATTAATTGTAAATAGATATGTGTGTGTGTGTATATATATATATATATATATATATATATATATATATATATATATATAATTGGAAATATAATTTAAAATGTTATAATTAGTTATATAAGTAAAATAATATATGATATGATATTATTATTAAACCTATATATATATATATATATATATATATATATATATATATATATATATATAATATACATATATGGTTTCGACTTTATTTAGTAAGTGATAATAGCACACGTTCATTATTTTGATTGTGATTAAACAAGTAAAATGCGATTTAATCATTAGTAATAAAAATGTAAAATAAAATACGATATAATATCCGCATGAAACTGTCGGTAGAATATCCGGGTGCATTGTTCCTCCTGCCCATTCTCCACATGATTGTGATTAAATTTATTATTATTAATTATTATTATAATATTACTTCGATTTATTATTATATATACATATATACATATACATATCCATATAAACATAAAAGGCATAATTGTACGAATTCTATTTTTAATCCCTTCCTCTTTAATTATTTTTCTTCGATTCATCCCCACTCATAAGATGTTGTCGATCAATTTTTTTCTTTTCTAGTACTGTCTTTCTTCTTTCCTTACTTTATATATTATACGTATAAATACATACTAAAAACCCATTACCTGTTTTCCTTCTTTATTGAATGTATCATGCTATGTTATTATTAGGAATGATTAGATAAAAATTTCAGAGAGTTGATAGATATAATTATATGCACGTTTACATTAAGTTGATAATGACACACACCCCACCATCTCTTACTTTCTATTAAATGTTTTGTATCTTGTGAATCTCACCCGTGATTTGAAGCATCTTTTATAGTCATTATTAGTGTGAAATATCTATCTAAGTTTATATCCACATCTCGACATATATACATTACATATGGAGATAGTTAGAAACTTAAACAAATCAACTATTTTCTCCTTCTTCGATAATCCATACCGCCACCACAAGCACCTTATCCGGCCACTCCAACATCGATCCACCATCTTCATTTAACCACTAAAAACCTTCACTAAACTGTTTCCATCACCGGGGAATCACCACTTTAAGTTATCAACACTTTCACCATCTTCAAACTAGGAAACTGTGAGCTTCCATCATTGAGCAACACCATCGTGAAATCAGTGAGTCATCACCACTCCAACAACACGTCAATCACAGGTTTCTTTTTCTGTTCCTGCTCTATAGATCCACCCAAAACCTGCCACTTTTATGTCTCCTATTCGTAATTACTAATACTCGATCACCTTCTCTAATCACCACCTTTTCTTGATTTTTTTTTTGTTCGAATGATGAAGCACCACCACAACCATCATCCTCTTTCTCTCATTCTATCACAATCATAGTCGAACCCTCAACACCACGACACCATGGAGAATCAATACCTAGAACAACAACCTCAATCAAAATTTCCACTACTACCAATATAAATTTTTTTTTGTTTCGATAGTCTAATTCAACCCAACACCAACACAACCTCCTCATTTCTACCTGCACTTTTATTCCTTGTATACTGATCGAACCGTTCGTCTACAACCTACTACTGTAACCATCGAATCCCTCAAATCACCTTCTAACAACATTAAACCGCTACAGCTACAATTGTATGAAATTTTCGTTTGTTCGACCACTATGTTACAAAGGTGGTTTTTATATGCTAAAGAAAGGAGGAGAACATGCCAACATATTAAATTTGCAACTTGATTATATAATACTCCTATATATACATCGCATGATTAAAGCTTAGGCAAGTGGATTGTGATAGAGGCCGACATATTGATAAACCCCACTTGAATGTGTTTTGCTCTTTTTATTTACCGAAATTGTTTTATTTCTTCTCTTAAACATATCAGTAATAATGACGGGTTGGTGGACTTCAAGTAGAACTAGGCTAATGATTATTGGGCTTATGGAAACCAATTGACAAATTAAATGGATTTAGCTAACCTTGTTCTTAAACTTGAGCCGTGATAGTTAATTGCTGTGGGCCGAAGGAATTTGGGTCAGCTTAGGGAAATAGTGAGGCGAATGATTCCTATGGATAATAACTACTCTTCATTTCTACCGGGTTATGTCTTGGATCGTGTCAAAAATAAGATAGAAAGTTGTATAGTTAGACGAGTAAATGATGATTATGATTGTGATGTTAGATGATGAATGGTGATGATATGGATTGTGTTACATAGATAATGATGAAACCCGTTGATGAAAATTAAGATGTCGATAATATTGATGATTTTGATTATGATTATGATTATGATTGAGTAGGATGATCGTTGATTATGATAGAAGTAATTAGGATGATGATGATGGAGATATTAAATGGGGTTAGTAGAAGGCAGTAGAATTATAAGTTAAAATACATTAATGTGTGAAGTAAATCAGAAATGAAACAGTGGCGCATTGGTTTAGGACTGTGGTTGTTGAATGAGAGGTCCCGGGTTCGAGCCCGGGCAGTAGTATTTTATTTTTTTAAAGCTCTTTTCTTCAAAGGTTGTACTCTTTTATTATTATTATTATTTTTATTATTATCATTTTTATTATTATTACTTTTATTAATATAATTATTATTATTATTATTATTACTGATATTAATAGGATTATTATTATTATTATCATTATCATTATAAGTAGTAACAATTTAATTATCATTATAATTAAAAATATCATTATTAGTATTATTATTTCTAGAATCATAATTATTATTATTATCATTATCAAGTATATTTACTAATATCATTATTATAAAATAATACAACTATCTATTTATTATTATTAATACTATTTTCTCAAATGATTTTTAGTTATATAACATTATAGTTAATACATATAGCATATCTAAATTAACATTTCATAATAAATATTAATTATTTAGTTAAAGTACATAAAATAAAAATATTTAAATTACCTATTGATGAAACATATAATTTATTAAAATAACAATTATATCACTAATTATATGTAAATTTTGTTGTTCGATTAGAAGTATGTGTGTTAATATATATATACATGATATAGGTTTGTGAATCTGAGGCCAACCCTACAATTGTTCAATGTCGTCATATGTATTTTTACTACAAAATACAGTATGGTGAGTTTTATTTGCTCCCTTTTACTCTTTACATTTTTGGGACTGAGAATACATGCGCTATTTTTACAACTGCTTTATTAAATGCTTTTGAAATATATTTTGAACTGTGAATACATGAAATGCTTTATAAATGTTTGACGGGATAGACACAAGCAAAACATTCCTCGAATGAATTATTATGCAGACAGAAGTTCTGCGGATTATTATTGAATTATGTGGACATGATAATTGCCACCATTGAATTATGTGGACATGATAATTGCCACCATTGAATTATGTGGACATGATAATTGCCACCATTGAATTATGTGGACATGATAATTGCCACCAATTGAAGTGAATGTTATGTATCGAGAGAATGATTTTATACACAGGTTATGTGTATGTTATTTTTTTGCACAAGATATGTGTACGGTTACTAAGATTTATGAAAGATGATTTCGTACACGAGAAAGGTGTACTGTATTTAAAAGATATTGCATGTACATTACAGGTGAGTATAGGATTCGGGCCCATTTGTACCATGCAGGATTTAAATCTTGTAGTTTATCAAAATAATGAATTTTATTGATTTATGATAAACCTATGAACTCACCAACCTTTTGGTTGACACTTTAAAGCATGTTTATTCTCAGGTATGAAAGAAATCTTCCGCTGTGCATTTGCTCATTTTAAGGACATTACTTGGAGTCGATCATCGCTCTGGGATCAAATGTTGATGACTTCGTCCAGATAGATTAGGACGGGGCATTTCACAATGTTGGTGGGTCGAGCTGATAAACGACTATGATTGTGAGATTCGCTATCATCCCTGGAAAGCGAATGTAGTGGCGGACGCTCTAAGCAGAAAGGAACGAGAGCCAATTCGAGTACGAGCGATGAACATAAAAATTCGTATGAATCTCAACTCACAAATCAAAGAGGCTCAACGAGAAGCTCTTACTAAGGAAAACATAGGAAATGAAATAATGAAGAAGTATGAGAAACAACTCATTATACGGGAAGACGGAATTCGATATTTTGCAAAACGTATTTGGGTACCAAAGTTGGGTGGATTAAGGAAGTTGATATTGAATGAGGCACATAAGACAATATACTCGATACATCCTGGAGTTGGAAAGATGTATCAAGATCTTAAGACGCATTATTGATGGCCTAATTTAAAGACAGACATTGCAGCATATGTCGGGGAATGTTTAACTTGTTCCAAAGTCAAAGCAGAACACCAGAAGCCTTCAGGGTTACTTCAACAACCAGAAATCCCAGAATGGAAGTGGGACGGTATTACCATAGATTTTATCACGAAGTTACCCAAGACTGCATGGGGTTATGACACCATTTGGGTAATAGTTGATCGTCTCACCAAATCTGCACATTTCTTGCCTATAAAAGAAACGGATAGAATGGAGAAACTATTATGATTATACATAAAGGAAATTGTTTCAAGGCATGGAATACCTATTTCCATTATATCTGATCGTGATAGTAGATTTACATCAAAGTTCTGGCAATCACTACAGGAGGCCCTGAGAACTCGTTTGGATATGAGCAACGCATATCATCCGCAAATTGACGGGCAGAGTGAAAGAACAATTCAGACTCTTGAAGACATGCTCAGGGCATGTGTGATCGATTTTGGAAACGGATTGGGATAAATATATACCATTAGCAGAATTCTCGTATAATAATAGTTATCATGCGAGCATTAAAGCTGCACCATTCGAAGCACTGTATGGAAGGAAGTGTAGATCCCCTATCTGTTGGAATGAAGTAGGAGATCAACGATTAACTGGTCCCGACATCATACATGAAACTACTGAGAAGATAGTACAAATCAAGGAGAGATTGAAAACAGTCCGTAGTCGCCAAAAGAGCTACGCCGATGTTCGAAGGAAACCATTAGAGTTTCAGAGCGGTGACATGGTTATGCTAAAGGTGTCACCTTGGAAAGGTGTAATACATTCTGGAAAAAGGGGTAAACTGAACCCAAGGTATGTAGGCCAGTTCAAGATCATCGAACGTATTGGACCGGTAGCTTAACGACTTGAGTTACCACAACAACTCGTCGGAGTACATAATACATTTCACGTTTCAAACCTTAAGAAGTGTCTTGCAAAGGAAGACCTCACCATTCCTCTTGAAGAAATCCAAGTCGACGAGAAACTACAATTCATAGAAGAACCAGTCGAAATCATGGACCGTGAAGTTAAACAGCTCAAGCAGAGCAACATACCAATCGTTAAGGTTCGTTGGAATACTCGAAGGGGTCCCGAGTTTACTTGGGAATGAGAGGATCAAGTGAAACAAAAGTACCCACATTTTTTTCCCGAGAACGCTTAATAGGTACAACTTTAAAATTTCGGGATGAAATTTATTTAACGGGTAGGTACTGTAACGACCCGGATTTTTCCGACCGTTTTATACATATGAGATTAATATTTACATAAATTAAACATTACCAACATGATAAGCAATCCAAAGTGTTGAGTCTTGTGTTTTTGAAAAGAGTTTTACACAACGTTTGACCGTCCAATTTGACCGATGATATCACGAACTACATAACATACGATAATTATACGATTATGTACATATACGTATTTATACATATTTAACATGATCTAAGGATGGTTTAACATATCATTGTGTATTAATAACAATGAGTTATAAGTATACTTTGAGACTACTAACTTAAGTTTTCAAAACGGTAACTATACGTAACGTTCTTTGATATATATATATATATATACCTATAACCTATAATGCTTATACAAGTATCGTATAAATACGTATTTAATCACTTTTAAAGGGCTTAAATACATAGAACAATATAAGTATATTCACAAAATATAGTTATATTTGAATTCTCGTTCCGTTTCCTCAAGATTTCTACACGTATACCTAGGGTATATGTAACCGTATTGTACGCAGCTTCTAGATGTATATACTATTAGTATATACACATCAATTATCGTCCTTAGCAGCCTTAAATGATTAAGGAACATGTGGAATCAACCATTTGTCAAGTAGCATGAATTATTTAGCAAGAAAACAAAATTAGGAATCTTTTCTTTCTTTATAAACTAAAAACGTTTTTATGCATGAACACCATTTCTTCATTCCATTTTCTCATACTTACACTCTCATTTCTCTCTCAAAACACTCCTAACTTCATACTTGATCATCTCCAAGCATTTTTCCCATCATTTAGCTTCAATTACAAGCTTTAGTAATCATAAAAACAACCTAGAATCAAGAAGTTGCAATATTACTTCCAATCTTTCAATCCAACTTCACCACTCTTTAGGATCAAGAGTTATACTTCCTTTCTAGTAGCTTTATCCAAGTAACTTGAGGTAGTAAACTTATTCATAATCTTATTCGATTCATATTCATATAGCTATCTTATTTTGAGTTACAAATTATAACAACAAGAACATAGTTTGAATGATTTCAAACTGGTTCGCAAACTAAATAGATCCTTCTAACTTGACTTTTAAAACACTTCAAGACCTGCAATATATCATAAAGATATACTAACTTAACAAGATACAACTTGATTTTACAAAGAACACCTTAAAACTGAATCTACATCGTTGGAGTGCAACCGGTAGCTGTTTTGGGTTGGATAATTAAAAACCATCTTAAACTTTGAATTGGAAGTTTAAATTCTGGAAAAATGATATTTCTTATGAATATGTTAATATATAAAAATTTCGTAACTCAAAGTGTAAGTATTTTTGTAAAAATGATCTTCTAGATGTTGTTTTTACGACGGAAATGATCACTTTCATAAGATTCACCCAAGTTTGACCTAACCTATGATTTTGAATGTAAACTAAGGTATTTACAGTTCATATTCATAAATAATGACTCGATCCAAGGAAGTGGCAAGTTGAATCAACAAAAACGGAGTTGTATTGAAGAAACTACGACTAAAACAAAATCGGGTATCCGAAGCTAGTTTAGCTACGAAAATATTTTGACTAAAACCAAACTAATCATATCTTGACTAATTAACATGATATTTTATATATATTTATTCATGATTTGATTTTACATATTTCAGGACCACCCGTAAACAACACGAGAAGATTAATTATAAGACCTCATGATTGTACGCAACACGTCATTTGACAACACGGTACTTTATGTACGTAACAAGTCATTCGACAACATGGTACCATGGGTCGAGATTAATTCTGATCAATACGAATACGATGGGGTCTTTATTTATTTTATTGAGCAACTAATTGTGGACCACTAACATCGGACTGCTAATTACGGACTAATAGATATTATAAGTATTATAAGTATATATGTAACGATTATTTGAAAAGAAAATATGTTGATATATTATATATATGGTTAGGTTCGTGATATCTATCGGAGACCAAGTCGTGTTAAATATCTTCAAGGCAAAAGTGAGTATATAGTCCCACTTTTAAACTCTAAATATTTTGGGATGAGAATACATGCATTTTATGATTTACGTTATGGACACAAGTGATTAAAAATATATATTCTACATTGAGTTGTACCACTGGCATACTTCCCTGTAACTTGGTAACTACTATTTACATGCGGCATTGTAAACACGAATCCTGTTGATAGATCTATTGGGCCTGACATCCCCAACCGGACTGGACGACCAGTATTCAACGGTTGCACAGTACTTCATTTCGGTGACTTCACTTGGTACGGTGTAGTGAGATTTCATAATAAAGAGAATATGCGACGTTAATTAAATGTTAAGTACGGTTATCAAGTGCTCAACCACTTAGAATATTTTTATTAAAACGTTTATATATATTAAATCTTGTGGTCTATATTTATAACGCTGCTAGCATTAAACCTATATCTCACCAACTTTATGTTGAAGTTTTAAGCATGTTTATTCTCAGGTGATAATTAAAAGCTTCCGCAGCATTATGCCGAATTTAAGCAGGATTTGGAGTATGCATATTTGTGTCAAAAATAAAACTGCATATCGGAAGATTTGTAATGTGAAATATGTTGGAAATCGTATTGTTATTATCAAATGTAAAGTTTGTAAAACTAAGATTATCGCTAAACGGTAATCATTATTATGCTGTTTGAACCTTTGATTATAATAAAGGTTATGGTTTGTATTATAAAAACGTATGCAGATTTTGAAAAATGTCACATATGGAGGTCAATACCTCGCAATGACACCAATAAGTACGTGACGTTTATAATCGATATGAACGTAACGCTACAAATATAAAGACACGGAAAAACTAAGAACACTATAAACCCAAGAGCATAGTAGAAATTAACGGATTCCTCCAGTGGAAGATGAAAAAGAAGAATGACAGATGTGATAGTCAAGAATATATCAAGAATTAAAACTGGATGGAACATATTGACGAATGTTTTGGAAGTACGAAGAAAGGAAGAAAGTATAAAAGATGGGAGATGTGGAAATAAGGAAACGTAGGAGGTTGATTTATAGTAAAATATCCGACAGAGAAATCGAGACAGATTATTGCATTAAATCGAAGAGGATCATAATTTCCTTAATCGCCGAAGAATCAAATCTTATATAGATTACAAAGATTTTCTTTAATCCGGAGATCAACCGTGATGACGTCAAAAGATATGACGAATCCCTATTTTCTCATTTCACTCATTTACGATAGCTTCACTCATACGTTTCGAGTAATCGAATTATTTTATCCATATTTCTCAATCATGATAAAACTCTATGAATCAACTTATATTCGTCATAATAACACTCTTATTGTTATCCATCACGACCTCGATCAAATTTCAAGACGAAATTTCTTTAACGGGTAGGTACTGTGACGACCCGGAAATTTCTGACCAAATTTAAACTTAATCTTTATATAATTCCGACTTAATAAGCAATGAATTTTAATAAATCTTGAACCTCCGGAAAGAGTTTTACACAAGCTTTTAGTCACCCTTTTATTCCGACGATTCACGAACGTCATAACTTGATTTAATTGTTTAATTATTGTGTATATATATGGATTTATATATATTTAACTTGAAAATATGATAATTAAATATCTCATTAAGTATATTAACAAAGTATTATATATATATTTTCATACTACTAATTTAAAGAGTTTTCAAACAATATATATGTTACTATTTAAACGACGTAATTAACTTATGTTAAAATGTATTTACATATAATGTATTACGAGTGTAAATACATCCTTACAAGTATTGAATACGCTTTATAATATACCAATACATATAAAGGATAGCTATACTCGTATTTTCGTTCAATTTCCTCAAGAATTCTACTCGCATTCATACGGTATTTTTACCCGTATTATACACAGCTTCTAGAAGTATTTACTATTGGTATATACCAATAGAAATCTGTAATTATTTGTGTAATATGTCATCCATGACCTAATCAATTTAATATTTCATGCATGACTTAATACAATTTAACTTATCTTAGATATTTTCACTAAAAGCCAAAATTATAAGCTTATAAATAAGGACCATTTTAACTCATTTTTACTCCACATTTTCTTAAACTAAAAAACACACACTTGAATGCTCTCATATCATACTTTAATCTCAGAAACTTTCCTCTTCATAATCAAGGTAAAATACTTCTCAAAATCCTTGTTCAATTCCTTGTATAGTTGCTATCTTATTATACTTATAAAACTTGTAAAAACTAGAACTTGTTTTGGTGAACACCAAGCTTGTTTTAAAAACTAATCTAATCTTTCTAACATAACTCTAATAAAACTTATTTATATGTATTATGATATTATATTAAGTTAATATAATAACTTATAACTTGTACATATGAAGAACACCTTGAAACTTAACATATATCTTTTAATCTCCATTCGGTAAAAAGCGGGCTGTTTTGGGTTGGGAATTAAAAACCTATCTTAGACTTTGAGTTCAAGTCTAAGACTTTGGAAATATGTTAATATATGTAAATAAGACTTCCAGTATTTTTTTCATAATTTTAGACAAAGTGAAAGTATTTTATCAAAAATCATATATTGGGTGGATGCCGGGATTTTTTCAAATCTGTCCACCGACACAAAAAGAGGGTAAAGCTCTAAAAATTACTACTTGATATGAACTTCTCGAATTGGTTTTGTAAAATTTACTTCTTAAGGAATCTATAGCAATTTGATTCACTTTAAACGGAGTTGTAATGAATATTTGGCGAGCAAAACAAAATCTGCTAAAATTAACGTTGTATGGATGAAATTTATATTATAAAAACTATATTAACCATATCATTGTTAACTTTTTCTATATCCTATATATATATTTGGACATGTTATCAGTAGTATAACAAAATATTATAATCTTGGTTAATTCTGTGATTGTATATATGTATAATAATATTCTTGGTACGTCCTAACACAATAAGTATACAATACGTTTTGATAAATCCTAAGACAATACGTATACAATACGTCTTAGTTAATTCTAAGATAATACGTATATAATACATCTCTGGGTTGATGCAAATACAATACGTATACAATACGTCGTGGGGTAATTCTAAGATTATATATATATATATATATACCGATTATTGGACTGTTGGACTTTTCGGACTATTTTGGACTACTAACAATGGACTACTAACATAAAATGTTAAAAATTATTATATAAGTATTCTATGAACTTGCTTTATTTTATTCATATGTCGTATTATTATCTGAATCGTTATTATTGTTATAGGTTCGTGAATCCAAGGACGACGGTCATATTTTTAATAAGTTGAAAACTTATTATTAATATACTTTTACTACTGTGAGTATATAGTCCCATTTTTAAACTCTAAAACTATTTTGGGATGAGAATACATGCATTTTATGTTTTACGCCATGGACACAAATACTTAAAATATATTATACATTGAGTTGTACCACATTGCATATCTTCCCTAATAGCTTGGTAACTAATATTTACATGTTGTAAGAACATGTAAGCGCGAATCCTATTGATAGATCTATTGGGTTTGACAACCTCAACCGGGCTAGTCGCTCTAGTATCTGATGTTATGCGAGGTGTACGTGAAATACTTTATTTTTCCAACGAAAAAACTATTAAATATGATACAATTTTACACAAGATATTTATTTATTTATAGAATGGATATACTTAAACCTTGCTACAACACTATAGGCAGTGTACCTAATCGTAAAGTAGTATAGTTTTTAGTAAGTCCGGTTCGTTCCACAGGGAGACGGTTACACTATATTTTTATATAACTATATTTGTACAAAATATATATAAATAATATATAAAAGGGGGTTTACCGTTTAATGACCGGTTTGTCGATTTTAAAAACTTTAGTCGCAGTTAAAACCTAATGTAAAATATTAAATAAATAAAAGACTTAATTTAAAGCGTAAAGTAAATAACGATAATGAAATTGCGAATAATAAAATTGCGATAATTAAAAAGTACGATAATTAAAAGTGCAATTAAATACAATAACAATAAATAAAAGTGCGATAATTAAAAGTGCAATTAAATATGAAATAAAAGAATTATGCTTATTTAAACTTCCGTAATCATAATGTTTGACGTGTTGATTTTAGTTTATTCCCATGGGTTAATTGTCCTTTGTCCTGGATTATTTAATATGTCTGTCTGGTTTTTGTCCATAACAGTCCATCAGTCATAAATATAAAGTGCGGGTGTCCTCGTCAAATTATCCTTATACCAGAAGTCAAATATTCCAACTAATTGGGGACTTAAACTGTAACAAGGTTTTATTACTTTGTTTAATAATTACACCAGGATATCGACTGTGTGTAACCCAAGGTTTTAATACTTTGTTATCAATTATGCCAAGTGTCCTTGTACATAATTTCACCCCTATTTTAATAATTCCATAGACTATTAATCCATTCCCGTGTCCGGTTAAATGAACAATTATTCGTACATATAAATATCCCGCCCATCGTGTCCGATCGAGTGTATATGGTTATTTATAGGGACGTCCAATTGTAAATCTTCATATTAAAATTAACAAACTATCATTTAGTTAAACAAATATAAAGCCCATTAATAGCCCATAGTCTAATTTCCACAAGTGTCGTTCTTTTGTCCAAACCCCAATTATGGTACAAAGCCCAATTACCCAATTTTAGTATTTAGTCTAACATCATGATTACTTTGGTTCAAATAAGCATAATAACAACTTAGTTACGAGACATTAATTTAAAAAGGGAGAACATAACTTACATTGATTATTTAACGCGTAGTGTTACACGGACAGAGTTCCGGCTTAAAAACCCGTAAATAACCGTTACATAACCCAAACTAACTAATATAAAACTACCCTATACTATATATATATATATATATATATATATATATATATATATATATATATATATATATATATATATATATATATATTATTTATTTATTGCAGAGTATTATTATTATTTTTTTATGTTTTTAAACTCGGCAGAATGCATGGCCTTTTATAGGCATTTCTGATTTTTGCAGCTCCGCGAGTTGCGGCATTTTAAGCCTGCAAACTCCGCGAGTCGCGGAGTTTGAAAATCCAGCTCACACAATTTTGGAACATTGCTTGTCGACATAATTTATATATAAATATAAAATATAAATAATTAATATAATTATTTATATATTATATTATATTCTTGTGCATAGTAGACTTGTAATTTTTGGTCCATTGCGTCGGGCGTTGATAGTTGGCTCGGGTACCGGTTCCGGATTTTCGAACGCCTTTTCGTATAATTTAATATCTTGTACTTTGCGCTTTGCAACTTGTACTTTTGTCATTTTTAGACATTTCTTATCAATAAGTTGAACCACTTGGATTGTATCTTGTACATTTGAGCTTTTTGGACGTTTTTGTCTTCAAATCGTCGTTTTCGCCTTTTGTCTTCGCACTTATTTAATATAAATGATTACAACTTAAAATAGAACAATTACAACTAAATAATTTACATATTGGGAGGATATTGCTACAAAATATATGTTCATTTGGAGCACTATCAAATATCCCCACACTTGAACGTTGCTTGTCCTCAAGCAATACATAACTTGAAATAATATAATACATCACACGAATCACTTCTTTATTCTTCACACTTTGTACATCAGTGATTTTGATATGGCGGTATAAATAATGATAGTAACGATAGAACCATGGTTAAAGGTGGGTGTGTCATCCACAGTTGCCTCGGGTTTAGGTCAACGACACTTGCAATCAAATAGCCGATTTACTTTCGGTTTCCAAAGCAAAGTGCACATTTGAAAGGCGGTTTACAGTCCCACATGGCTATGAAAATGTATATCCTTAAGGAAATTGGATCTTTATGAAAACATTTGATCTTTTGAAAATTCAATCTAGCTTTTACCCTAGATAAAGTTTTCCGGAATAACCCTTCACCCGTGTTTGCAAAATGATTTTTTGTGGGTTTTGTGGGTTTCAGATTTGAAAATTTTAGCTCAAAACTTATGGTTTTGTGTTACCCACTTGCTAACCTTGTATTAGGAAAGCAACACGTCCAGTTTACTTGTCCCGTATATTACCTTTCGGTAAACTACCGTCCGGTTGTAAAGGAAAGCGTTGAACAAGCAACTGTTAAGGCAATGTCCCCTGACATTCTTTTAATTATGGTCTATAACGTGTCGGATGCTAGTACTATCCTTTGTAGGAGCAATAGTAAAGATCATCCTATGATTTTTCGGTCTGGCACAAGGTCCTGTCTCTGACCATGCTATGCAACCACCGTTCTTACGGTTGACACCCGATTTGGTTCAGGTGACCTAATGAATTCCAGGTGAATTCCTAGAATTTTACGTTCAATGGTAATGAACGCATTGAAAATAGGTTTTCAGAAAACAAATCGGTTTTAATTTTGATCAAAATATTTTCTCGTTCAAGCTCGAGTTTAGATATCATTGAATTCCATGAGTTTGTAATTCTCAATCTTTAAGGTCAATCTCAAGGATTGAGTAATATCAGGCTTAAAAGCTGATTTTTAATCTTTAAGGAGATTATCCTTTCTGGGGATCTGATTCATTAGTCTTATCAAGCTAATTTGCAGTGTGCACCCCATTGTACGAGATAAATCCTTCTCATGGTTAGGATAAATCAGACCACTTGGCGACCCTGTTTGATGACGAGGTCCGTGGATTTTCTGCTGATTTTAGTGATGACTTTTCTAGATTTTTCGTCAACCTACAGCTGGTCTGGACGACAACTTCTTGACCTAAATCAAGAAGCGCGTGTCTTTTTCGGAAGACTTTACTTCCTTTTAATGATGGAATTGATTCATCGTGTAGATCCATCTTTTCTTTTCTTTCATCGGGTAAAATAGTTAATTTAATCCAAAACAAAAGCACCTGCAATAAACTTTACAGAAACATGTGCTAGATAGTTTTTAATTGAATAACTAGGTACATTCTCCCCACACTTAGTTTCTTTCTTTGCCTTTTTATTCTCCTTTATTCCATTTTAAATGAATTCAAGCGTTTTAGGGTGTTTTGCAATTTATGTCCTTTCCGAGGTAACGATATTTTCGGTATTAACACCTAGTTTTCATCGTTCATAAATATATATAAACATGATTTTAAATTCATTTAGTTGAAAATTTTTCAAATTTTCATAAAATTTGGCAAATAAACCAAGTATAAACCTGAGAGAATTTATAACCCTTCCCCACACTTGAGATCATGCAATGTCCTCATTTGCATGAAATCAGACTCTAATTATAAATTCATGAGGGTGATTAGTGTAGAAAAGTGATTGAAAATACCCAGTTTGTAATTACAAAGCTCGTCGAATGATAGATGGCGCGCCTCATCGTTCATTCCATCTTGTTTTATCACACATGCTTTTTTTTCAAAAACGGCTGCTTGTCTGAACTGTTTACTAATATTTGAAAAAGCGTCTTTTACCCTAATCATGCATTTTTATTAACGAGTTATGTACTAAGCCGAACCCCTAATTTAACGTTAAGTGGGGTTAGACTTCCCCACACTTAGCTGATGACATGTGAAGTCGGTAGAATAAGTTCCACGAATTAAAATAGTGAGCCAGTTATTTACATCTCAGGTGGTATATATTATATCAATGGGTTTAAAGTTTAGACCCACTCGATCGTCACTACCTAATTCTTTTTTTAGTGTAGCTTTTAGTAAATGGATATTTCTCTTTTCTGGTTCTTGGTCAAATGGATCGATATACACCGACATACTTATTTCTATAGGGTGGACAATTCCTAATATTTCCTTCCTTTTATTCTCGTGATCAAAGTTTTCACCTCTATTACCCGATTGGGTGAAATCCGAGGTGTCATTATCTATTACAGCTCGTAGTTCATCTTCGGTAGATGACTCGTCTATTGAGATTATTGGGTTGGAAGGTTGTGTAATGGTGAAGTTCGGTTTGGCCTCGGGGGTAAAATTTTCAACGTTATCGTTTTCCCAAGAGTACCAATTTGTCACCCTTACTTCTTCTTCATCATCCATTGATGGATTGATGATTTCGTCGGTAGAGGCTAATGTGTCATTATGTTATGAAATTGGTAAGACTGAATAAAAAGTATCATCAGGATAGTTGGTGATTTCGGAGCTCTCGAATTCATCAAAATTCGATGATCTGAGATTTTCTTGCACACTACTCCTCAGATCAACAGCTGTATAATCTGATAGAGTTTCAACTTGCCTATTTACAAACTCTCTCATTTGTTCATTTTGAGCATGAAGTTCTTCGAGTTTGATTTTCATATAATCTAAAGAATTTTCAGACACATACTTTTCCTCGTCCTCTGGTTGTTGAGTTTGGATATATTCTTGGAAATAATCCCAATTAGAATTGTATTCCTCATAATCATTCCATTCAGGTTCTATGGGTTCATAATTTTCCATAGGAACGTAATAATAACATTCCCATGTTGAGTGATAATCTCCACAGATTTCACAACCAGTTATTGTTTCGTCATTCGTGATCCAAGATTGACTGAACGAATTACCATCAAAACCCGTTTGAGAGTATTGATTTAATTGATTTTGGAGTTCAAAAAGAGTTTCCAAAGCCTTGTTTTCAAAAAAATTCATTTTATTGCGATGGCCAAATTTTAGCTACAATGTGGTGCATTCACTAATTATCCTATTAGTTATAAAATAGAAAAACTTATATAAGTTGTCCAATTAATAGACTTTTCTGATTTTTGCCCACGTTTCGAATAGCCAAAAGATGCAGCAGGAAGCCAGGACCCTTTAAATCGGAAGCCCACAACTTGCCACTAACAAATCCAACTATTACTACGAACCAGAAAATTTGGATGCCTATTAACTTAACCGCTTAAATAATTTTTCTTTTCGTTTGGAGAATTAGATAAGAAGTAGAGAAAATTTCTAAGTCCTAAAAACTAAAGCGTCGAGAAATAAGAAAGAAAAAGATTGCGCGTCGAAAAACGTCGAAAAATAAAAATAAGAAAGTAGCGCGTCGTAACTTAAAAGGTACTAAAATTTATAAACAGCGTCGCAAAATTCTAAAGCACCTAAATTTTAGTCTAAAGAAATAAGCACTTAAGGAATTTTACAGCAAATCCTAAAAATCTAGAAATAAAAACACTAATCTTAAAACTAGATACAAACGACAAAAATACAAATATTACGATTAAACAAATAAAAAGATACAAAAATAAAACTAAGCTTAAAATTGATAAAATTATTTATTTTTATAAAAATATTATTTTTATATTTATTTTATAAATGTATTAATTTTTATATATATTAAAACTAATTATAATTAATATTACAAATTAATTAATAAAACTAAACTAATTATAATAATAATTAAGTAAATAGGGTTAAATAAAAAAATAATAAATAATAATTACTCCGTACTTAATGCGAATTAGGGTTTGTGGTGGCCTGACAGGGAGGCTCCGCGAGTCGCGGTTCCACCTGGCAACAAACTCCGCGAGTCGCGGAGATTTGAAATTAAAATGACAAGTTTCGTTTTTTTTTAAATATTTATATTAATTAAATAAAACTTATATTTAAAAACTAAAATATAAATACTTTATAATTTTATAAATAGAAATCTAAAAAAATAAATTTTTATATATATTTTTTTTTCGATTTTTAATTTTTAAAATTTTTTTTTTTTATATTTTTGGACACTTATAATAAATAAGAAAATATTTTTACGAAATAAGAAATAATATATCTTTACAAAAATATAGTTTTTCACCCGATCCCCGGCAGCGGCGCCAAAAACTTGATGTTATGCGAGGTGTACGTGAAATACTTTATTTTTACAACGAAAAAACTATTAAATATGATACAATTTTACACAAGATATTTATTTATTTATAGAATGGATATACTTAAACCTTGCTACAATACTATAGGCAGTGTACCTAATCGTAAAGTAGTATAGTTTTTAGTAAGTCCGGTTCGTTCCACAGGGAGACGGTTACACTATATTTTTATATAACTATATTTGTACAAAATATATATAAATAATATATAATAATATATAAAAGGGGGTTTACCGTTTAATGACCGGTTTGTCGATTTTAAAAACTTTAGTCGCAGTTAAAACCTAATGTAAAATATTAAATAAATAAAAGACTTAATTTAAAGCGTAAAGTAAATAACGATAATGAAATTGCGAATAATAAAATTGCGATAATTAAAAAGTACGATAATTAAAAGTGCAATTAAATACAATAACAATAAATAAAAGTGCGATAATTAAAAGTGCAATTAAATATGAAATAAAAGAATTATGCTTATTTAAACTTCCGTAATCATAATGTTTGACGTGTTGATTTTAGTTTATTCCCATGGGTTAATTGTCCTTTGTCCTGGATTATTTAATATGTCCGTCTGATTTTTGTCCATAACAGTCCATCAGTCATAAATATAAAGTGCGAATATCCTCGTCATTTGCCCTGGATTATTTAATTGGGTAACTTTAGTTGGGTAACTTTAGTTACTTTTTCGAGTCATTTGCCCATTGTAAATCAGTATCATTATGCACTCTGATCTTATATATTATTAATTATAAGTATAAGTATAACTATACATTTTAAATTATAATTAAATTTTTTAAGAGAAGAAGTTTATGCATTTTATAATTTTATCTAATTATAATTATAAATATATTCAAATGGAAAATTTGAAAATTACTATTCAATTAAAAGTTCCTTTAATTTATTCAATTTCAAAACCCCATTTTTACACTATTTTCCTTTTTTTCATTTCTACACACTTTCATTTGGACATTTAAAACCCATTTTTTTAGAGTGATGATATGTACACAACCTACTTTTGTTATGTACACAACCATGATGTTTTACAATGTTGTACTGTACAACACTGTAAAACACCATAGTTGTGTACATAACAAAAGTATGTTGTGTACATATCACTCCCCATTTTTTAAACATATATATAGTAATAGTTATGAAATGTAACACAAATGCATAAGTACCCGGCTGATTGGCGCACGCCTTGACTACCGAGTAGTTACCGGTTTGAAATTCGACCGTTGCTTTTTTGCCTTAAAAACGAATGTTTTGACTAGATATATACCATTTGTTGTAATTTACAACATAAGTGCATACATGGCCGGGTGGCTTGACACGTTCCTCGCCAACGTAGTTCGGTAACCATAAAGCTTGTTTAATTCAATTTGAGTTTGAATTTTAATTTAGATATGAATTTGGATTTGGATTTATTGATATACTTGAGTTTATGAATTTGTAACCAAAGGAGGAGAGTGTAAAGTGCAGAAGAAATTAGGGTTTGTGAAAATATCGAGGATGAAGTTGATGATATGAGAAGAAACGATAAAAAGATTAAAATACACTCATGTGTCTACCATGTGATCGGACTTAACAGAAAAAGTTAATAATTTTTTGACGGACGGACATCTCACGTTAAAAATTTTCAACCATAATGTCGAGCTTAGCAAAAAAAAAAAATAATAATAATAAATAAATTATTAAGGACAAGGAGTGAAATTAAAGTATAAGTTAGTAATTTTGTCTTTTAGTTAAGTTACTTTATTACTCCTTTCGTTCCATAATAAATGTCATGTTTTGATTTTTCAAAGTCTTTATTCCATAAATTGATTTCAAATATATTTTTTTATGTTATATAATGTTTGATGAAATATATATATGAGTGAATTGAGTTTTAAATGTACCTTTAATGGTATAATTTTCATCAACTATTATATAATATAAAAAAAGATATGTCTGAGTGGCCACCGAGTTGCCCAATGAAGCACACCATCCGGGTTCAAACCTTGGCTATGCCAAATTGTTCAAAAAGAGAGTGTGACTAGAGGGTGCGCATAATGTGCAATTCACCCGGTACCAGGTCTCCGCTCGGGGGGCTTGATTACCCGAGATTTTACCTTCTATGGGAGAGCCAATGTGCTCGTTTATATGAGGGTTTCCTTGCTTACCCAAATAGTTTAAAGTTAAAATGTTAGATTTTGAAAAGTCAAATTGTAGACTTATTATGAAATGAAGAAAGTATAAAAGATAAGTAAAAAGTTGAACGTAAAACTCTTATCTTACACTAAGTAAAAAGTAGGATGGTCTTGTGTTTTATTAAACTATGTGATGTGATTTTGTCTCAGAAACAAAAATAAAAGGAGATAAACTCTTCCATAGTACGGAGTGTTTTATTAAACTAAGTTATATATATATATATATATATATATATATATATATATATATATATATATATATATATATATATATGATATAAACAAAAACAAAATTGATGTGATTAACGAATATAAAATATAAAATACTCCGTATAAAATATAGGAGATGATTCTCACACACACTTTTTTGATCCTCAGACACCAATTGAGTATTATTAGAAGAGTAAAAGGTTAAAATAGGTGTGTGAGGAATAAAAAAAGTGTGTGTGAGAATCATCTCCATAAAATCCATAAAATATACTGTATTAATTATGATATTTTAGAAAGACCATAGTACGGAGTAAGAGATGGTAGCTGACATATGTATATTTTTTTGTAATAAAAGTCATACTTAATCCATCTATAAACCCCAAACACCATATAAGCTATTTTCATCACACAAACAAAGAAACTACAAATTACACATATTTAATACAGCATGAAGATTGAATTTCTCTTTGCTCTTTTCCTAACGACAACTTCGATACATAGTAAGTTAATTCTTATAACTTTATTTATACCATCCATATATATATATATATATATATATATATATATATATATATTGGTAGGATCAAGAGGGAAGTAACCAATCGGGGGAAGCGGGGGAAGCAAAACTTATTTTTTTTTTTCGTTTTTTGTAAAAACTTTGTTCACGAACATTATAGAATGGATGAAAATATGAACATTTAATAAAGACACTTTGTGATAAATATTTTTATTTTGGCGGAAAAACGCTCGAAGAAGTAATATATAACAATTATCGTGTTTTTCGAGCATATGTTGAGGTTTTAGATATTAGAGTTTAGATATTAGGGTTTATAGGGTTAGGTATTAAGGTTTAGAAATTTAGGGTTTAGATTTAGGGTTTAGATTTTGGATTTAGATTGAGTGTTTAACACGAACGGTTTAGAGTTTAGGGGTTAGGGTTTGGTGTTTTGGGTTTATGGAATAAACCCAAAACACCAAACCCAAAACTCTAAACTCTAAATCGGGCTAAATTTTACTTCGCAAAACATGAAGAAGAAAAAAACGTTAACATTCTTCACGATCAATATTATCTTGAATATTATTTTTGTCGATCGTTTTTTCGCCTAAATAATAACATTCATCACGAAGTGTCTTTTTTAAATGTTCATATTTTCGTGTGATCTTGATGCCCGAAAAAAAATTCAAAAAAAAAAAACGGAAAAAAAAAAATTTTGCTTCCCCCGCTTCCCCCCGATTGGTTACTTCCCCATTGATCCTGCCCTATATATATGTGTGTGTGTGTGTGTGTGTGTGTGTGTATGTGTGTGTGTGTGTGTGACGAATTCGTTCATTAATTAGTACTAAAGATCCCATGACATAAATTGAATATTGCAGATGTTAGATCAGCAGTTTTCACGATAAAAAACAATTGCGGTTTTTCAATAGCACCAGCCTTTCAAACTAGCTCGGGGAACCAAGTAACAACAGGGTTTGAACTAGGACAGGGAGCCTCAAACACTGTTGACGTATCTGCAACATGGACAGGTCGAGTTTGGGCTAGACGTGGATGCTCAAATAATGGTGGAAGGTTTAGTTGTACAAGTGGAGATTGTGGGTCGGGTCAAGTAACTTGCAACGGTAATGGTGGAGCCCCACCCGTAACCTTAGCCGAATTCACCATACCTGGTTCAAGTTCAACAGATTTTTACGATGTTAGTATCGTCGATGGATTCAATCTACCTTTATCTATCACTCCAAAAGGTGGTTATCCCTCAACTGATTGTTCGGCTGATATCAACGCTCAATGTCCATCTAATATTGCGGTGAAAGATGGATCGGGTGCAACGATTGGATGTAAAAGCGCGTGTATCGCAACCAACAGTGATCAAGATTGTTGCAGGGGTGCTTTCGGAACAGCTCAAACATGTAAACCATCAGCTACTTCAAAGTTTTTTAAGGGACTTTGTCCTAAGGCATACAGTGGTTATTCTTTTGATGATAGTTCAAGCACTTTTTGTGCTACTGGTGGTAATTATGCCATTACATTTTGTCCATGAGATAATAGTAATAAAGAGTGAATAATAGTATAAGAATAATGAATGTATGAATAATGAATAATGGATAATGGATAATGAATGTATCAATTATGAATAATAATTGAATGATTAATATTTATGAATAATGAATAAAGAATAAGGCTTTTCAAAAATAAAAAATAAAAAAAAAATGAATAAAGAATAATGGATAATGTAAAAATTATCTACTTGTTAGACCAATCCCAACCATGACGTCGTCATGGGCATTTCTTCAGTGTCACATCAGCTTTCTCTCTCCTCCTTTCTCACAACTTCCTCCCATAACACACCATTGTCAACCATGACATACTCCCTCCTCGTCACATACCCCACAAAATTAATTAAATAAAAGAATGTACAAGTTTCTACTCCTAGAGTACAAGTAAAAAGAACACTCCTCTATCTTTCATCTGTCCTCATTTATGCTTGTGGATGAAAAATTCGAGGGCGACGAGGGTGAGGGCGTTCGAGGGAGGAGGAGGGCGGGGACAATGCCAACGGTGCCCTCGGAGGACATGCGTGATGACATGGTTGAGGACACACCGTTGGGAATGGTCTTACGAGTATAAGGTGTTGTTTGTTTTTCTGTGTGCAGACCTTATTATGTCTTATGTCTTCGCGCCCGCAGACGTTTTTATTGCAGACAGTTTGCTTGTCTGAAGACATAAGACAAAATAATGTCTTATTATGTCTGCAGTCTCGCAGACTTAGAAATATACGTCTAAGTGCTGCATACAGAATTAAGTTATTTTGTAGACGTAAAAACAAGCAGTCTTCACTATTCAGCATGAAGACCTTTGAACCACATCCTCTTTACAGACATGGTCCACAGATCTTAAGACTAAAACATCTTAAAAAACAAACAGTACCTAAGTTATTGTTATCATGTTAGTAAATAAATTCTCCAAAAAATGTTACGTTACAAAATTTCTCTCTTTTGCATTAATGCGAACACTGCTAGCGTTTATTAAACAACAATTTCAAATATGGGTTTAGATTTATTAGTGAAGAAAAGATCTTAGAGAAGAAGATGTTGAAGAACTAAACAAAGATGAAATAACAATACTATCCTTAAGTGTTGGACACATGACTGATTTTAATAAAAATAGGTAATGATATATCGTTAGTGATATGAAGCAATCGTGTAACATGTACAACCGTCCGTACTAGACATCCACCTCAAAAAAAATCTATTCTTGTGCTTGAAATTTTGTATATACTGTAGTTTAAAACGAATCACATATGTTAATTTGTCTTTAATTAATGTTGAAAATATGACACGCCATGAGCCCATGACTGTTTCCGACTTCTCAGTTTAAATATTTATGTAGATTAATGAGATCACCACCAGATGGGTAAAGTTGTTCCCACTAAAATTAATATTTTCACGTGCAATTGTTCCTTAAACCCCTATGAAAATTATCTTACATAATTGAGACATAGACATTCATTCTCTCCTATGTGAAACATGCATGCTCTCGCACTCTAGAGGAGATGCCTTACATGTTTTTATCCGATGTAAGTATCGGTGCACGTTTGGTCTCGAGTAGCTCGATGGATTGACAGGATTATTCCAGGTTGGATATCCATTGATGACAATAAGAACTAGATCGATTCTTTCAACGGAAAGTAACCCGTTATCATTGATGTTATTACTATTGTAATGTTATGGACGTTATGACGTTTGCTATTGCGTTTTCATAACAACACTAAGATTTTTGAGGAAATAAGTTTCGAAAGAGCTGTTGGTGTGATCGGTTTATAAGGTTTATCCTATGGTTGGGTTTAATCATTGATATTTTATGTCAGTTTGATAATCATTTTGGGCTTAGTTTGAATCAATAATATGTTAGACCGGATATTACGTAATGGAGAGTGAAGTGGTGCGAGCCTTTAGGTAGAGGGATTAGATAGTGGTTTAGTGCTAGACTGCTTGTAGTGCAGCGCGATGGACATCGGAAAACCACTATCACGTCACCATAGCGCTGTTGTGGGGCGTGATGGTGCAAAAAAAAAAAAAAATGAGGCACTATGGGTTGATCACGAGGAAGAAATCTGACTTTGCTTCGATCTAATTGGCTCATCATCTGTTTCGAACGTTGCTTTGTATCTGTTGCCATATTCAATTTTTCAAATAAAATGAATTTAATTTTATAAATAATAAATTTTACACACCTCTATAAATAACACTATCTCATTAGAATATTTTTCACACAACACTTTCACTTCTATCACAAAACACTCTATAATATTTTCAATTTCTTAATCAATGTCTCAAAATCCCGATCATAATGAGCCCGATTTCGGTAATCTCTACAACTTCGGGTCTCCAAATATGCCGGGGTTGAGCTCACATTCGCCTCAAAATATTCGAGGTAATCGGCCATTTGGCAATATCCCGCAACAAAATCTTCTTAATGATTTTAATAATAATGCGTCTTTTTTTCCTCAGTTTCTACAACAACAACAATACACTTCACAATTTCAACAACCATATTCATCTCAATCTCAACAACCATTTCATCAACCATATCAACAACAATTACCATCACAATTTTCTCATTACTCGCAACCCGGTGCTATATATACCATTTCAACTTTCAAATACGCAACCATGAACACAAACACAACAAACTTTTACACATTTAAATAACCAAAGAAATTCGTGGTGGAAGTCAACAACCACAAGTTTGGGCCGTACAAGTCATAAACGAAAAGGAAAAGAAGTTGCGAAAGAACCACAAAGTAAAAAATTGTGGACTCCACCCGAAGAAATTTGGTTGGCGTCATGTTGGATTGATTGTTTGGAAGATGGTGTTCATGGTAACTCACAAAGAGGTTCGGCATTTTGGGGTAGAGTTCGTAATAAGTTTAACAGTAACGATTCAAGTTATTTACGAAATGACGATCAATTAAGTGGGAAATGGCGTCATATGGATAAGGCGTGCAAAGATTTTACTGTCTTATATAATGAAGAAGAACGTAACCCAAGGCGTAGCGGTTGAAACGAAGAAGATGTGTATAATTTAACGGTGCAAAAATGGCAACAACGGGCAGCGAAGCCGTATGCTCACAAGGATGTTTGGGAATTCTTGATGAGAAAACCGAAGTGGTATACACCACCTGCAGTTGGTGGAAGTGGTGTGCGTAGAAGAAGAGGTTCGCAACTTGAACTCGAAGATGAAGACGATGATGTGGTTGGCGAAAACCAAACAATCAATCTCGGGGAAGATCGGTTAACCAACCTCCATGAGCTATTTGGAGACGATGCGATTCAACGTCCAATGGGAAGAGAACGATCGAAGAAGGCTGCTAAAAAATCCGGTTCGTCTGATGCGGGTACTTCATCACGTGGTACGAAATCTTCCAACTTTTCAAGATTCGACGAGTTGGCTTCGCAATGGTCCGACAAAAAGGATAAAGAAGTGGAGAGGCGAAACAATGTTATGGATGCAATTGTAGAGGAAGAACGAACACGATCGGCAATGGAAGTCATAAAATTATTTAAACTTAATTTAGCCGATATCGCCGATCCGAAAGAAAGGAAATCCTCTATAAGGTTCAAGAAAAAGATGATCGAGAAATACAAAGATTTTATCGAGCTTTCAAGTGATGACGAGTAATTTATCTTTTATTATAAACGTACGATTTAAGTTATATGAATTTAATAAAGTAATAGTATTAGGATTTTTTTAATTATCATAATTTTTACTTTTTAGGACTTTTATAAATTGTAATGGTTTGCTTTTTTATTAATTTAGGTGTGTTTTTATAAATTTTTATTATCTAAGTATGTAATATTTTTATAATAAAAAAACAAGTTAAAAAAAATAAATCAAACTAAAATGAAAAATAAATTAAAAAGTGAGATCAATTTAACTCATCACACAACCATCATGTCCACCACTATAAACTCCATCACGTCATCATCTTTGTCAAATCAGCACTATACCCCATAAAAACACTTCATCACGCCCCATCACTCTGTCACCACTACAAATGGTCTTACTCTCATGTTTTATGTTTGGTGCATATATCCCGTATGTCGTATGTATTATAATAATATGCAAGAGCAATAGAAATGTAGTCCTTTTAGTTCTTATCTTTTCATTGTTTACGTATCAAAATCGTAAACATGATTGTATGCATTTCTTGTTTTATTTTTGTTACTACGTACTAAATTGTGAGGTAATTGGGACTTGTGTCCCAACAAGAGCCAAATAATAGATAGTATTATTATTACTAGCTAAGTAGCTATTTTAGTTGAATCTATAGTCATTTCCAAAATATGGATATAATGAACTAAACTTTGCGTTCTGTAATTTCTAACTTCCCGTTAGTTTCCTATATATTTCATTCTTTTCAACAACAACAAAAAAAAAACCCCGGAAATTGAATAAAACATTTTCGCATTTTTATTTCTAGATATCATGTTATGTACGTACCAATACTTGACCCTTGTTTCCTCCATTAACCTTCAAAACTTAATAGTCAATATCTTGAAATTTCTTCCTAATTTTTGGTACATATGCATGGTGTTGTAGAAAAATACCTAGCCACGCCTAAGACTCGTATTATATTGGAAAGCTGAATATTCAACATACGTAGGATCATGATTTGAGAAAGTGATTGGATCCACAAACTTGAATTTGATTACCTATAATAAACGTTAGCCCCTTCAATCAACATTCAACATTTATAATTTGTCGTATTTCAGTATTTGATTGCCTAGAACAAACGTCGCCCCTTCAGTCGATATTAATAATCAAAGTCGTATCCCAATAAACTGCTATAACCCACGTTTATTATGTAGTAATAATCAAACAAATTATGTGGTTATACTACTTTTCAGTAAGAGTAACCTTGTATTTTATACACTAAACTATTAACATTGTCCTTATCTATTAAAGAGTCCATCGATCATCTCAGACATACTTAAAAACGTACAACGATAATTCCTACCTCTAACATCCGCTAAAGACTCCGTTAAATCTAGGGATGACATCTGCAGGTCTTGGTTACGGTTACCACTCCCGTATCGGTACCCAACGGATTTTTTACTCACTGTGTACCCGCAAATCTTTTCCGACAAGTTTATTTATAGACCCGCATCGATCACGAATTTACCCGCGGATCTTATATAATTCATTTTTCACTGATTTTATTTTTATAATTTTTTAACTTAACTTTTCAATATTAATCGACGCATACAAATTTGGTTTTTGTTTTTTGTTTTCAGCTAAAATTTCGGATTTATTCTGAACATTCCAAAAAATGAATAAATGGAAGAAACCAAATCAATGACATCTCTAATTGAAGATGATGTTTTATAAATAATATATAATTGGCGATCATGCATATATACTCTCACGTGTTTTGCACTCGGAAGATTTATGTTAGCATGAATTGAATTTTATATAGGCAAGTGAGCCCCCATCTTTTCAATCTGTTCGCAAACATCACCCTCAAAAACAAAAGAGCATCCCCTAAAAGGAAGAAACCGTGACAAAATTCGAAGCATAAGAAAACATCAACTAACAAATCGAACAACTATAACTGTAAATTGTCCTTCGAATCTTTTCGTAACAACCACCGTCAACAACAATATAACATTACCTCAGAAAGAGGAAACCCTACCAGAAATCCGACGGTAAAAAACCCATTGCAACAACCTTTCCCGCAATAAAATAAGGAAGCCCTAATAAGCGATTAAGATAGAATCAAGAAAGCATGACGGAAAAAAAAAACCCAAAATCAAGCGATGAAGAAGGAGAAGAAATCGCCAAAAGCATCTAGAGAGATTAGTTGGGACAAAAATGAAAGCATAAAAGAAACCTGAGTAAAAAATATCTCATGAAAGTTAAAAGACTAAAATACCCTTGAAGGCCAATGTAAAAGGACAATTCCCCCACCCCACCCCAATACAAATTTTGATTTTCTAATAGATTTTGTAGCCATTTTCGTTACGAACGTTTAAACTTTTGATCAATTAAATCAGAGTTCGTATAAAAAGAGATGATCAACAATGAGGATCGATTTTTAAGTCCAAGTTCTGCTATTGTTTATGTGAACGGAATATTTTTTTCAAGAGAGTAAATATTAGGCTGTTCATCATATCATTCATGTGAGTTTTGAATCAAGAGTTATATCATGCCTAAACTTATATCAGCGTGAATTTATCTGAACCAAAAAGTATTTTGATTCTTTACACGAAAAACAAAATTGTCTATAATTAATATGTGATTCGTTTTCATAAATAAATAAATATGCTTTGAAATTAAGTTCATTTGGATTTTAAATAGTAAATTTTTATTGTCAACGATTGGCCTTAACGATCGTACTATTTCTCCCTTGAATTTTGAGGCTGATAGTAATTTGAGCCGTAGGTATGTGCCCATTTGTGAAGTTAGTTGGGCTCAATGAGAAAACTGATTCCATGATGTTGATGGGTCAAGTAATGGACCTCTGATTGCTAAATATGAGTGTGGGCTTTTTGGTATTGATAAAATGGGTTCAACTAATGAGTTTGGGCTAAAGGTACAAAAAGAATATGACTATTTAATTCCGTAACTTTTTTGTTGTACTTAATAATAATAATAATATTTTAATTTTAATTATATATTATATACTATATTATATATTATATAATTATTATACCTATATACTAATTCTCAAAAACGGCTACTATTCACTTACTATTCATCAAAAGCGACACATTTTGCGCTTTAATGACTTGTACGTTGTAAATATACTAATTGACAAAGTCTTACTATTCCGTTCGTCCTTACATGTCTTTTCCCATTTTCATTTTTTATTTTAACTTTTATTTCTCATATCACAACCAATAAAAATTAGATGTTACATAACAAATGACCAAAACAACCATAACACTACATAACAAATGACTAAATTATCCCTTATACTAAATACTATCTCCTCTGTTGGTACTATCTTTATTTCACTTCGTACAACTCCCTAATGCGCAGCTTGACCAACCATTTCCTTTACCAAACAGCCATGCCATTACCACCACCTCCATCCAGCACCGACCACTGTATTTTTTTAATTTATTAGAACTATAGAATTTTTGGGTCTTAATTGAAATTATGTGGGTCGCTATTTTTTTGTATATTTCCCTTCCTCATTGTTCAATTTGTTGTAGTATGTGACCACCAACACCATCTACTCATGCCACCAAAAAAAATAATATGGGTGCACGGTGGTCGACGATCTGGATTAAGAAGAAGGCAGTAGGAGATGGCGCTTTGGCCGGATTGTCGCTAATCAACACTACAACAATTCTTGTCTATTACGGGGACATTATGTCGCCACATTAGACACATATGTCGCCACAATAGACTCTTTTGTGGCGACAAATACGTCACAAAAGGTCGCCGCAATAGATGTGTCACCTTTGATCTTAAGCGACGTCTTTTGTGGCGACACAAGTGGAGCCCACGCACGGTAAAAGAAAATGAAAAAGAAATTCTAAAATATAGTTTGCGGCGACAAATTGCGGCGACATTTATTTTTCAAATAAAAAGAAAATTAAAATCAATTATGACGTCAAATAAAAAGAAAATTTGTGGCAACTTTTGCGGCGACATTAGTGGCGACAAGTCGCCACAATAGGTATGGCGGGAAATTTTCCCTCCACTTAATAATTTTTGCAATTTGGAGAGAAAAAAATAAATGAAATAAAAATAAAAAATAACAATTGCGACGACTTTTAGTGGCGACATGTCGCCACAATTAAAAAATTTCAACCTTCGACCAGGTTTTTTATTAAGAAAAATGGAAAAGAAATGTAAAATTAAATTTGCTGCGACTTTTTTGGCGACATGTCGCCACAAAAGTTAAGTTTGACTCAACAAGTCAAAAAGTGGGAATTTTTTGTCATTTAGCGGGTTGTTTGCGGCGAAATTTATGTCGTCACAAATGATTTGGTGGCAAAAGAGCGAATTTCTTGTAGTGCAAGAAGCTTAATCTGCTGGGTCTGGTGATAACAAATCTTTTGAGAAAGATGAAAAGAAATTAAGAATTGATTCAAGAGGGGAACAAATTGAAAAACAAACGGTAAAAGATACTTTTGATAATAGTGGTTTCATGTTAGAGAAAAAGGCGAGGGTGGATGAATTTTTGGATGTAGGTTTTCTTTGTATTTGGGAATAATGCTTTAATATGGATATGGATATGGATATGGATATGAATATGGATATGGATATGGATGGATGCAGTAGATTTAAATATGGATGGGTAGATACGTGAATATGGATGGATATAATGACTCTGTTTTGAGTAGATGGGTAAATTTAGGAGAATTTTTTTTTTCTATTTGGGAATAATGCCTATTTTGGATGGACAGATGGGTGTATATATACTTTTTAATAAATATACTCCGTACGCAGATTTAAATATGGATGTGTGTAGCTCATTTATTTTATTCGGCCCAGCAAAGCGGGCCTGGCCCGTCACTAGTTTAATACTAATTCTCATTCTGATTCTCATTTTGATAGAATTTTGAATTTTGATGATTTTAATCGCTGTTTATAGTTTCTTTCCTACAATGACCAAAATCGTTGGAACTTAAAGGCCTCACTCTCAATCTGCTAACATCATCTCTAGTTCTCTTAATGCTCTCACCATCTGTTAATGTCATCTCTAGTTCTCTTAATGCTGACATGTCAAGTATATCAAATTTCTCTAGTTCTCTTAACGTATATATTTTCTTTTGAAATATTTTTATGTTACTAATATATATATATATATATATATATATATATATATATATATATATATATATATGAAAATTTTAATGTAAATAAAACCTAACAAATATATGTATCGTTTTTATTAATTTGGTGTTTGTGATGGTTGAAAAGATCATTGACATTCGGCTGTACAAAAATTGTTTAGTTGTAAAAAAAGTTAGAAAGTTGGTTATTACGAAGCTAGTAGGGATGGTAATGGATCAGATTATGTCATATCCACATCCATATCCATTAACCAAAGTTTCATCCATAGCCATATCCATATTTATATCCATCTAAATTAAATTCATCTATCCATATCAATATCTGATAGATTAATCAGGTTGAAAGATATCCATTGGATAATTTATCGTTAGATTTTTTTCAACTTAATACTATTAAAAGTCATAGCTTGTTATATAATATATAATTACTTATAAATAATTCGTAACATATATAACATAAACGCTCGAAATCACGTAATTAACTAGTGTATCGTAACTTGTGTATATATACATATATACGATATGATGACAACAAATAAACGCTATTCATATAAAAATATGATCATCTCTACTGGTACGTTGATCGAATATCAATTAAATATGAATGAAATATCCCGCCATTAATACTTGGACATATTAAGAATTCATTGCAATAACAAAGTGAAAGTAATATGTACGGAGTATATATTTAATGAAATAGTATATATAATTGAGAGTAATTATGGCGATGAATTTAAAATTATATATATATATATATATATATATATATATATATATATATATATATATATATATATATATATGAAATGACCCGACCTAATCCATCTAGACGAATACATTACATTTGGTTACATCGCGAGGTACTTGACCTCTATATGATACATTTTACAAACATTGCATTCATTTTTAAAAAGACAAACTTTAATCACATCGAAAGTTGACGGCATGCATACCACTTCTTAATATATCAAACTATAAATGACTTGATAATAATCTTGATGAACTCAATGACTCGAATGCAACGTCTTTTGAAATATGTCATGAATGACTCCAAGTAATATCTCTAAAATGAGCAAATGCACAGTGGAAGATTTCTTTCATACCTGAGAATAAACATGCTTTCAAGTGTCAACCAAAAGGTTGGTGAGTTCATAGGTTTATCATAAGCAATAAAATTCATCATTTTGATAGACCACAATATTCAAATATAGTACACATATCTCGTGTATGAAACCATTTTCATAATGCTTAGCAGAGTAGGTTCGTATCCTTTTCTCCCCCGTAGGTTGCCTCGCGATTTTTAAATAACCGTACACATATCTCGTGTACAAAACTAATACACATAACCTGTGTATAAAAATCATTCTCTCGATACATAACATTCACTTTACTTTCATAGCTTGGCTTAGTAACCGACCTTAACATATAATGCGCATCAATAATATCCCCAAAAAAGTTAACATCTCGTCTGTATAATATATAAACTTCGAAGTACTAAACACCACGCCCACTAGCTCTTCCGTCTAGTGAACATTCTGGGTGGGGGTGTTAAACCCGGTAGCTACCTTTAGGATTAGCGTGAATTAGGGTCATACCCGTTTTCTAATTCTTAGGTTACAAGCAATAATAATCAGGGGGAAATTTTCACATCAATTAGTGGCAATTATCACGTCCAACTAATTCAATCATAATTAACAGAACTTCTGTCTGCATAATAATTCATTCAAGGAATGTTTTGCTTGTGTCATATCGCGTCAAACATTTATAAAAGCATTTCATGTATTCTCAGTTCAAAGTATATTTCAAAAGCATTTAATAAAGCAGTTGTAAAAACAGCGCATGTATTCTCAGTCCTAAAAATGTAAAGAGTAAAAGGAGCAAATGAACTCACAATGCGATATTTTGTAGTAAAAATATGCATACGACGGAACTGAACAATGCAGGGTTGACCTCGGATTCACGAACCTATATCATTTATATATATATATATATATATATATATATATATATATATATATATATATATATATATATATATATATATATATATATATATATATATATATATATATATATATATATATATTAACATATATAATGGTAATCGAACAAATTTATATATTATTAGTGATATACTTGTTATTTTAATAATTTATATGCTTTATTAATAACTCAATTAGAGATATTTATTTTTATATACATTAAATACGTAAATAATATTTATTATAAACATATTAATATAGTTATGTTTATGTAATAATTACATTTTTATATAGGAAGTCTTATTTGATATATTAATAACACTAATAATGATAATGATAATAAAAAGGATAATTTTAATAGTCATGATAACAATAATACTTATATTCATAATGGTAATAATGTTAATGGTAATAAAAATACTTATCTTAATAATAATGATATGATAATAATGATAATAATAATAATATTAATATTAATAATAATAATAATAACAATAATAATGATGATGATGAGTGACTACCTTCCAAGAAATAGGCTAAAGAAAAATATTGCTTCAATCAGGGTTCGAACCCGAGACCTCCTGTTACCCCGACACTCCACCTAACCACTCTTCTATTTCAATTTTTCTGAATTATTTTCTATCTTAATTCTCTTAACCTTATATCTGTTTCCTTCTTCTTCTACAAAAATTAATCAACATAATCATCTTCATTAGTTGACATCATCGTCATTTAATCGCTTCATTGTGATATCGCCACAAGTTCATTATCATCTTTTTGATTAATAAACACCCTCATCTTCTTCTTGTTCCCGTTCATTATCAATACCATTATCATCATTATCTATCTAAAACATCATCATAAATCATGTTGTCATCACCTATCTTAATCATACCATTCATCATCAATTAAATGCCATAACAACCATCATCATGATCATGTAATGTTTACCATCATCATCTTAATAGGGATAAGGAAATCGAATCAGCAAGCAAATGAGTTTATGGTTTCGTGGACCTGTTTCCTCAAGAGCCCAAAGTTAATTCAAAGGCCCAATAAAAAAAATCTTTATGGTCCAACATGCTGCAGCCCAACCAACAAAGAAATTAGGATACGGTAAAGAAAAAAAGAAAAAAAATAAACAGGAAGGAAAGGGCAAGTTGCATGCATCGTGAGTTTAAAAAAAAAAAATAACAATTGCTGGATGTTAAAGTAAATGGGGTCTTCGGTTTAAAAAAAATAAAATAAAAAGCAAATGGTATCATTAATCCTCCACTGGTCGGCCATGATAGTATCCACTAATCCCACTTGAATTTTCAAGTAGGTTAAATAAGTGAGGTATTATCATATATTATACCTCCCATATTTCTTACGTTCCTATTTATTTTCTTTTGGTTCAAATTGAAATACAACACAGCAGCAACGGTATTCAATCAAGCAGGTGTAGGGTATGGTTGGTTGTTTTTTGAACAGAATAAATGGTGCAGCAAGTAGCGGTGGAGATCGAATGTGATGGTTTGTGGGTTGGGCTGCAAAAATAGAAAACGAATAGTAGCAAGAGTTGACATGGGTCAGGTGGTGTGGTTATTGCTTCACAAAAGATAACAAAGAAGAAGAAAAGAAAGAAAGAAAATATGGCGTAGGAGGTTGATGATCGAACAAGAATGGTGTTTGGTTTTTATGAGGAAGGTGGTGATCGATGGTTGTCGCTCAAACGAAAAAGGAACAAGAGGTCACGAAGTGGTGGTGAATCAAAGGTGGGTTTCGATTGGTCTGAGGTTCTTGTTCTCGATCAACAGAAGTAAGTAACCAAAAAAAATATAAATGATTAAGATGATACTTGGGTTGAGTCTTGTGTCGATAGAATTAGTAACAAGAGTAAAAATGGTGGTGGTTTGTTTGTAATTGAAGGAAAGAAATATGTGATAAAAGTATTATGGTTATTGTTATGTCAAATAAGTTAGGGTGTTTTTCCTTCATATCATTGAACTAATGATTGGATTTATAGCAAGATTAATCGACAGCAATATTCGTTCAGGAGATAAAAGACAGAAAAAAATAAAGAAGATGGTGATGTGCAACCGAAATTGTTTGTATTGTGTAGTTGATTGATACAGGTAACAAATTAGAGACAGAAAGATTCGAGCAAACAAGAAGAAAGAAAAGAAAAAAAAATGAAAAGTTGAAAGTGATCTCTAACATATTGGTACGATCAATTTGGTTGTTTAACTATTTCAGAGATATGAAACAAAAATTGGATAAAGATGATAGGAACGTGAAACATATTTGACTCTGTGTTTTTAATTCGTATTTAATCTAAATTTGATAATTATTTTATTAATACAAAAATACTGATTTGTATATTGTATCTGTATATATATATATATATATATATATATATATATATATATATATATATATATATATATATATATATATATATATATATATATATATATATATATCAGCATATATCTATATCTGATTTTATATATCTGTATTTACATATATATATGTATGTATCTGCATTTACATATTAGGTTTAATCTTATTAATTAAAAAATATGATTATAATAATAATACTCCCTATAATAATAAAAATAAAGATTTATAATATTATACTAGTAATCTTATTAATATTATTATTAATGAATATGATAATAATAATAATAATTATACAATTTATAACAACAGTATTATTAATAATAATAATAATACTGATTATAACAATACTAATTACTAATATTAATAATAATAATAATAATATTAGTAATAATACTACAACAATTTATATATATCAAATTCGTATCTATAGATTATATATATTTAAAATGATATTAGTAACATTAGGATGGATATTAATATTGAAAGTATAGACAATATTATTAGAACGATTATATTTATAATTAAATTTAATATATTAGTATTACATATCATTGATTATATAATATATATTACATGATAACTTATATTGAGTAATAAATTTTTATACATTTTAACATACCTTATAATATACATATAATATTTATATATAGAAATCATATATTTATTTATAAATTTATTTTAATTACAACTTAATTGTTTGATATCTTATTTACATATTAAATTTTAATGTTTAAATTATAGTTTATTATTTCCAATTATTATCTTTTAAAATTATATATAAATATATTTATTTACAAACAATTGTTCATGAATCGTCGAGAATTGTTGAAGGGTAATCGCGTATATGAAAACAGTTCAAAATTTTTGAGACTCAACATTACGGACTTTGCTTACCGTGTCAAAATCATATAGAGATTAAGTTTAAATTTGGTTGGAAATTTCCGGGTCGTCACAGCACCTACCCGTTAAAGAAATTTCGTCCAAAAATTTGATTGTGGTTGTCATGGTTGACAATAAATATGTTTTCATGACGAATATGAGTTGAGAAATAGAGTTTTATCTTTATTAATTATTATAGATAAAACGATTTGATTATGTGAAGCGTACGAATGAAGCCATCACAACAGATTGAAATGAGAAGATAGAGATTCGTCCTATTTTTTGACGTAGTCATGTTTGAATTCCGGAATTCAGGGGATTTAAAAGAAAATCTTTGTAATAAGATTTTGTTCTTCGGTACTTTAGGAAATTAGGATCTTCTTTGGTCAAATGCGACAATCTATATTTAATTACTATGTCGGATATTTTAATATAAATCCACTCTCTTTGATTCCTTATTTCCACAGTTCACACCTTCTATTTTTTCTCCCTCAATTCAAACTTTTGTTTTCTTTTCTCGACTCTAAGTCAAATGAACAATGATCCAGAATTCGTAGGTAGGGAGTTTCGAATGAACATGTCTAATGTTCTAAGAGATGGATTGTAATGGCACGATCTTGATTGGTTAAATTACCAGAATTCAAAAGAAAAGATAGAAGTATTAGGAAGATATGTTCTCGATATGTTTGGAGATTAGATAGAATGTAAGAGTCGTGTAACATAGCACATGATGACGGTAGGGTCTGTGAATCCTCACCTTCCATTTGAAACTCAGCATGACTTACTGTAATATAATCACGTTGATCAAGTGTCATTATATTATACTAACTCATGCATCAGTTCCCAACATTACTTCAAAAACATTCATATTTTAAACTCGAAAGTTTCAGAATTTAGAAACTAAAATAGTTTCTTATTTGTTGTAACACAGATAGCGCGAAGAGGTAAATGATTTCAGATAAGAATAGATATGAAAATATATTCAAAAATATCGAGGATATTTATAATGCAAGATACGATGATATCTTAAAATTTCTAATATCAAAGAATGATGAAGAAGATTTGGCCGTAAGAGGTTAGAGTCAGGAGCAAGGTATTTGTTAATGACTTCAGCAGGTACTAAATCATTTGGATTCTTTAAAAGCAGGTTTAGTCTTTGTGATTTATCCACAGCCTCCTTTATAGTTTGCTCAATCTATTTTTCAGTTCCAACATTTCTGAGCTTTGCCAACCTATAATTCTTTATCATCAAACTTTTGGCTGTTAAGGTCGTTTACAGTTTTTATTGCTTCATTAAAATTTTCAAAATTCAGAGTATTGATTCGCAGACTGGGTGCTTTTCAGAATTTCAGAATGGAAGATCATAGTTCTACGAGATAAATGTTACATGTATACATATAACTGTTGATGTAGAAGCGCTGCGAAATTCAAAATATTGATTGCTATTTCCCGGTAATTGGTATGGTATTTCTTGTTATAAGATACAGATGAATATATGATAGGGTTTTTAATGAACAGATATAATGGTTTTTCGGAGTGATTTAAGCAAATGAGTAATGAAGTTGCGGGTAAGTTTACTGCTAATGTGGTGGAATATAAAAGGTTCTCCGGTAACGTTGACGAAAGGTAAACTTATGTATCAAAGTTATAATAAGGTTGATTCGAACGAAAAGTCGAAGTTGACTTGCTAGAGCTGTGACAAAACTGACTATTGTGAAAAAGAATTACAAAGTTATTTTTTGTAATAACAATGCCAAAGGAGCTAGCACAGATACGTGTTAAACGTTTACTCAGGTTCCAAGAGTTTTTCAGGTGCATAACTATATGCATCAATCTCTTCTTCCGTAGATGAAGTGCGGTTGGTTCATCCTCTCGATTGAGGTGTTTTCAAGAATCATGAAAGGTTTGAACGCGGATTGTAATAGTTAAGATACAAACGAGGTTTAAGATGAAATCAAGTGGCAAACTTGGAGAAATGTTTAGTTTCATATGTTATAATCGATATTTTAATTCATTTTAATTGTCCAATGTTATTAGTTCACAGTTAGTAGTCCACAATTAGTAGTTCAACAATCCATATATAGTTTAATATATAATATTCGAATTAATTAATATGTGTCGTGACCCATTATATACATGTCTCAGACTCAATCACAACTCAAAGTATATATATTATTTAGAATCAACCTCAACCCTGTATAGATAATTCGAGCATTATCGCATATAGAGTGTCTATGGTTATTCCAAATAATATATATATATATATATATATATATATATATATATATATATATATATATATATATATATATATATATATATATATATATATATATATATATGACGTCAATATGATATGTCAAAACATTGTATATGTGTCCCGATGATATTTAAAGTGCGTAAAATAGATAACAGAAATTAAATGATGATAAATAAAATTGCGAGAATTAAAATTGCGATAAATAAATTGCGATAATTAAATTGTGATAATTAAATTGTAATAAAGAATTAACAGTTAGCTAGGAACAGTTAGCTAGGATTTTGTTAGCGTGGATTCTTAATAAAATTTTTCATAGTTAATTTGTTTGTTTCTAACAAATTTTATTTTGTTCAATGTTTTCTCATTATGCCACTTGTTGGATTCTGATAGGTAAAAATCCAAATATGAAATTGAATGAAAATGGTTATTCTGCGGTGAACAGATACGTATATCTGTGGATGTAAGTAGGATAGTAAATAACTGTCAAATCAGATTCGAAGAATGTACAGTGTAACTTATTAACGTGAAATCTAAATATTTCTCGAGTATTATCTACCCGTTAAAATATTTTCACCATTAACAGTTTGTGCGAAAGAATTTTTTTAATTAAAATCTTTATGGAAATATGTATACATATATATTTTCTTCAGATGTAATCATAGATTTAATGAGTCAATATGATATTAGATTCATTTGATTTACCGTTAGAACAAGGATATATAATCTCTAAAACATTAGAGATTACATAATCGCCATGCCGAACGAAGATAAATGATGTATAACGATACGCACAATGATGATTATACTCGAGATACAGAATGAGATGTTGAGGCATGCGATGTTGAAACTTGGGTTGTTGGTGGTACTGGTGTTGATGTTGGTGGTACTGTTGGTGCTGGTGATGTTGCTGAAGCTGGTAAGTTTTGCACCATATTCTCCAAATTGATTACTCGAGCGCGAAGCTCATTGACTTCTTCTATTATTCCGGGATGATTGTCGGTCAGAACGAGTGGATGAATAAGGTTTAGAATTGTGGATAGAATATAATCGTGTCGAGATACCCTGGAAATGAGGCTGAAAATGGTGTTTCGGATAGGTTCGTCGGTAAGTGCTTCAGGTTCCTCGTTGAGAGGGCAATAAGGTGGGTGAAAGGGATCGCCTTCTTATTGTCTCCAATGAATAAGTAGACTACGAACCCATCCCCAATTCATTCATAATAGATGATGGCTGATTGGTTGGTTAATTCCGATCACACTGCTTTCGGAGCTTGAGTGGGTCTCCATGTCGGAATCCGAGGGACTTGAACTAGTGGCGAGTTCCATTTCGTACGATTGAGTAAAGGATTTTTCGATAAGAAATAATTTCTGGTTATCGGATGGTATTCTAATTATATAGAATATCTATATATATAGAACAAAAGATTTCGTAAATTACGGAGGAATTTACGGAATATGTCAGGCAAAGTTTACAGTAACAGATACGCTAAGATATGAATTAGCAGATACGTTAAGATATGAATTTTGTCTATACAGTATTCATATAATCAATGCAGTAAGATGTGTCTAGACTAAGAATGATAAGCAGGTAATTTTTGACACGAAATGATAAGCAAAACTTTTAACATGCAGACCAGGTTCAAGTCCAGACTCATTAATATATCCTATCAACTACTAGGTCGAAGTCTAGACTCACTAATACATCCTAACAACTACCTGTTAGACACACTAATGCAAGACCTGGTTCGCTAAGACCACCACTCTGATACCACCTGAAATGACCCGACCTAATCCATCTGGACGAATACATTACATTTGGTTACATCGCGAGATACTTGACCTCTATATGATACATTTTACAAACATTGCATTATTTTTTAAAAAGACAAACTTTCATCACATCGAAAGTTGACGGCATGCATACCACTTCTTAATATATCCAACTATAAATGACTTGATAATAATCTTGATGAACTCAATGACTCGAATGCAACGTCTTTTGAAATATGTCATGAATGACTCCAAGTAATATCTCTAAAATGAGCAGATGCACAGTGGAAGATTTCTTTCATACTTGAGAATAAACATGCTTTCAAGTGTCAACCAAAAGGTTGGTGAGTTCATAGGTTTTTCATAAGCAATAAAATTCATCATTTTGATAGACCACAAGATTCAAATACAGTACACCTATCTCGTGTACGAAACCATTTTCATAATGCTTAGCAGAGTAGGTTCGTATCCTTTTCTTCCCCGTAGGTTGCCTCACAATTTTTAAATAACCGTACACATATCTCGTGTACAAAACTAATACACATAACCTGTGTATAAAAATCATTCTCTCGATACATAACATTCACTTTGCTTTCATAGCTTGGCTTGGTAACCGACCTTAACATATAATGCGCATCAATAATATCCCCAAAAAACAGAACATCTCGTCTGTATAATATATAAACTTCGAAGTACTAAACACCACGCCCACTAGCTCTTCCGTCTAGTGAACATTCTGGGTGGGGGGTGTTAAACCCGGTAGCTACCTTTAGGATTCGCGTGAATTAGGGTCATACCCGTTTTCTAATTCTTAGGTTACCAAGCAATAATAATCAAGGGGAAATATTCACATCAATTAGTGGCAATTATCACGTCCAACTAATTCAATCATAATCAACAGAACTTCTGTCTTCATAATAATTCATTCGAGGAATGTTTTGCTTGTGTCATATCACGTCAAACATTTATAAAAGCATTTCATGTATTCTCAATTCAAAGTATATTTCAAAAGCATTTAATAAAGCAGTTGTAAAAACAGCGCATGTATTCTCAGTCCCAAAAATGTAAAGAGTAAAAGGGAGCAAATGAACTCACAATACGATATTTTGTAGTAAAAATATGCATACGACGGAACTGAACAATGCAGGGTTGACCTCGGATTCACGAACCTATATCATTTATATATATATATTAACATATATAATGGTAATCGAACAAATTTATATATTATTAGTGATATACTTGTTATTTTAATAATGTATATGTTTTATTAATAACTCAATTAGAGATATTTATTTTTATATACATTAAATATGTAAATAATATTTATTATAAACATATTAATATAGTTATTTTTTATGTAATAATTATATTTTTATATAGAAAGTCTTTATTTGATATATTATTAACACTAATAATAATAATGATAATAATAAAAAAGGATAATTTTAATAGTCATGATAACAATAATACTTATATTCATAATGGTAATAATGTTAATGGTAATAAAAATACTTATCTTAATAATAAAGATATGATAATAATGAAAATAATAATAATATTAATAATAATAATAATAATAATAATAATAATAATAATAATAATAATAATAATAATAATAATAATAATAATAATAATAATAATAATAATAATAATAACAACAACAACAATAATAATGATGATGATGAGCGACTACCTTCCAAGAAATAGGCTAAAAAAAAATATTGCTTCAATCAGGGTTCGAACCCGAGACCTCCTGTTACCCCGACACTCCACCAAACCACTCTTCCATTTCGATTTTTCTGAATTATTTTCTATCTTAATTCTCTTAACCTTATATCTGTTTCCTTCTTCTTCTACAAAAATTAATCAACATAATCATCTTCATTAGTTAACATCATCGTCATTTAATCGCTTCATTGTGATATCGTCACAGGTTCATTATCATCTTTTTGATTAATAAACACCCTCATCTTCTTCTTGTTCCCGTTCATTATCAATACCATTATCATCATTATCTATCTAAAACATCATCATAAATCATGTTGTCATCACCTATCTTAATCATACCATTCATCATCAATTAAATGCCATAACAACCATCATCATGATCATGTAATGTTTACCATCATCATCTTAATAGGGATAAGGAAATCGAATCAGCAAGCAAATGAGTTTATGGTTTCGTGGACCAGTTTCCTCAAGAGCCCAAAGTTAATTCAAAGGCCCAATCAAAAAATATTAAATCTTTATGGTCCAACATGCTGCAGCCCAACTAACAAAGAAATTAGGATTCGGTAAAGAAAAAAATATAAACAGGAAGAAAAGTGCAAGTTGCATGCATCTTGAGTTAAAAAAAATAACAATTGCTGGATGTTAAAGTAAATGGGATCTTCGGTTTAAAAAAATAAAATAAAAAACAAATGGTATCATTAATCCTCCACTGGTCGGCCATGATAGTATCCACTAATCCCACTTGAATTTTCATGTAGGTTAAATAAGTGAGGTATTATCATATCTTATACCTCCCATATTTCTTACGTTCCTATTTATTTTCTTTTGGTTCAAATTGAAATACAACACAGCAGCAGCGGTATTCAATCAAGTAGGTGTAGGGTTTGGTTGGTTGTTTTTTAAACAGAATAAATGGTGCAGCAAGTAGCGGTGGAGATCGAATATGATAGTTTGTGGGTTGGGCTGCAAAAATAGAAAACGAATAGTAGCAAGAGTTGACATGGGTCAGGTGGTGTGGTGATTGCTTCACGAAAGACAACAAAGAAGAAGAAAAGAAAGAAAATATGGCGTAGGAGGTCGATGATCGAACAAGAATGGTGTTTGGTTTTTATGAGGAAGGTGGTGATCGATGGTTGTTGCTTAAACGAAAAAGGAACAAGAGGTCACGAAGTGGTGGTGAATCAAAGGTGGGTTTCGATTGGTCTGAGGTTCTTGTTCTCGATCAACATAAGTAAGTAACCAAAAAAAAATATAAATGATTAAGATGATACTTGGGTTGAGTCTTGTGTCGATAGAATTAGTAAGAAGAGTAAAAATGGTGGTGGTTTGTTTGTAATTGAAGGAAAGAAATATGTGATAAAAGTATTATGGTTATTGTTATGTCAAAGAATTTAGGGTGTTTTTCCTTCATATCATTGAACTAATGATTGGATTTATAGCAAGATTAATCGACAGCAATATTCGTTCAGGAGATAAAAGACAGAAAAAAAATAAAGAAGATGGTGATGTGCAACCGAAATTGTTTGTATTGTGTAGTTGATTGATACATGTAACAAATTAGAGACAGAAAGATTCGAGCAAACAAGAAGAAAGAAAAGAAAAAAAAATGAAAAATTGAAAGTGATCTCTAACATATTAGTACGATCGATTTGGTTGTTTAACTCTTTCAGAGATATGAAACAAAAATTGGATAAAGATGATAGGAACGTGAAACAGATTTGACTCTGTGTTTTTAATTCATATTTAATCTAAATTTGATAATTATTTTATTAATACAAAAATACTGATTTGTATATTGTATCTGTATATATATATATATATATATATATATATATATATATATATATATATATATATATATATATATATCTGTATTTACATATCTATATGTATGTATCTGCATTTACATATTAGGTTTAATCTTATTAATTAAAAAATATGATTATAATAATAATACTCCCTATAATAATAAAAATAAAGATTTATAATATTATAATAGTAATCATATTAATATTATTATTAATGAATATGATAATAATAATTATACAATTTATAACAACAGTATTATTAATAATAATAATACTAATTATAACAATACTAATTACTAATATTAATAATAATAATAATAATAATAATAATAATAATAATAATAATAATAATAATATTAGTAATAATACTACAACAATTTATATATATCAAATTCATATCTATAGATTATATATATTTAAAATGATATTAGTAACATTAGGATGGATATTAATATTGAAGTATAGACAATATTATTAGAATGATTATATTTATAATTAAATTTAATATACTAGTATTACATATCATTGATTATATAATATATATTACATGATAAATAATATTGAGTAATAAACTTTTATACATTTTAACATACCTTATAATATACATATAATATTTATATATTGAAATCATATATTTATTTATAAATTTATTTTAATTACAACTTAATTGTTTTATATCTTATTTACATATTAAATTTTAATGTTTAAATAATAGTTTATTATTTCCAATTATTATATATATACTTACGTTTAAAATTATATATAAATATATTTATTTACAAACAATTGTTTGTGAATCGTCGGGAATTTTTGAAGGGTAATCGCATATATGAAAACAGTTCAAAATTTTTGAGACTCAATATTACGGACTTTGCTTACCGTGTCGAAATCATATAGAGATTAAGTTTAAATTTGGTTGGAAATTTCCGGGTCGTCACAATATATATATATATATATATATATATAAAAGCATTTTGAGTGAAGTCGCGTTCATCCATGGATTATAAATTGTATCTATATCCAATATTCATCCAGATCATCTATACCCACTATAAGTGGATCAGATCAGATGGATATTTATCGAATCAGATTATCATTGCCATCCCTAATAGTTAGTAGCAAGTTACATTTTATTTAAGCTTGTCATAAAATCTTAAAAATATTCCTTACTCCTTAGTCCTTAGGGTTATCTTTAGAAAAACTTATATACATAGTAATAAATAATAGTATGACGAAGTCTCTCGATGATGGTGAACAAGTGTTCTTAAACTGGAACATTATTTTTCAGTTCGATTTAGATGCAGATTTTAAGAATTTGTAACAATTTGATTTTCACAACATGGACATTGAGGTAGCATTGACATTGAGGAACTACCTAAGCACAAGATAATACTCAAATATGGTGTCTTGGTAAAGCTACTTCAAAATGTTGATCAAGGAGTTCATGAAAGGGTACAAAGTTACGAAGCATAAAGTTTAGTAATAAAATGATTTTTTAGGTAAAAATTATGACGAGTAATCTTGTTGGCTTGTTGCGTGTGTTGCACGAATGTTATCCGTCCTTTTTAATAAACAAGTATCTTTTTATGTTTTAAACAAGGGCAATATTCATTGACATTATATTTTGAATGACCATTTATCACGAGTGTACGTATGGCGGAAAGAATCGAAAATAATCGAAGATCACAAAGAACCGCACGAACCTGTACATACACGAATTTTTCGGTCGACATACTCTTTATATTACAAGCTTTTTGGCCATTGGTACAGGACGGACCGAAGTCGAAAAAATGAATATGAACCATCAAATGTTGAATATATGTTCCTTAATTTTAACATATATCGCTTGTGTCGTTAAATATCATTATTATTTATAAATGAGTTTGATATTGTATTTCACACATTTATATTATAATTCTCCAGTTTCATAGTTAATAACTGTATTTATCAACTCTTTAATAGTGTATTTTTGTATTATTGAATTTACTGATTTTATTAAAGAGTTGTCATGCCCGTTCTGGCTTAGTGATTGGGAGTGGGAGCTACCGGTCATTTTGACTTTGGTATCCCAGTTTTGAATTCAGCCGGTAATCTTTGTCATGTATGAGGTCGTAACTTGATTTTTATAGTTTTCTTTCTAATTCGTTTTCTTCGAAGATGAAGCTGAACAGAGAAGGGCACAGGTCGACGGCTGATAAGTGACCTTACAAGACAACAAAGGAATGTAGAAACTTAACCTATATGCAATTCATGGTTAACACTTTGTCAACGCCTAGGAAACCCAACATTCTATTTATTTAATCAATTCGAATGTCCAAAGGGGTGTTCCTGCAATTAGCTACCAAATAAGGAAAAGGGGAGTCACGTGCTCACTGCCACAGTTGTCAACTGAGGATAAACATCCTTTGTACCAGTGGACAATAGATCAATTACACGGTTTTTATGGCTCCTATAAATAGATGAAACCACAATTTTATAAATTAGTGTTGTGGGTAATAAATCGATAGAGACCTGACCTTGTATAAGCTTCATTCGTTTGAAAGATTTCTAGGTGTAATCTGTATCAATCGGTTATCTATTCCGCCAAAGGATAACCGTGATTCCCTGAGATTTATCAATAAAAGAATATCGTTGAAAATTACATATGACTCTGATTTAATTGATTTTTGATTATATGCTTAAACTGCTTAATTTGTTTAATTAACAAAAAGAGTTGTATTCACCCTCCCCCCTCTACAAACTTCTTGTTGTTAAATCTGGACCAACAATGATGATGAACAAGTGTTCTTAAGCTCGAACATTATTTTCTAGTTCGATCTAGATGCAGATTTTAAATTTTGTAAAAATCTGATTTCACAAGATTTTGGGACATTGAGGTAGCATTGACATTGAGGAGCCACCTAAGCACGAGCTAATACCCAAATATGGTGTCCGGTAAAGCTAATCGAAAATGTTGATTAAGGAGTTCATAAAATGGTATAAAGTTACGAAGCACAAAGTTTAGCGATAAAATGATTTTTTAGGTAAAGACAATGACGAGTAACCTTGTTGGCTTGATGCGTGAGTTGCACAAATTATATTTGTCCTTATTAATAAACGGATATCCTTTACGTTTTAAACAAGGGCAATATTCATTAGCAGTATACTTTGAATGACCATTTATCATAGGTGTGCGTATGGGGGAAAGACTAAGAAATAATCGAATATCACATAGAACTGTACGAACCAGTATATAAACGACGTTTTTTGGTGGGTATGCACCTTAATTTACAAGCTTTTTCGGATTGAAGTCGAAAAAAATTACGAACCATCAAATGTCGAGTATATGTTGCTTAATTTTAACATATATCACGTGTTGTTTAATATCATTATTATTTATAAATGAGTATGACAATGTATTTCACACATTTATATTATAATTCTCGAGTTTAATTGTTACTAACTGTATCTATCAACTCTTTAAAGTGTATGTTTGTTTTATTGAGTTTGCTGATTTTATTAAAGAGTTGTCATACCCGTTTGGCTTGGTGAATGGGAAGTGGGTGAAAGGACTCATCCTAATCCATCTGGACGAATACATTACAATTGATTACATCGCGAGGTACTTGACCTGTATATGATACATTTTACAAACATTGCATTCGTTTTTAAAAGACAAACTTTCTTTACATTGAAGGTTGATGGCATGCATACCATTTCATAATATATCCAACTATAATTGACTTAATAATAATCTTGATGAACTCAACGACTCGAATGCAACGTCTTTTGAAATATGTCATGAATGACTCCAAGTAATATCTCTAAATTGAGCAAATTCACAGCGGAAGATTTCTTTCATACCTGAGAATAAATATGCTTTAAAGTGTCAACCAAAAGGTTGGTGAGTTCATTAGTTTATCATAAATATTCATTTTCATCATTTTAATAGACCACAAGAATTTTATTTCCAGTTCTCATAATATACGTCCCAAGCATAGAGACAAAAATCATTCATATGGTGAACACCTGGTAACCGACATTAACAAGATGCATATAAGAATATCCCCTATCATTTCAAAAAATCCTTCGAACATGATAAAAACAACATCGAAATACCAAAGCATCCGGTACTTTGGATGGGGTTCGTTAGGCCCAATAGATCTATCTTTAGAATTCGCGTCAATTAGTAGATCGGTTTACTAATTCTTAGGTTACCAAGCAAAAAGGGGCATATTCGGCTTCGGTCATTCAACTATATAATGTAGTTTTGATTACTTGTGTCTATTTCTTAAAACAGTTAAAAAGCAGCGCATGTATTCCCAGTCCCAAAAATATATATTGCAAAAGCATTTAATAAGGGAGCAAATGAAACTCACAATACTGTATTTTGTAGTAAAAATACGTATGATGACATTGAACAATGCAGGATTTGTCTCGGATTCACGAACCTATAACAAGTGTATATATTAACACATATAATTGAAGTCGAATGAATTTATGTATTATTATTAATATAACTGTTATTTTAGTAATTCACGTGTTTCATTATTAACACGAATATATTTATTTTATATACTTTAAATAAATAATTTATAAAATATAGTTTTTATTAAGTATATATTTATATAACTAACTTTTATTGTAATAATAATAATAATAATAATAATAATAATAATAATATTTATAGTAATATTGATAATAATAATAATGATAATAATCAATATTGTAACTATAATCATAATAATGATAGTAAATGATAAATAATACTTATCTTAGTAATAATAATAATTATAATAATTATGATACTAGTAATAATAACAATAATAATAATAATAATAATAATAATAATAATAATAATAATAATAATAATAATAATAATAATAATAATAATACTTTGGTAATGAAAACTACCTTTTAAAGCTTTTCTAAAAAAAATGCTCCAAACCGAAATCGAACCCGCAACCTCACGCTAACCCGCTAACACTCTCAACCATTGCTCTGCCCATTCATTTCTGTTTTAATTCACAACTCAATTCTATTTAACCATTTTGTCATTATCAGACCATCATCATTCTCAACCTTATAAGTTCATCACCACTATACGAATCAAACACCCGGATCATCATCATTATATTTATCATAATCGTGATCAACCATCATCATCATAATAATCATATCATCATTTATCTAATATCATTATCGGAAAAAAATATATAGCGCCAACAGTGAGCACTTGTGTGACAGTTGGGTTTAGACAAAATCACGTTTTTTATAATCACTCCATGGCCCAAGAAGCCCAAACGACTAAAAGGCCCAACTTATTAAATCGTTTTAGCCCAGGTATCAATTAAATGTCCAAACTGAATTCGTTATCCAGCTTTTGGGAATTTAAAAAGATCGACAAGGAAAATTGGGTGGGGTTTATTTAAGTTGAGCTTGTCTGCCATAAAAAATATATCAGCCACATTTTATTTGATTAAATATCATATGGGTGAAGTGGGGTTTCGGTTCTAATCAGGAACATGAATGAAACAATCAACAACCTTCATTAATCATTACCATCTTCTTTGATTATTATCGTATGGTGAGTGTTGGTTCGTTTAAAACAGAAAAATAAATCATACCCAGCAAATAGTAGCGAGTTACAGATAGATAGTAGATAGAGTTTTCATGGTAGTTGAAGTGGTGAGGGATGTTTGGTGGCGATTCAAAATGAAAACAGAAAACATAGTTGTTGTAGCAGCAGTAGTTTAAATATGGTGGCTGTAATTCACGATGATTTAGTATTCTTGGATTGTAATTATCGAGTAGCAAATAAAATAGAAGTGGGTTGTTGTAATGGTGTTGTTATGGTGGTGATCGATGGTAGTTTTCATTAGAGCGATGAAAGTAGCGGTGATAATTTAAATGGGTTTGAAGTGGTTGATGGTGATTATTTCATGGGTGATGGTGGGTTTGCATAAAAGAAGGCGAGGTTGATTTAATGGGTCTGGTTGTTTTCTTGTTGATTTTACAGCGAATAATAACAACAACATTAAGTAGCAGTAGCTGTGATCTCGTGGGGTTTAATAATGGTTTGTGGTGATTGTTTTGTCCTTGAACCGAAGGAGAAACAGATAGTTATTGCATGGTTTTTGATGGAATAGGTGACGGGTTATGGTGATTTTTAAATAGTGTAAAGAAACATAAAATATTAACAGCGTAATAGTTTATGAGAGTTTGAGTTGTGATTGTTGTGACTGGAACGGGAAGTATAGGTGGACAGCAAACGGGTTTGAGTTTGTGTGATAATTCGAAAATATAAACAAAAAGAATGAGCAAGAAAAGTTTATCAACTCGGTGGTGAAGTTGTATTGGGTTTATGGTGAATTGGCCGGATAAGAAAGCCGGTGATGCAAGGTGGTGGTTTGATGGTTGGGTTTCGATCAATAGCAAAGGAGGAAGAGTGAAGGTGATATTGTTAAAGATGGTGGTTCCAAATGGCGGTTTTGGTTGCCAATGGTTGTGGTGGATGGTGGTTGATCTAATGAGGGTGGTTCTCGGTTTGGGTTTAGCAAACGAAACAGGAACAAAATGGTTTGATGGTGGTTATATGGTTTGGTGTCGGGTTGTAGTAAGAGTGGAGATGGTGATTTGATTCTTGGACCGAAGCATGAACATGAATTGTAAAGGGTTCTTGAATGCTATATCTTCCTATGTAGGTTGTGTATATATATATATATGTACATATAATAAATGCAGTTTTCAAAAAGGAAATAGTAACAAACAGTAATATCACTTATAATCATTCAATCTTGTTTAAAACTTTGTGAAACTTATTTGATTTTGTCGACTGAACAATGACAGATAACAGAATATTATTATAATAATATATATTATATATGAAATGTTAAATGAATCTTGAAACACAGTATAACCATCTTACAAATTGGATTATTCTGCCGACAGTTTTCACGGACTACTATTTCGTAACCCGTTGATAATTAGTGGCGGATAAAAGTATTCGGAAAAATCCCAAATTTCTAGATTAACTATATTTATTTATTTTGGTCTTTATGGTATAAAATTCGATCATTAATTTATTAAATAAAAATTACATCAACTGTCCCTCTCAATTCTGAGTAAAATATAAAAAGTGTTAAAACTAAATAACTAGCTCCTAAATACATTTTTAGTAAGCCTAAAATTTATAGAACTCATTTTCGGATCACCATTTATTTTAAAATAATATAAGTTCGAATTAAACTTCTCTAAATAATAATCAAAACATCCAACGAGTATTACAATCATTAAATATTTATTTTTAATATACTTTTATTTATATATATATATATATATATATATATATATATATATATATATATATATATATATATATATATATATATATATATAGATATGTTTTAAATAATAATAATTATAATATCCTATTTTTATTTTATAAATTTTTAATAACAACAACATATAATACTTCAAATTATATTTCGAATTATTATTTAATATATACACACACATATCTATTTACAATTAATTATTCGTGAATCGTCGAGAGTAGTCGAAGGTCAATTGAATATATGAAACAGTTCAAACTTTTTGAGACTTAACCTTACAGACTTTGCTTATCGTGTCGAAACCATATAAAGATTAAGTTTAAATTTGGTCGAAAATTTCCGGGTCGTCACAGTACCTACCCGTTAAAGAAATTTCATCCCGAAATTTGAGTGTGGTTGTCTTGGTTAACGATAAATATGTTTTCATGACGAATATGAATTGATAAGATAGAATTTTATCATCATTGAGTAATACCGATAAAAAAAATTCGATTATTCAAAGCGTATGAGTGAAGCTATCACCAAAAAGAGTGAAATGAATGAATAAAGTTTTGTCTTAACTTTTAACGTTGTCTTGGTTGAATTCTGGAATTCAAGGGATTTAAAGAAAATCTTCGAAATTTAAAAGATTTTATTCTTCGGCTAATAAGGAAATTAAGATCTCTATAATTAGATATGGTGATCTGCCTCAATTACTCTATCTGATATTTTCATTATAAATTAAACTTTTTTCGTTCCATTATTTTCACCATTCCTATACTCAATTCCCAATTTCGAAAGATCGTGAAAATGCTTAATCCAGTTCTGATCCTTGTCCTTATCCTTACTATCACAACAATCATTCTTCTTTTCCAACTTCCACAAGAGGAATCTGCTTACTTCTACTATTACCTTGGGGTGATACTATTCTTAATTCTATCTTGTCTTTATATTGCTATTCGTATTAATATTCACGGTTTGTAACCTCCGTGTTATTATTGGGCTTTATATTTTCTATTATATTTTGGAGCTCTTTGCCTTTTTATTCTCTTCTCGACCTCTAGTAAAGCGAGTAATGGTCCAGAATTTGTAGGTATGAAGTTTCGAATGAACATGACTAATATTCTAAGAAAGAAACGGTAATAGCACAATCTGACTTGTTAAATTACCAGAATTCAAGGGAAAAGATAGGACTATCAAGAAAATATGTTCTTGATGTGTTTATAGATTAGATAGAATATAAGAGTCGTGAAACGTGGCACATGATGACGTTATAATCTGTGAATCATCACGTTCCATTAGAAACTCATCATGACTTACTGTAATATAATCACGTTGATCAAGTGTCATTATATTATACTAACTCATGCATCAGTTCCCAACATTACTTCAATAACATTCATATTTTAAGCTCAAAAGTTTACAGAATATAGAAACTAACAGTTTCTATATGATGTAACACTGATAGCACGAAGAGATTAATGATTTCAGATAAGAATATTTATGAAAATATCTTCAGAAATATGGAGGGTATTTATAATGAAAGATACAATGATATCTTGGAATTTCTAATATCGAAGGATGATGAAGAAAATTTGTCCACAAGAGTTTGGAGTCAGAAGCAAGGTATTCGCTAAAGATTTCATCAGAAACAGAATCATCAGGATTCTTAATGTACAAGTTTAGTCCTTGTGATTTGTTTAGAGTCTCCTTCATGATTTGCTCAATTCATTTTTCAGTATCAAAATCTTTGAGCTTTTTCAACATTCCGAGTATTGATTCGTAGATTGGGTGCTTTTCAGAATTTCAGAATGAAAGATCATAATTCTAAGAGGTAAATGTTATATGTATACATATAACTACTGATGTAGAAACACTGCGAGATTCGAAATACTGATTAATGCTTCATGGTATTTGGTATGGCAACAAGCGTTACAATATGTCGAGAGTATATGAATAGGTTTTAACGAACAAAAATAATGGTTCTTCGGAAAGACTTAAGTCGATGAGTAACGAAGTTGCTGGTAATTTTACTGCTAATGTGGTGGAATATAAACGGTTCCCCTGTAACGAAGGCGAACAGACAACGTATATATCAAGGTTATAATAAGGCTAGTTCGATTGAAAAGTCGAAGTTGATTTGCTGGAGCTGTGACAAAATTGGCTAATTTGAAAAAGGATTGAAATGTTATTTTTGGTGATAACAATGCCAGCGGAGCTAGCATAGATAATTGTTAAACGTTTACTCAGGTTCCGAGTGTTTTCAGGTGCATAACTATATGCATCAATCTTTTCTTCTGTAGTTAAAGTGTAGTTGATTCATCCTCTCGATTGAGGTGTTTTCAAGAATCATGAAAGGTTTGAACGCAGATTGTATTCGTCAAGATACAAATGAGGTTTAAGGTGAAATCAAGTGGCAAACTTGAAGAATTGTTTAGTTTCATATGTTATAATCAATATTTTAATTCATTTTAATTGTCCAATGTTGGTAGTCCACAGTTAGTAATTCAATAATTCATATATAGTTATATTCGAATTAATTAATACGTATCGTGACCCGAGTACATGTCTCAGACTCGATCACAACTCAAAGTATATATATTATTATAGAATCAACCTCAAACCTGTATAGAGAACTCGATCATTACTGCATATAGAGTGTCTATGGTTATTCCAAATAATATATATAGATGCGTCGATATGACATGTCAAAACCTTGTATACGTGTCCCGATATTTAAAGTGCGTAAAATAAATAACAGAAATTAAATAACGATAAATAAAGTTACGATAATTAAATTGCGATAAATAAACTGCGATAAATAAAATGTAATAAGGAATTAACAGTTAGCTAGGATCTTGTTAGCGTGGTTTCTTAACAAAATTTCTCATAGTTAATTTGTTTGTTTCTAACAAATTTTATTTTTTGTCCAATGTTTTCTTCATTATGATACTTGTTGGATTCTGATAGGTCAAAATCCAAATATGAAATTGAATGAAAATGGTTATTCTGCTGTGAACGGATTCGTATCTCTGTCAATGTAAGTAGGATAGTAAATGAATGTTGAATCAGATTTGAAGAATGTACAGTGTAACTTATTAATGTGATATCTAAATATTTCTCTGGTATTACCTACCCGTTAAAATATTTTTATCATTAAAAGTTTGTACAATAGAGTTTTCAATTACAATCTTTATGAAAATATACTTTCATATATATTTTCTTCAGATGTAATCATGGATTTAATGATTTAATATAATATTAATCTCATATGATTTACCGTTAGAACTAGAATACATAATCTCTAAAACATTAGAGATTACATAGTCGCCATGTCGAACGAAGATAATATAGATAGAACGATACGTAGAACTATGATTATGCTCGTGGTACAGAATGAGATGTTGAGACATGGATTGTTGATGGTACTGGTGCTGTTACTGATGGTACTGTTGGTGCCGGTGGTGTTGCTGAATCTGGTACGTTTTGCACCATATTTTCTAAGACTAAAATTCGGGCGCGAAGTTCGTTGTCTTATTACTCCAGAATGATTGTCGGTTCGAACGAGCGGATGAATAAGGTTCAGAATTTGAGGTAGTATAATATCGTGACGAGATATTATGGAAATGAGAGAGAAAATGGTGTTTCGGATTGGTTCGTCGGTGAATGCTTCAAGTTCTTCGCTAGAGGACAATATGGTGGATGAAAGGGATCGCTTCTTCTTGTCTCCAATGATTAAGTAGACTATGAACCCATCAGATGAATTGAAGATGACTAGTTAGTTGATCCATTTCGTTTACACTGCTTTTAGAGCTTAGGCAAATATCCATGTCGGAATAGCTGTCGGAATAACTATCGGAATAGCTATCAGAATCTGAGGGACTCGTACTGGATGAGGGATTCATCTCGTACGATCAGATGAAGGATTTTCGATAAGAAATAGATTATAGGATGTAGATTAGTACCCTGCAATACATAATTTACATATGCATATATAATACTAAAATCTCATAAGTTACGGAGGAATCTACGGAAGCTGTCAGGAAAGGTCTATAGTAACAGATACGCTAAGATATGAATTTTGTCTATACACTATCGATGCACTAAATGCAGTAAGACGTGTCTAGACTTAAGATGATAAGCAAGTGATTCCCTAAGAATGATAAGCATGTAATTTTTGACACAAAATGATAAGCAAAACTTTTGACATGCAGACACGGTCGAAGTCCAGACTCACTAATGCATCCTAACGACTTATCAGTTAGACACACTAATGCAGACCTGGTTCGCTAAGACCACCGCTCTGATACCAACTGAAAGGACCCGTCCTAATCCATCTGGATGAATACATTACAATTGATTACATCGCGAGGTACTTGACCTCTATATGATACATTTTACAAACATTGCATTCGTTTTTAAAAGACAAAATTTCTTTACATTGAAGGTTGACTGAATGCATACCATTTCATAATATATCCAATTATAATTGACTTAATAATAATCTTGATGAACACAACGACTCGAATGCAACGTCTTTTGAAATATGGCATGAATGACTCCAAGTAATATCTCTAAATTGAGCAAATGCACAGCGGAAGATTTCTTTCATACCTGAGAATAAACATGCTTTTAAGTGTCAACCAAAAGGTTGGTGGGTTCATTAGTTTATCATAAATATTCATTTTCATCATTTTAATAGACCACAAGAATTTCATTTCCAGTTCTCATAATATACGTCCCATGCATAGAGACAAAAATCATTCATATGGTGAACACCTGGTAACCGACATTAACAAGATACATATAAGAATATCCCCTATCATTCTGGGAAATCCTTCGGACATGATAAAAACAACATCGAAGTACTAAAGCATCCGATACTTTGGATGGGGTTCGTTAGGCCCAATAGATCTATCTTTAGGATTCGCGTCAATTAGTATATCGGTTTACTAATTCTTAGGTTACCAAGCAAAAAAGGGCATATTCAGCTTCGATCATTCAACCATATAATGTAGTTTTGATTACTTGTGTCTATTTCGTAAAACAGTTATAAAAGCAGCGCATGTATTCTCAGTCCCAAAAATATATATTGCAAAAGCATTTAAAAAGTGAGCAAATGAAACTCACAATACTGTATTTTGTAGTAAAATACGTATGACGACATTGAACAATGCAGGGTTTGCCTCGGATTCACGAACCTATAACAAGTGTATATATTAACACATATAATTGAAGTCGAATGAATTTATGTATTATTATTAATATAACTGTTATTTTAGTAATTCGCGTGTTTCATTATTAACACGAATATATTTATTTTATATACTTTAAATAAATAATTTATAAAATATAGTTTTTATTAAGTATATATTTATATAACTAACTTTTATTGTAATAATAATAATAATGTTTATAGTAATATTGATAATAATAATAATGATAATAATCAATATTGTAACTATAATCATAATAATGATAATAAATGATAAATAATACTTATCTTAGTAATAATAATAATAATAATAATAATAATAATAATAATAATAATAATAATAATAATAATAATAATTATGATACTAGTAATAATAATAATAATAATAATAATAATAATAATAATAATAATAATAATAATAATAATAATAATAATAATACTTTGGTAATGAAAACTACCTTTTAAAGCTTTTCTAAAAAAAAAAAATGCTCCAAACCGAAATCGAACCCGCAACCTCCCGCTAACACTCTCAACCATTGCTCTACCCATTCATTTCTGTTTTAATTCACAACTCAATTCTATTTAACTATTTTGTTATTATCAGACCATCATCATTCTCAACCTTATAAGTTCATCACCACTATACGAATCAAACACCCGCATCATCATCATTATATTTATCATAATCGTGATCAACCATCATCATCATAATAATCATATCATCATTTATCTAATATCATTATCGAAAAAAAAATATATAGCGCCAACAGTGAGCACTTGTGTGACAGTTGGGTTTAGACAAAATCACGTTTTTTATAGTCACTCCATGGCCCAAGAAGCCCAAACGACTAAAAGGCCCAACTTATTAAATCGTTTTAGCCCAGGTATCAATTAAATGTCCAAATTGAATTCGTTATCCAGCTTTTGGGAATTTAAAAAGATCGATGAGGAACATTGGGTGGGGTTTATTTGAGTTGAGCTTGTCGCCATAAAAAATATATCAGCCACATTTTATTTGATTAAATATGTGACGACCCGGAAATTTTCGAACAAATTTAAACTTTATCTTTATATCATTAGATAAATATTTCAAACATATATATTACGTACAAATTTACAATTCTAAATAAAAATATATATATATTTTAACTTAGTCATAAAACGTCCTGATTTAAAGTAATATATTTTAATAAACAACGAGTCACTGATTTATAGAAGCAAATGACCACAACGCTCAATTTTATAAGTTACATTTTTTATAAGGTAATTTATTGATGAGTAAGTCAAATTATTAATAAGGGTACATGTCGCATAACGTAAAAGGCTAGTTTTCTAAACGTACGAAAGTGCGCTCGAAAAACCGAAAGTGGTACATGAGTCGAGTGACAACGTACGAGTCATTTGAGTAAAAATTACATTTTTACCATGAACGTAAATATAATATAATATTTAAATAATTATATGAATTAAATATATTAAATATATATATAAATAAAACTAGTGTCGACATATCATATATGTGGAAAATAAGGTGTGCTGGTATTTGAGGTGTCACGATCGAGGAAAACGATGGGGTCAGTTGAGGCCTTATAAAGCTCGACCATTTTTTTTTCTTTCCTTTGCAAAACCATTTATCAATTTATCAATCTCTCTAAATTATATGTATTTCGTAATATTTATTTATTTATATTAATTTCAATATTATTAATGATTATTATTAGAAATACCATGATATTAATAATAGTATTATTAGTAGTATTGTACATAAAATATTATGACGAAGTCATGAGTGCATTATTTTCAAAAACGAATTTTTATGAGCGGGATAAAGCTAAGGAAATAATGGGTTATAGCTATGGAGGTTATGGGTAATGTTCGGGGGTATGCTAATGAGGTCAAACTAGTGTTTATCATCTTCGTTGCGTCTACGTACCTTTTCTGCAATATTGAATCTCAATATTGATACGTGAGTATTTAATTTTTATATATTAATAGTGTATCCCTGACTAGTGCTCGAGTATATAAGATTATGCATGCTTGTACTTTTGATATTGCCATTAGATAGGTTATGTTGAATCCTGAATTAGTTACATATGCGGTTGAGATAAGGTATAAGATATGCATGTCGTTGGAAAGCTAGCGAAAAATTATTAACTTTTCATTTAGAAATCGCGTGATTTCGATGAAAGTATTAAAAGATATGGTCAACTGAATTATGGTTAACGTTAAATGAAATTGTGTTTGAAACTGTAAATTAATATTTAAACAACTTGTCTATGAGATTGATAAATTGAATTTTTAAATATTACTAATCGAGTAAATGAATTTCTATATAAGGCACGTCTCGTCTTGTTGAGCAATTGTCAAAGTTGACTGTCTTATCATGTTTTAAAGCTTTATAAGCACTATAATTTGATTTTACAAGTATTGAAAAACTATGTGAAATAATAAAATATTTTTGATTGCCATGATAATTCAAATATAAAATAGCTCCTGAAATAAATAATATTTTGAGTTTGATAAACTATAAATTCGTTCAATTATTAAGACTTATACTATGTTAATAAACATGTATAGATTTAAAGATTATATTAGGTCAAGTTGACTTTTAAACTGACTTTTGTTAACTTTTGCATGTCGGTCTCGAGCATTAGGATTGTGAGACACTATGAACCAACCTAGATTATTAGACATGTATTGACAAACATATGTACTCTAGGTTGAGATCTACGGTTAATTTTGCATTTCGAGTTTCGGTCACTTTTTAGTGAATGACCTTATGTTCTGCTAAGGTGAGTTTCATTTGCTCTCTTTTTAATTGCTTTTGCAATATATATTTTTGGGCTGAGAATACATGCACTTTATTTTAAACACAATGGATACAAGTACATACTAAATTCTACACTGAGTTTGAACCGAAAATCCCTTAGCTTTGGTAACTAGTAACTGCCAGTTATAAGAACGGGTGGGTGTGAGTAGTAGTATATGGATCCATAGGGCTTGATATCCCCGTTCGAGCTAGAGCACTAGCCTTTTAACGGACGTATGCTATTTGAGAAGCGTATACGTTGGTTTGCGTGTATTATTAAGATGATTATACAAAGGGTATAAATTATATATTCGTTAAGTTTAGTTACCAGGGTGCTCGATCTTGTAGAATATTTTGATAAACGTTTCTGGATGAAACAACTGAAATCTTGTAATCCAACTTTACGTACAGATTATGCAAAACATTAAAACTATGAACTCACCAACCTTTGTGTTGACACTTGTTAGCATGTTTATTCTCAGGTTCCCTAGAAGTCTTTTGCTGTTTGCTTATATGTTAGACAAGCTATGTGCATGGAGTCTTACATGACATTTTTTTCAAGGAAACGTTGCATTCACCAAATCATCACCATGTATCTTATTTTGACTGCATTGTCAACGGAAGTACTATTGTAAACTATTATTTACGGTGATTGTCTATATGTAGAAATCATCAGATGTCGATAACCTTTGATTTAAATATTCATTTATGGTATACCTTTTCAAAAAAATACAATGTTTATAAAACATATCATATAGAGGTCAAATACCTCGCAATGAAATCGATGAATGACGTATTCGTCCATATGGATTTGGAGTGATCGTCACAGTTGGTATCAGAGCGTTGGTCCTAGCGAACCAAGTCTTGCATGAGTGTGTCTAACTAATAGTTGTTAAGATGCATTAGTAAGTCTGGACTTCGACCGTGTCTGCATGTTAAAAGTTTTGCTTATCATTTCTTGTCAGAAATTACATGCTTATCATTCTTAAGTCTAGACACGTTTTCTTGTATTTATTGCATAAATAGTGTATAGACAAAAATTCATATCTTAGCGTATCTGTTACTATAAACTTTTCCTGACATCTTCCGAAAATTTCTCCGTAACTTATGGGATTTTGGTATTATTTATACATATGTAAATTATGTATCGGAGAATACCAAACTAAATCCTATAATCTATCTCATATCAAAATCAATTCCCTGATTATACAAGATGGATCACGTATCTAGTTCAAATTCCTTAAACTCCGACAGCTATTCCGATATGGATATTCACCTGAACTCCGAAGACAGTGTAACCGGAATGGATCAACCAATTAGCCATCATCTATTCTGGATGAATTGGGGATGGGTTCGTAGTCTACTTAATCATTGGAGACAAGAAGAAGGCGATCTCTTCCATCCACCACATTATCCTCTTGGCGAAGAACCTGAAGCACTTACAGGCGAACCTGTTCGTAATACCATTTTCTCTTTCATTTCTAGAGTATCTCATCATGATTATATACTATCTCACATTCTAGATCTCATTCATTCGCTCGTCCGAACCAACAATCATCCCGGTGTAATAGAAGAAGTCAACGAGCTTCGCGCTCAGGTAGTGGCTTTGGAGAATATGGTACAAAGGTTACAAGCACCAGCAGCAGCACCGGCAGCAACAGTACCACCATCAGCAACACCAACAGTACCATCACCACCACCAACAACAACATCCACATCCCACACTTCAACATCACAATTTGTACCTTGAGCATCAACGTCATACTCACTATAGATACCAAGGAGTACCAACAAAAATAACCGATGAAGTATTGATTCATAACTTCATTGGAGAAATATTTTGCGGCGATTATGAAATATCTAAAGTCTTAGAAATTATCTATTCCAGCCATAACCGTAAATCAGATGAGTAGACCGAAACAATAGAAGGAAGAGTAGAAACCCTGACCGGAATGGTGCACGATTTACAAGCTAGACTTGTTTTACCAGCAGCATCAACAGTACCATCAGTATCACCAACACCGGCAAAACCTGTAGCACTACAAGTTCCACCAATTACGTAATCACCAACATCATCACAAATCAACAACGCGTATATTGTATCAACGAGATATGAAGTATTAAATCATCTCCCCTGAAGAAATTATATGTATATTTAATATATATGAATTTTGAAATCAAAATAAATCTTTTCGTACTAAGCTATTACGTGTGAATCTTAACTGGTAGGTACTACTCGGTTAGTTCATATTACTAATATGCAATGATGTACATTCTTCATTAACGACATAACCATCGTCAATTACAATCACTGTTTCAAATTCAATGAATTCCTTTTCATAATAAACTAAGTGTATTATTCAATTACACGTTTGATTTTACACTTTCATTTCGATGTACTCGAAACTTTCTAGAAAACATCATCCGTACCTTGCGAAGTTAGCAAGAGTTCCATAAGCACCAACATGATTCACTAAGGAAATATCAATAAAACTGGATAACGAAGTATTGATTACATTAGTGAAATACTCCGCGAAGATTATTAAATCTTTAATGTTTTAGAGATTATTCATTTATGATCCAGCTGAAAATCAAATGAGCTTAATATGATATTAACTCATTAAATCTGTATTACATCTGAAGAAAATATACATACTTATATTTTCATAAAGACTGTAATAAAATTCTCGGGTACAAAATATTACTTGTGAAACTTTTAACGGGTAGGTAATACCCGAAAGATATATGAATTCACAATTGATATGTTACATTATTCGATTTTGATTCAGCAAATCAACAACTATACTCACTACTTTCACAACGATATACATTCTTTCCTAGAAATCAAAACAACCATTTGCATTCAAATTTGATTACATATTCTAATTTTGAAAAATCAGAATCCAAGCCATGATTTAACTGAAAACATCACTCTTAGATTCTTACATCTTTCAAAGCTATACTTTGACTTCAAAACTGTGCTAGAACATCACTTCTATTCATAAACCCAGGAAAAAAAATTTGTATCATTCAAAATTCTAGAACATCATATGTATCTTGACAATTACAATCTTCATGCAAACCCTTCAAACTTTTGAAAACACCTCGGATTGATAACCGACGATTCGGTTATGATAACTTTGAATGCTGATGAAGCAGGGAAAAAAAACAAACTGTAAACGACCTTAACAGCCAAAAGTTTGATGATAAAGAATAGTGTGTTGGCAAAGCTCAGAAAAAAGAGAATGTTTGAAACTGAAAAACGGATTGAGCAAAGTATGAAGGAGGCTGTGGATAAATCACAAAGACTAAACCTGCCTTCAAAGAATTCAAATGATTCAGTATCTGCTGAAGTCATTAAGGAATACCTTGCTCCTGATACTAAACCCCTACGGACAATATTCTTCATCATCCTCTGATATTAGAAATTCTAAGATATCATCGTATCTTTCATTATAAATATCCTCCATAATTCTAAAGATATTTCCATAATTATTCTTATCTGAAATCATTTACCTCTTCGCGCTATCTGTATTAGATCATAAAAGAAACTATTTTAGTTTCTAAATTCTGAAACTTTCGCGATTAAAATAGGAATATTTTTAAAGTAGTGTTGAGAACTGAAGCATGAGTTAGTATAATATAATGACACTCGATCAACGTGATTATATTACAGTAATTCATGCTGAGTTTGTAAATGGAATGTAATGATTCACAGATCATAACATCATCATGTGCCATGTTATACGACTCTTGTATCCTATTTATTCTCTAAAATATCAAGAAAATATTTCTTGATGATTCGGTCTTTTTCAGGGTATTCTGGTAATTTAACAAATCAAAATCGTGCCATTATCATTTCCTTCCTAGAACATTAACAATGTTCATTCCAAAATTTATATATGCAAATTCTGGACCATTACAAGAGATGCCTAATCGCAAGAAGAAGAAACGAAGGGACAAAGCTCCGAAATAGAAATTGGAGTATAAATCGCAGCAAATAGGAGGGAGTATTAGCTGTGGATGACAATGATTATAGAAGACAGAAGTAGTGACATTGAAATATAAGGGGAGATATAAAACCCGATAACAACGCATAAATTACAAACCGTGAATATCAATGTTTATCGCAACATAAAGACACGGGAGAATTAAAAGCAATAACCCCAAGAGCAAAGTAGAAGTAAGCAGATTCCTCTGGTGGAAGTTGGAAAAGGAGAATGATTGTTGCGATAGTAAGGATAAGGACAAGTATCAGAACTGGATTAAGCATTTTCACAATCTTTTGAATTTGAGAATTAAGTATAGGAATGGTAAAAGTGACAAACGTGAAGAAGTTAATTTATAGTGAAATATTTGATAGAGAAATCAAGGCAGATCTCTGTATTTAATTAGAGAGATCCTAATTTCCTTATTCGCCGAAGAATCAAATCTTTTAGATTTAGAATATTTTCTTTAAATCCCTTGAATTCCGGAATTCAACAAAGACAACGTCAAAAGTTAAGACAAAACTTTCATTCTCATTTCATTCCTTTTAGGATAGCTTCACTCGTACTCTTCAATTAATCGAATCATTTTATCTATATTACTCAATAGTGATAAAACTCTATATACTAACTCATATTCGTCATAAAAACATTTTTATGATTAGCCATGACGACCACGATCAAATTTCGGGACGAAATTTCTTTAACGGGTAGGTACTGTGACGACCCGGAAATTTTTGAACAAATTTAAACTTTATCTTTATATCATTAGATAAATATTTCAAACATATATATTACGTACAAATTTACAATTCTAAATAAAAATATATATATATATATATTTTAACTTAGTCATAAAACGTCCTGATTTAAAATAATATATTTTAATAAACAACGAGTCACTGATTTATAGAAGCAAATGACCACAACGCTCAATTTTATAAGTTACATTTTTATAAGGTAATTTATTGATGAGTAAGTCAAATTATTAATAAGGGTACATGTCGCGTAACGTAAAAGGATAGTTTTCTAAACGTACGAAAGTGCGCTCGAAAAACCAAAAGTGGTACATGAGTCGAGTGACAACGTACGAGTCATTTGAGTAAAAATTACATTTTTACCATGAACGTAAATATAATATAATATTTAAATAATTATATGAATTAAATATATTAAATATATATATAAATAAAACTAGTGTCGACATATCATATATGAGGAAAATAAGGTGTGCTGGTATTTGAGGTGTCACGATCGAGGAAAACGATGGGGTCAGTTAAGGCCTTATATGTAGTAACCCGAACTTTTCCATGTTTATATATATTAATTGAGATTGATATTTACATGATTAAATGTTTCCAACATGTTAAGCAATCAAACTTGTTAAGACTTGATTAATTGAAATATGTTTCATATAGACAATTGACCACCCAAGTTGACCGGCGATTCACGAACGTTAAAACTTGTAAAAACGACATGACGATATATATATGGATATACATATGGTTAACATGAGATTATGATAAGTAAGTATCTCCATAAGTATATTAACAATGAGTTATATACATATAAACAAGACTACTAACTTAAGGATTTCGAAACGAGACATATATGTAACGATTATCGTTGTAACGACATTTAAATGTATATATATCATATTAAGATATATTAATATATCATAATATCATGATAATATAATAATTTAACATCTCATTAGATATAATAAACAATGGGTTAATAACATTAATTGAGATCGTTAACTTAAAGGTTTCAAAACAACACTTACATGTAACGACTAACGATGACTTAACGACTCAGTTAAAATGTATATACATGTAGTGTATTTAGATGTATTAAAATACTTTTGGAAGACTTCAAGACATATATCAAAACACTCATACTTAACGAAAATGGTTACAGTTACTTTCCCATTCTTTTCTTTCATCAAGAATTCTAGTCGTATTCTTACCCGTATTATACACAGCTTCAAAACGTACTTACTATGGGTATATACCAATAGGAACTAGCATGGGATTCCACTCTTGATTATGTCATGTATGACTAATCAATTTTAACTTCTACCATGAGCTAGTCAACTAACTAGAACTCCTTTTAACCCCACTCACCACTCACCAATTACCACTCATTATTCACTCCATTTCACTTCCAATTCTCTTTCTAATTCTCTCTCAACACACACACACACTATTGTGAACGTATTTTTCCAGTAGTTAATCATCATCTTCATCAAAAATCACTTCAAGAATCAAGCTATAATCATCATAGGAAGAACACTTCAAGAACACTTCAAAAATCCCTTCAAGTTTACTAATTTACTTCCAAGCTTTCTAATCCATTCCAAGTAATCATCTAAGATCAAGAAACCTTTGTTATATACAGTAGGTTATATTTCTTATTCAAGGTAATATTCATATTCAAACTTTGATTCAATTTCTTTAACTATAAACTATCTTAATTCGAGTAAAAATCTTACTTGAACTTGTTTTTGTGTCATGATCCTACTTCAAGAACTTTCAAGCCATCCAAGATCCTTTGAAGCTAGATCATTTCTTGTCACTTCCAGTAGGTTTATCTACTAAACTTGAGGTAGTAATGATGTTCATAACATCATTCGATTCATATATATAAAACTATCTTATTCGAAGGTTTAAACTCGTAATCACTAGAACATAGTTTAGTTAATTCTAAACTTGTTCGCAAACAAAAGTTAATCCTTCTAACTTGACTTTTAAAATTAACTAAACACATGTTATATATCTATATGATATGCAAACTTAATGATTTAAAACCTGGAAACACGAAAAACACCGTAAAACTGGATTTACGCCGTCGTAGTAACACCGCGGGCTGTTTTGGGTTAGTTAATTAAAAACTATGATAAACTTTGATTTAAAAGTTGTTATTCTGAGAAAATGATTTTTATTATGAACATGAAACTATATCCAAAAATTATGGTTAAACTCAAAGTGGAAGTATGTTTTCTAAAATGGTCATCTAGACGTCGTTCTTTCGACTGAAATGACTACCTTTACAAAAACGACTTGTAACTTATTTTTCCGACTATAAACCTATACTTTTTCTATTTAGATTCATAAAATATAGTTCAATATGAAACCATAGCAATTTGATTCACTCAAAACGGATTTAAAATGAAGAAGTTATGGGTAAAACAAGATTGGATAATTTTTCTCATTTTAGCTACGTGAAAATTGGTAACAAATCTATTCCAACCATAACTTAATCAACTTGTATTGTATATTATGTAATCTTGAGATACCATAGACACGTATACAATGTTTCGACCTATCATGTCAACACATCTATATATATTTCGGAACAACCATAGACACTCTATATGTGAATGTTGGAGTTAGCTATACAGGGTTGAGGTTGATTCCAAAATATATATAGTTTGAGTTGTGATCAATACTGAGATACGTATACACTGGGTCGTGGATTGATTCAATATAATATTTATCAATTTATTTCTGTACATCTAACTATGGACAACTAGTTGTAGGTTACTAACGAGGACAGCTGACTTAATAAACTTAAAACATCAAAATATATTAAAAGTGTTGTAAATATATTTTGAACAGACTTTAATATATATGTATATATTGTTATAGGTTCGTGAATCAACAGTGGCCAAGTCTTACTTCTCGACGAAGTAAAAATCTGTGAAAGTGAGTTATAGTCCCACTTTTAAAATCTAATATTTTTGGGATGAGAATACATGCAGGTTTTAAAAATGATTTACAAAATAGACACAAGTACGTGAAACTACATTCTATGGTTGAATTATCGAAATCGAATATGCCCCTTTTTATTAAGTCTGTTAATCTAAGAATTAGGGAACAGACACCCTAATTGACGCGAATCCTAAAGATAGATCTATTGGGCCCAACAAGCCCCATTCAAAGTACCGGATGTTTTAGTACTTCAAAATTTATATCATGTCCGAAGGAGGATCCCGGAATGATGGGGATATTCTTATATGCAAATTGTTAATGTCGGTTACCAGGTGTTCACCATATGAATGATTTTTATCTCTATGTATGGGATGTATATTGAAATATGAAATCTTGTGGTTTATTGTTACAATTTGATATATATAGGTTAAACCTATAACTCACCAACATTTTTGTTGACGTTTAAAGCATGTTTATTCTCAGGTGAATACTAAGAGCTTCCGCTGTTGCATACTAAAATAAGGACAAGATTTGGAGTCCATATTTGTATGATACTGTGTAAAAACTGCATTCAAGAAACTGATTTCGATGTAACATATTTGTATTGTAAACCATTATGTAATGGTCGTGTGTAAACAGGATATTTTAGATTATCATTATTTGATAATCTACGTAAAGCTTTTTAAACCTTTATTTATGAAATAAAGGTTATGGTTTGTTTTAAAAATGAATGCAGTCTTTGAAAAACGTCTCATATAGAGGTCAAAACCTCGCAACGAAATCAATTAATATGGAACGTTTTTAATCAATAAGAACGGGACATTTCAGTTGGTATCCGAGCGTTGGTCTTAGAGAATCAGAATTTTGCATTAGTGTGTCTTATCGAGTTTGTTAGGATGCATTAGTGAGTCTGGACTTCGACCGTGTTTACTTGAAAAATGATTGCTTAACAAATTTTGTTGGAAACTATATATTTTTAATATGTGAATATTATGTGATATATTAATCTCTTAACGCGTTTGATATTATGTGATAGATGTCTACCTCTAGAAAAAGTCCCATTGACTCACCTAATAATAATAAAGAGTCAAATGTAAATTGGAATGATTCGTGGACTGATTCACAAGTTTCCAAAGAGGAACCGGAAGAAGAGTCGGAACCGGAAGAAGAATCGGAACCGGAAGAAGAATCGGAACCGGATGAAGAAATAGAACCGGTGGGGGAAATAATAAAACGGTTAAGTAAAAGAAAATCCTCAACCAACCGACCAAGGTTAATTATGGTCAATGGTGTTTCCGCCAAGGAAGCAAAATATTGGGAGGATTACCAATTCTCCGATGAATCGGATTCCGACGAGAATTCCGATGATGTTATAGAAATTACCCCAACTGAATTTATAAAGGTAAAAGAAAATAATAAGGGAAAGAGCATAAAAATAGAGAAATCTAATTCCAACCCCGATGAACTTTATATGTATCGTCAACCCCCGAAGTCCTTAAGTTGTAACAATGACCCGGGAACCTCTAAACCACCAGGTTTTTCTAAACCAATGTGGAAAACGACAGCTCGTATTAGGGGAACATCATATATCCCTAGAAACTTGGCAAAACGAACCAAAACCGAAGAAGAAGAAACAAGCGAGTCGGAATAAGATAGTTGTATTCGTGTGGTGTAATATATGTAATATAGTGTGCTTATGCTTTATGATATATGTAAAAATTGCTTGTATTAATAAGTATTTTTTTTATGAATCTAACTCTTGTCTATTTTACAGTATAAAAACACAAAATGGATAGACAACCCAATATTTTAAGAGACCTACCCGGAGACATGATTGATGAAATCTTGTCTAGAGTCGGTCAGAATTCTTCGGCACAACTATTTAAGGCGAGATCAGTTTGTAAGACATCCGAAGAACGTTCCAAGAATGCCTTGGTTTATAAAAGGCTTTCGTTAGAAAGATGGGGGATATCACATTGGGAAATCCATAAGTTACAATGTGTTTACTTTGACGCATATATTGCGGGGAACCCAAATGCTATTTTGCGCAATGAGTTAAGAAATTATTTTGACTCAATATATCCGAATATTGGACTTCGTGATTTAGAAAAAGCGGCTAACATGCAACATAAAGAAGCATGTTATGCTTACGGATTAGTAATGTTCGCTTCTCACCAAAGTGAGAACAAGAACATCGGGCTACAACTATTAAACAAAACGTTCCCACAAGTGACGGAGTCGGTAATTGGGGTAAGAAATGAGGTTTTTAGATTGTTACGGGACTGTTGGACATTACGTAACCCTCGTCCCTTTGATGATGTTACAACACGCTGTCTTATCAATGGCCATAACAGTTATGTTCCACAAGACCAAGGATGGGAAGTAATCCTAGTAAAACCAGAATGCATGACTTGTTTCTGGACGTATGAATTACGTGTCTTTATTGCCTTTGCTGAACGACTTGTGTACTAGCTAGAATTATCTTCACAACCATCTTGTATCAAATTTATTGTGTGCTATATTTCATGCTATATGTAAAATAAGCGGTATTGTAAGTTTGTAATATATTGTGTAAAAGTTTGAACGCGAAATATTATTATAATCAGTTTTTCATATAGAATTGTAGTAGTTGAATTGTATATTAGCAACTAAGTATGAACTTAACGGGTAGGTACTACCCGAATTTAAACTTATAAAATGCTAATATGAAGAAAAAGCTTTTATAAATGAGTTCATATTATGCTACGAAATACTATTAACTACTCTTAATATTTTGTATGATTAACTTGTTCCATTTGACTATTTTGAAGGAAATGGCACCGACTACTCGACACACTGTGAATATGAATGAAGAGGAATTCCGTACCTTTCTAGCTTCAAACATAGCCGCAGTACAGGCTGCGCTACATACCAACAATAACCTTGGATCTAGCAGTACAAGAAATCGTGTAGGATGCACCTACAAAGAATTCACTGCCTGCAAACCTTTGGAATTTGATGGAACCGAAGGACCGATCGGATTGAAACGGTGGACCGAGAAGGTCGAATCGGTGTTTTCCATAAGTAAGTGTACTGAAGAGGACAAAGTAAAGTACGCTACGCATACCTTCACAGGTTCTGCGTTAACATGGTGGAATACCTATCTAGAGCAAGTGGGACAAGACGATGCGTACGCACTACCGTGGTCAGCATTCAAGCATTTGATGAACGAGAAGTACCGTCCCAGAACCGAGGTCAATAAGCTCAAGACAGAACTTAGAGGGTTACGAACCCAAGGATTTGATATTACCACATACGAAAGACGATTCACAGAATTGTGCCTATTGTGTCCGGGAGCATTCGAAGATGAGGAAGAGAAGATCGACGCGTTTGTGAAAGGATTACCGGAAAGAATCCAAGAAGATATAAGTTCACACGAGCCCGCCTCCATACAACAGGCATGTAGAATGGCTCACAAACTAGTGAACCAGATTGAAGAAAGAATTAAAGAACAGACTGCTGAAGAGGCCAATGTGAAGCAAGTCAAAAGAAAGTGGAAGGAAAACGGTGATAAGAATCACCAATACAACAACAACAGCAATTACAACAATAATAGCAACAATTATCCCAACAATCGCAACATCAATTGCAACTACAACAAACGGCCCAACAACAACAACAACAACAACAATCATCCCAACAACAATAATAACCGCAACAACAACAACAATCAGAAGCAGCTATGCCAAAGGTGTGAAAAGTATCACTCGGGGTTCTGCACCAAATTTTGCAACAAGTGTAAAAGAAATGGTCATAGCGCGGCGAAGTGTGAGGTCTACGGACCAGGGGTTAATAGAACGAAAGGAACAAATGGTGTCGGAACGAGTAATGGCAGAGCAAGTAGTGTCGGAGCAAGTTATGCCAATGTAGTTTGTTATAAATGTGGAAAACCGGGCCACATTATTAGAAATTGCCCGAACCAGGAGAACACGAATGGACAAGGCCGCGGAAGAGTTTTCAATATTAATGCGGCAGAGGCACAGGAAGACCTGGAGCTTGTTACGGGTATGTTTCTTATTGATAATAAATCTGCTTACGTTTTATTTGATTCGGGTGCGGATAGAAGCTATATGAGTAGAGATTTTTGTGCTAAATTAAGTTGTCCATTGACGCCTTTGAATAGTAAATTTTTACTCGAATTAGCAAATGGTAAATTAATTTCAGCAGATAATATATGTCGGAATCGAGAAATTAAACTGGTTAGCAAAACATTTAAGATTGATTTGATACCAGTAGAGTTAGGGAGTTTTGATGTGATAATCGGTATGGACTTGTTGAAAGAAGTGAAAGCAGAGATCGTTTGTTACAAAAATGCAATTCGCATTATACGAGAAAAAGGAAAACCCTTAATGGTGTACGGAGAAAAGGGCAACACGAAGCTACATCTTATTAGTAATTTGAAGGCACAAAAACTAATAAGAAAAGGTTGCTATGCTGTTCTAGCACACGTCGAGAAAGTACAAACTGAAGAAAAGAGCATCAATGATGTTCCCATTGCAAAAGAATTTCCCGATGTATTTTCGAAAGAATTACCGGGATTACCCCCACATCAATCCGTTGAATTTCAAATAGATCTTGTACCAGGAGCTGCACCAATAGCTCGTGCTCCTTACAGACTCGCACCCAGCGAGATGAAAGAACTGCAAAGCCAATTACAAGAACTTTTAGAGCGTGGTTTCATTCGACCGAGCACATCACCGTGGGGAGCTCCTGTTTTGTTTGTCAAGAAGAAAGATGGTACATTCAGGTTGTGTATCGACTACCGAGAGTTAAACAAACTTACCATCAAGAACCGCTACCCACTACCGAGAATCGACGACTTATTTGATCAACTACAAGGCTCGTCTGTTTATTCAAAGATTGACTTACGTTCCGGGTATCATCAAATGCGGGTGAAAGAAGATGATATTCCAAAGACTGCTTTCAGAACACGTTACGGTCATTTCGAGTTTATGGTCATGCCATTTGGTTTAACTAATGCACCAGCTGTGTTCATGGACCTTATGAACCAAGTGTGTGGACCATACCTTGACAAGTTTGTCATTGTTTTCATTGATGACATACTTATTTACTCAAAGAATGACCAAGAACACGGTGAACATTTGAGAAAGGTGTTAGAAGTATTGAGGAAGGAAGAATTGTACGCTAAGTTTTCAAAGTGTGCATTTTGGTTGGAAGAAGTTCAATTCCTCGGTCACATAGTGAACAAAGAAGGTATTAAGGTGGATCCGGCAAAGATAGAAACTGTTGAAAAGTGGGAAACCCCGAAAACTCCGAAACACATACGCCAGTTTTTAGGACTAGCTGGTTACTACAGAAGGTTCATCCAAGACTTTTCCAAAATAGCAAAACCCTTGACTACATTAACGCATAAAGGGAAGAAATTTGAATGGAATGATGAACAAGAGAAAGCGTTTCAGTTATTGAAGAAAAAGCTAACTACGTCACCTATATTGTCATTGCCTGAAGGGAATGATGATTTTGTGATTTATTGTGACGCATCAAAGCAAGGTCTCGGTTGTGTATTAATGCAACGAACGAAGGTGATTGCTTATGCGTCTAGACAATTGAAGATTCACGAACAAAATTATACGACGCATGATTTGGAATTAGGCGCGGTTGTTTTTGCATTAAAGACTTGGAGGCACTACTTATATGGGGTCAAAAGTATTATATATACCGACCACAAAAGTCTTCAACACATATTTAATCAAAAACAACTGAATATGAGGCAGCGTAGGTGGATTGAATTATTGAATGATTACGACTTTGAGATTCGTTACCACCCGGGGAAGGCAAATGTGGTAGCCGATGCCTTGAGCAGGAAGGACAGAGAACCCATTCGAGTAAAATCTATGAATATAATGATTCATAATAACCTTACTACTCAAATAAAGGAGGCGCAACAAGGAGTTTTAAAAGAGGGAAATTTAAAGGATGAAATACCCAAAGGATCGGAGAAGCATCTTAATATTCGGGAAGACGGAACCCGGTATAGGGCTGAAAGGATTTGGGTACCAAAATTTGGAGATATGAGAGAAATGGTACTTAGAGAAGCTCATAAAACCAGATACTCAATACATCCTGGAACGGGGAAGATGTACAAGGATCTCAAGAAACATTTTTGGTGGCCGGGTATGAAAGCCGATGTTGCTAAATACGTAGGAGAATGTTTGACGTGTTCTAAGGTCAAAGCTGAGCATCAGAAACCATCAGGTCTACTTCAACAACCCGAAATCCCGGAATGGAAATGGGAAAACATTACCATGGATTTCATCACTAAATTGCCAAGGACTGCAAGTGGTTTTGATACTATTTGGGTAATAGTTGATCATCTCACCAAATCAGCACACTTCCTGCCAATAAGAGAAGATGACAAGATGGAGAAGTTAGCACGACTGTATTTGAAGGAAGTCATCTCCAGACATGGAATACCAATCTCTATTATCTCTGATAGGGATGGCAGATTTATTTCAAGATTCTGGCAGACATTACAGCAAGCATTAGGAACTCGTCTAAACATAAGTACTGCCTATCATCCACAAACTGATGGGCAGAGCGAAAGGACGATACAAACGCTTGAAGACATGCTACGAGCATGTGTTATTGATTTCGGAAACAGTTGGGATTGACATCTACCGTTACCAGAATTTTCCTACAACAACAGCTACCATTCAAGCATTGAGATGGCGCCGTTTGAAGCACTTTATGGTAGAAAGTGCAGGTCTCCGATTTGTTGGAGTGAAGTGGGGGATAGACAGATTACGGGTCCGGAGATTATACAAGAAACTACCGAGAAGATCATCCAAATTCAACAACGGTTGAAAACCGCCCAAAGTCGACAAAAGAGCTACGCTGACATTAAAAGAAAAGATATAGAATTTGAAATTGGAGAGATGGTCATGCTTAAAGTTGCACCTTGGAAAGGCGTTGTTCAATTTGGTAAACGAGGGAAATTAAATCCAAGGTATATTGGACCATTCAAGATTATTGATCGTGTCGGACCAGTAGCTTACCGACTTGAGTTACCTCAACAACTCGCAGCTGTACATAACACTTTCCACGTCTCGAATTTGAAGAAATGTTTTGCTAAAGAAGATCTCACTATTCCGTTAGATGAAATCCAAATCAACGAAAAACTCCAATTCATCGAAGAACCCGTCGAAATAATGGATCGTGAGGTTAAAAGACTTAAGCAAAACAAGATACCAATTGTTAAGGTTCAATGGAATGCTCGTAGAGGACCCGAGTTCACCTGGGAGTGTGAAGATCAGATGAAGAAGAAATACCCGCATCTATTTCCAGAAGATTCGTCAACACCTTCAACAGCTTAAAATTTCGGGACGAAATTTATTTAACGGGTAGGTACTGTAGTGACCCGAACTTTTCCATGTTTATATATATTAATTGAGATTGATATTTACATGATTAAATGTTTCCAACATGTTAAGCAATCAAACTTGTTAAGACTTGATTAATTGAAATATGTTTCATATAGACAATTGACCACCCAAGTTGACCGGCGATTCACGAACGTTAAAACTTGTAAAAACGACATGACGATATATATATGGATATACATATGGTTAACATGAGATTATGATAAGTAAGTATCTCCATAAGTATATTAACAATGAGTTATATACATATAAACAAGACTACTAACTTAAGGATTTCGAAACGAGACATATATGTAACGATTATCGTTGTAACGACATTTAAATGTATATATATCATATTAAGATATATTAATATATCATAATATCATGATAATATAATAATTTAACATCTCATTAGATATGATAAACAATGGGTTAACAACATTAATTGAGATCGTTAACTTAAAGGTTTCAAAACAACACTTACATGTAACGACTAACGATGACTTAACGACTCAGTTAAAATGTATATACATGTAGTGTATTTAGATGTATTAAAATACTTTTGGAAGACTTCAAGACATATATCAAAACACTCATACTTAACGAAAATGGTTACAGTTACTTTCCCATTCTTTTCTTTCATCAAGAATTCTAGTCGTATTCTTACCCGTATTATACACAGCTTCAAAATGTACTTACTATGGGTATATACCAATAGGAACTAGCATGGGATTCCACTCTTGATTATGTCATGTATGGCTAATCAATTTTAACTTCTACCATGAGCTAGTCAACTAACTAGAACTCCTTTTAACCCCACTCACCACTCACCAATTACCACTCACCAATTACCACTCATCATTCACTCCATTTCACTTCCAATTCTCTTTCTAATTCTCTCTCAACACACACACACACACACACACACTATTATGAACGTATTTTTCCAGTAGTTAATCATCATCTTCATCAAAAATCACTTCAAGAATCAAGCTATAATCATCATAGGAAGAACACTTCAAGAACACTTCAAAAATCCCTTCAAGTTTACTAATTTACTTCCAAGCTTTCTAATCCATTCCAAGTAATCATCTAAGATCAAGAAACCTTTGTTATATACAGTAGGTTATCTTTCTTATTCAAGGTAATATTCATATTCAAACTTTGATTCAATTTCTATAACTATAAACTATCTTAATTCGAGTAAAAATCTTACTTGAACTTGTTTTTGTGTCATGATCCTACTTCAAGAACTTTCAAGCCATCCAAGATCCTTTAAAGCTAGATCATTTCTTGTCACTTCCAGTAGGTTTATCTACTAAACTTGAGGTATTAATGATGTTCATAACATCATTCGATTCATATATATAAAACTATTTTATTCGAAGGTTTAAACTCGTAATCACTAGAACATAGTTTAGTTAATTCTAAACTTGTTCGCAAACAAAAGTTAATCCTTCTAACTTGACTTTTAAAATTAACTAAACACATGTTCTATATCTATATGATATGCTAACTTAATGATTTAAAACCTGGAAACACGAAAAACACCGTAAAACCGGATTTACGCCGTCGTAGTAACACCGCGGGCTGTTTTGGGTTAGTTAATTAAAAACTATGATAAACTTTGATTTAAAAGTTGTTATTCTGAGAAAATGATTTTTATTATGAACATGAAACTATATCCAAAAATTATGGTTAAACTCAAAGTGGAAGTATGTTTTCTAAAATGGTCATCTAGACGTCGTTCTTTCGACTGAAATGACTACCTTTACAAAAACGACTTGTAACTTATTTTTCTGAGTATAAACCTATACATTTTCTTTTTAGATTCATAAAATATAGTTCAATATGAAACCATAGCAATTTGATTCACTCAAAACGGATTTAAAATGAAGAAGTTATAGGTAAAACAAGATTGGATAATTTTTCTCATTTTAGCTACGTGAAAATTGGTAACAAATCTATTCCAACCATAACTTAATCAACTTGTATTGTATATTATGTAATCTTGAGATACCATAGACACGTATACAATGTTTTGACCTATCATGTCGACACATCTATATATATTTCGGAACAACCATAGACACTCTATATGTGAATGTTGGAGTTAGCTATACAGGGTTGAGGTTGATTCCAAAATATATATAGTTTGAGTTGTGATCAATACTGAGATACGTATACACTGGGTCGTGGATTGATTCAAGATAATATTTATCGATTTATTTCTATACATCTAACTATGGACAACTAGTTGTAGGTTACTAACGAGGACAGCTGACTTAATAAACTTAAAACATCAAAATATATTAAAAGTGTTGTAAATATATTTTGAACATACTTTAATATATATGTATATATTGTTATAGGTTCGTGAATCAACAGTGGCCAAGTCTTACTTCTCGACGAAGTAAAAATCTGTGAAAGTGAGTTATAGTCCCACTTTTAAAATCTAATATTTTTGGGATGAGAATACATGCAGGTTTTAAAAATGATTTACAAAATAGACACAAGTACGTGAAACTACATTCTATGGTTGAATTATCGAAATCGAATATGCCCCTTTTTATTAAGTCTGGTAATCTAAGAATTAGGGAACAGACACCCTAATTGACGCGAATCCTAAAGATAGATCTATTGGGCCCAACAAGCCCCATCCAAAGTACCAGATGTTTTAGTACTTCAAAATTTATATCATGTCCGAAGGAGGATCCCGGAATGATGGGGATATTCTTATATGCAAATTGTTAATGTCGGTTACCAGGTGTTCACCATATGAATGATTTTTATCTCTATGTATGGGATGTATATTGAAATATGAAATCTTGTGGTCTATTGTTACAATTTGATATATATAGGTTAAACCTATAACTCACCAACATTTTTGTTGACGTTTAAAGCATGTTTATTCTCAGGTGAATACTAAGAGCTTCCGCTGTTGCATACTAAAATAAGGACAAGATTTGGAGTCCATGTTTGTATGATACTGTGTAAAAACTGCATTCAAGAAACTGATTTCGATGTAACATATTTGTATTGTAAACCATTATGTAATGGTCGTGTGTAAACAGGATATTTTAGATTATCATTATTTGATAATCTACGTAAAGCTTTTTAAACCTTTATTTATGAAATAAAGGTTATGGTTTGTTTTAAAAATGAATGCAGTCTTTGAAAAACGTCTCATATAGAGGTCAAAACCTCGCAACGAAATCAATTAATATGGAACGTTTTTAATCAATAAGAACGGGACATTTCATTATAAAGCTCGACCATTTTTTTTCTTTCCTTTGCAAAACCATTTATCAATTTATCAATCTCTCTAAATTATATGTATTTCGTAATATTTATTTATTTATATTAATTTCAATATTATTAATGATTATTATTAGAAATACCATTATATTAATAATAGTATTATTAGTAGTATTGTACATAAAATATTACGACTAGGTCATGAGTGCATTATTTTCAAAAACGAATTTTTATGAGCGGGATAAAGCTAAGGAAATTATGGGTTATTGCTATGGAGGTTATGGGTAATGTTCGGGGGTATTCTAATGAGGTCAAACTAGTGTTTATCATCTCCGTTGCGTTTACGTACCTTTCCTGCAATATTGAATCTCAATATTGATACGTGAGTACTCGTAATTTAATTTTTATATATTAATAGTGTATCCCTGACTAGTGCTCGAGTATATAGGATTATGCATGCTTGTACTTTTGATATTGCCATTAGATAGGTTATGTTGAATCCTGAATTAGTTACATATGCGGTTGAGATAAGATATAAGATATGCATGTCGTTGGAAAGCTAGCAAAAAATTATTAACTTTTCATTTAGAAATCGCGTGATTTCGATGAACGGATTAAAAGATATGGTCAACTGATTATGGTTAACGTTAAATGAAATTGTGTTTGAAACTGTAAATTAATATTTAAACAACTTGTCTATGAGATTTATAAATTGAATTTTTAAATATTACTAATCGAGTAAATGAATTTCTATATAAGGCACGTCTCGTCTTGTTGAGCAATTATCAAAGTTGACTGTCTTATCATGTTTTAAAGCTTTATAAGCACTATAATCTGATTTTACAAGTATTGAAAAACTATGTGAAATAATAAAATATTTTTGATTGCCATGATAATTCAAATATAAAATATCTCCTGAAATAAATAATATTTTGAGTTTGATAAACTATAAATTCGTTCAATTATTAAGACTTATAATATGTTAATAAACATGTATAGATTTAAAGATCATATTGGGTCAGGTTGACTTTTAAAATGACTTTTGTTAACTTTTGCATGTCGGTCTCGAGCATTAGGATTGTGATAAACTATGACCCAACCTAGATTATTAGACATGTATTGACAAACATATGTACTCTAGGTTGAGATCTACGGTTAATTTTGCATTCCGAATTTCGGTCACTTTTTAGTGAATAACCTTATGTGCTGGTAAGGTGAGTTTCATTTGCTCCCTTTTTAATTGCTTTTGCAATATATATTTTTGGGCTGAGAATACATGCACTTTATTTTAAACACAATGGATACAAGTACATACTAAATTCTACACAGAGTTTGAACCGAAAATCCCTTAGCTTTGGTAACTAGTAACTGCCAGTTATAAGAACGGGTGGGCGCGAGTAGTAGTATATGGATCCATAGGGCTTGATATCCCCGTCCGAGCTAGAGCACTAGCCTTTTAACGGATGTATGCTATTTGAGAAACATATACGTTGGTTTGCGTGTATTATTAAGATGATTATACAAAGGTATAAATTATATATTCGTTAAGTTTAGTTACCAGGGTGCTCAATCTTGTAGAATATTTTGATAAACGTTTCTAGATGAAACAACTAAAATCTGGTAATCCACCTTTATGTACAGATTATGCAAAATATTAAAACTATGAACTCACCAACCTTTGTGTTGACACTTGTTAGCATGTTTATTCTCAGGTTCCCTAGAAGTCTTCCGCTGTTTGTTTATATGTTAGACAAACTACGTACATGGAGTCTTACATGGCATTTTTTTTCAAGGAAACGTTGCATTCACCAAATCATCACCATGTATCTTATTTTGACTGCATTGTCAACGGAAGTACTATTGTAAACTATTATTTACGGTGATTGTCTATATGTAGAAATCATCAGATGTCTAAAACCTTTGATTTAAATATTCATTTATGGTATACCTTTTCAAAAGAATGTAATGTTTATAAAATATATCATATAGAGGTCAAATACCTTGCAATGAAATCGATGAATGATGTATTCGTCCATATGGATTTGGAGCGATCGTCACAAAATATCATAGGGGTGAAGTGGGGTTTCGGTTCTAATCAGGAACATGAATGAAACAATCAACAACCTTCATTAATCATAACCATCTTCTTTGATTATTATCGTATGGTGAGTGTTGGTTCGTTCAAAACAGAAAAATAAATCATACCCAGCAAACAGAAGCGAGTTACAGATAGATAGTAGATAGAGTTTTCATGGTAGTTGAAGTGGTGAGGAATGTTTGGTGGCGATTCAAAATGAAAACAGAAAACATAGTTGTTGTAGCAGCAGTAGTTTAAATATGGTGGCTGTAATTCACGATGATTTAGTGTTCTTGGATTGTAATTATCGAGTAGCAAATAAAATAGAAGTGGGTTGTTGTAATGGTGTTGTTATGGTGGTGATCGACGGTAGTTTTCATTAGAGCGAAGAAAGTAGCGGTGATAATTTAAATGGGTTTGAAGTGGTTGATGGTGATTATTTCATGGGTGATGGTGGGTTTGCATAAAAGAAGGCGAGGTTGATTTAATGGGTCTGGTTGTTTTCTTGTTGGTTTTACAGCGAATAATAACAATAACATTAAGTAGCAGTAGTTGAGATCTCGTGGGGTTTAATAATGGTTTGTGGTGATTGTTTTTTCCTTGAACCGAAGGAGAAACAGATAGTTATCGCATGGTTTTTGATGGAATAGGTGACGGGTTATGGTGATTTTTAAATAGTGTAAAGAAACATAAAATATTAACAGCGTAATAGTTTATGAGAGTTTGAGTTGTGATTGTTGTGACTGGAACGGGAAGTATAGGTGGACAGCAAACGGGTTTGAGTTTGTGTGATAAATCGAAAATATAAACAAGAAGAATGAGCAAGAAAAGTTTATCAACTTGGTGGTGAAATTGTATTGGGTTTATGGTGAATTACCCAAAGAGAAGAAAGCTGGTGATGCAAGGTGGTGGTTTGATGGTTGGGTTTCGATCAATAGCAAAGGAGGAAGAGTGAAGGTGATATTGTTGAAGATGGTGGTTCCAAATGGCGGTTTTGGTTGCCGATGGTTTTGGTGGATGGTGGTTGATCTAATGAGGGTGGTTCTCGGTTTGGGTTTAGCAAACGAAACAGGAACAAAATGGTTTGATGGTGGTTATATGGTTTGGTGTCGGGTTGTAGTAAGAGTGGAGATGGTGATTTGATTCTTGGACCGAAGCATGAACATGAATTGTAAAGGGTTCTTGAATGCTATATCTTCCTATGTAGGTTATGTGTGTGTGTGTGTGTGTGTGTGTGTGTGTATATATATATATATATACATATAATAAATGCAGTTTTCAAAAAGGAAATAGTAACAAACAGTAATATCACTTATAATCATTCAATCTTGTTTGAAACTTTGTGAAACTTATTTGATTATGTCGACTGAACAATGACAGACAACAGAATATTATTATAATAATATATATTATATAAGAAATGTTAAAAGAATCTTGAAACACAGTATAGCCATCTTACAAATTGGATTATTCTGCCGACAGTTTTCACGGACTACTATTTCGTATCCCGTTGATAATTAGTGGCGGATAAAAGTATTCGTAAAAATCCTGATATCGCATATTTCATACGCGTTTTCCTTCGCGATATCGGGTACATTTTGGTCCTTTTGGATACGATTTGGTGTTATTTTGATAAGTATTGCGAAAGTTGGAGTTCCAAGACTAAGAAGGTTAAATTTGAAGTTATTTGATGGTTTTGGTGATTTTCTATGTAAACGAGTGAAAGAGTTTGGTCCGATTCGAGTTTTGACGAATATTAGTGAGTTTTCAGTTCAGATTCAACAAAAAGGGCCTGGAGCGCCGCTCCAAAACCTTGAGCGCCGCTCCAGTAGGCGTAAAAATTAAGTCGACAGTTTTCAGAAGGCCAGGAGTCAGGTCCACAGCATTTGGCGCGCCGCGCAACCATTTGGCGCGCCGCGCCATCTTCAGCCGGGTTCAGATTTTTGTCCTATTTAAGGCCCGAAAAATGCCCTAATTAATCACTTTCGCATCCAGACGATTTCCAGCAGCTTTTTGACGAACCAAGGTGATTTTTAGGGATTCCCAAGGTCATTCTAACACATCAATCATTCCAGAAACGCGTCTCGATCCATTCATCAATCAAGAACACAATTTTCATTAGGTTTAATTCTTATCATCATTATGAATACTCTTAATTGTTTATTTGTGATTTAAATTCTAGCCATGATTGGCTAAACTTTTTAATGTTTGTCTAGATTGAATATTCGTATGTGTTTAGATGATACTTTAATGTTTTATTGATTATTGCATGATAATTATGAGTTTTGATTAAGAACCATTCTTGTGGGTGTTGATTATTGTTACTTGGTTGATTAGTGTCTTGTTTGAACAAAGGGAACCCTGTTTCAATTTAGTACACTAGTTTTCAATTGATTTGTCTTAACCAATTGGGTGCTTACTGGACCAAGGGGTAAACCGGGTAATAAGGATTAAACAAAACAGGGGTGAATTGTGTGGAGCGAACGCGTAACCAATTGAATCTTAATCTTGTAATTAGTTAATTACTAAGTCACAAACGAAAGAGGTCTTTGGTGAAAGGGAACCCTAAGCCAATAAATCCAAGTTTGATATGTTTGCTAAAAGAGAACTCTGGGTAAACTGACTCTGTAGTTGCATGTATTAATAAATTGAACTAGTGCTTAATAACAAATCATCCGACACTGCGAATAGGAGATCTAGGCGAACATTCTTTTATCTATTGAATTCAAATATCTTTACTTTTCGTTGAGTCTGCATTTATTTTTATAAACTTAAAAACACAAAAATATCGTCTTTTACTTTTAATCAATCTTTGATTTGGCTAATCGTTAAATAGCCACAAAACAAACTATCTCGTACTTTCGATTTTCATAGATTAACTTAGTTTATTTTATTAGTTACAATCTTAATTCTCACTTTTAAACTGTCCTTGGAACGATTTCGGAATTACCAATTTTATACTATTACACGATCGGGTACACTGTCCGTTAGTGTGTAGTAATCTTTTAACTGGCATTTTCCATTATAAATTATAGACACGATTTTACACATCAAGTTTTTGGCGCCGCTGATGGGGACAGTTGTGTCGAAAATTAAGATTGTTATCTAATTGTTCTTAGTTTAGTTTAGTTATAGTTATTATTTCTTTTCGTTATTCTCAGTTGAATCGGTGCGTTTAATCAGATTGTTAGTTGTGATTTCGCAGATAACAGGTAGTGCATGCCACATACGCGTTCTTCTAATTCTCCGATTCTTCAACCATTTGCAGAACCCGAAAGAGAGTTATTCAGAGTGTTAAGTCAATAGCAACAGTCTATAGTGGATTCATCTTTTTCTTCGAGTGCTAATATAATTAATTTGAGTAGTAGTTCTGAGACTGTGGTGCCCGACACACCACCTGAAATCAGAGAAGAAGAAGAATCTTACATTTCATTAGATCTTTTTGAGACTGAAGATATGGCTGACCAAGCTGATCAACCGAATCATCCACAAACTATGGCAGAAAAGTTGAAGGCCACACGAGGGGGACAGGGCAATTCGATTACTCAACTGGACATCACTCAGCCTTTTCAAATTACAGGGCCGATCTTGAGTTTGATTTTTTCTGACTGCCAATTTCATGGCAAGGATAGTGAGGATGCTAACGAGCATCTTCGTATTTTCAATGATGTTTGCAACTTGTTCAAACTGCATGAGGTTACCAATACTTCGATCAAGACGAGACTTTTTCCCTGGACTCTTAAGGGAGAAGCTAAGAGATGTTTAGATAAGCAACCGGAAGGAGTGATTACCTCTTGGGATACGTTGGTAGATAAGTTCTTGTCAAAGTTTTTCCCTGCGTCTCGAGCTGCTAGACTTCAAGCAGATATTTCTCAATTCAGACAAAAGAGCAGCGAGACACTATTTGATGCTTGGGACCATTATTCTAATATGTTACGCTCGTGTCCGCCACACGGGTTGAATGATTTATAGAAGGTCCAGATTTTCTATAAGGGGTGTGACATCCCAACTCGTCAGAGTATTGATCAAGCAGCAGGTGGGACTTTGATGGATAAGACAGAAGAAGAGGCACTAGCGATTATTGAAAAGCAGGCTGCTTACACTCACGAATGGCATCAAGATCATGAGTCAACTCGTTCAGCTTCAGTTAAGAGAACCGAAACCACTGGTGCATATGACGATTTTGGGTCTATAAGTGCTAAGTTGGATTCCTTTGGTAGGAATTTGGAGAAGATAAATGAGGATATTCATGGTATGAAGGTTGGTTGTGAGTATTGTGGGGGATTACATCTGGCAAAAGATTGTGATGCAGGGCTAACGATAGGGCAAAAGGAAGAGATCGCTTATATTAGTCAACAGAACAACAATCAGTTTCAGGGACGTGCGCAGTTTAATAGGAATTTCAACAATCCCTATAATCCTCAAGGTAATCAAGGTTCAAGGTTCCAGCCAGGTTCTAGTGGAGGATATCAACAGCAAGCTCCCGGGTATTTTCAGAAACCCCAAGCTGAAGAGAAAAAGTCCAACCTTGAAGCTATGATCGAAAAGCTTGTGATGTCTCAAACTCAGCTGGTTACTACTGTTACTCAAAACAAAGAGAAGAATGATCAAATGTTTCGAAATCAACAAGCAGCTATTCAGAATTTGAAGAAACAAATTGGTCAACTTGCTAATCAGAATAATGAAAGGAAACCGGGGGAGTTACCGAGTAAGACATATAATAACCCGAAGAATGGGCACGTTAATGCTATCACTACCCGCAGTGGTTTAGCATACGATTCACCGAGGAAGCCCGATGAGTATGATTTGCGAGTGCCATTGGTTAAGGATAGTGAACCGGTTGTTGTTAGTGAACCGGAGGGGGATAAGGAGCTGGAATAGGTGATTGAGAAAGTTGTGAGGGTACTGGAAACTCTTGCTGCTAAACCGGTAGTTAAAGAGTATCAACCATCGCTCCCATTCCCAAGGAAGCAGAGATTGGAGAAGCTGGAGGCAGAAAAGTACAAATTCATGGACTTGATTAAAAAAGTTAACATTAATTTGCCTTTTATTGATGTGATTGCAGGTATGCCCAAGTATGCAAGGTTTCTTAAGGACTTGCTAACTAACAGGAAGAAGCTGGAGAACGTGTCTTCAGTCAGGTTGAATGCCGCATGCTCAGCGGTAGTTGCAAACAAGCTTCCCGAGAAGCTTGAGGATCCTGGGAGTTTTACCATTCCTTGTTTACTGGGTAACTTGGATTGTATGAGGGCGTTGGCAGATTTGGGGGCTAGCAGAAATTTAATGTCTTATTCTATTTACTTAAAGCTAGACCCCGGGGAGTTGAAACCCACGCGTATGGCTATTCAGCTAGTGGAACGCTCTATTAAATTCCCTCGTGGAATTATAGAGAATATGCTAGTTAAGACCGGGTCGTTGGTTTTCCCGGCCGATTTCGTGGTGTTGGATATGGAAGTAGATGAGAGGATTCCACTTATTTTGGGTCAGCCATTTTTAAATACTGCTAGGTGTATCATTGATGTCTATGGCCAACAGTTGACCCTTAGGATAGATGATTTGCATGCAACTTTCTCAATCGACCATGCTTTAAAATACCCTGCCTACACTGACGATACATGTTATTTTCTTAACACTGTGAATGTCCAGTCTGAGTTGTTGCAGGAATTTCCAGAGTTACAGGGTTCAGGAGAATGTTCATTGGTTGAATTTGATGAAGAGTTGCAGGTTGAGGAGGTGGATATTTTGACCACCTTGATGGAAAACGGCTATGGGCCGACTGAGGAGGAGTTCAAAGAACTCGAACGTGATGCGGATTACCGGAGCAAGTCTTCAATTGAAGAACCTCCCGAGTTAGAATTGAAGCCACTTCCAGATCATTTGGAATACGCTTATTTGCAGGAGGAATCTAAGCTCCGGGTAATTATTTCTTCTTCTCTTACTACAGGTCAAAAAACTGAGCTTATAACCATGTTGCAGGCCCATAAACTGGCCATTGCATGAAAAATTCACGACATTAAGGGTATGAGTCCCTCCTATTGCACCCAAAAAATCCTAATGGAGGATAACTCCAAACCTGTGGTGCAACGACAAAGGAGGTTGAACCCGCACATTCAAGATGTCGTGAAGAAAGAGATCATTAAGCTCCTCAATGCAGGTCTGATTTACCCGATCTCTGACAGTCCTTGGATTAGCCCGGTACACTGTGTACCTAAGAAAGGTGGTATGACTGTTACCACCAACGATAAAAATGATTTAATTTCCACTAGGACTGTCACGGGGTGGCGTGTTTGTATTGACTATCGAAAGTTGAACGATGCCACACGCAAAGACCACTTCCTGTTACCTTTCATGGATCAAATGCTAGAGAGGTTAGCGGGAAACAGCTCTTATTGTTTTCTTGATGGTTTTTCGGGCAATTTCCAAATTCCTATCTCGCCCGAGGACCAGGAGAAAACTACTTTCACGTACCCGTATGGCACATTTTTCGTACCGACGCATGCCCTTTGGCCTTTGCAATGCTTCGGCCACTTTTCAAAGGTGTATGATGGCCATATTCCATGATATGATAGAGGATTGCATGGAGGTGTTCATGGATGACTTTTCGGACTTCGGTGACACTTTTGATTCATGCCTTCTTAATTTGGAACGGATGTTGGAACGGTGTGAGAAGTCTAATCTTGTGCTCAATTGGGAAAAGTGCCATTTCATGGTTCAAGGAGGCATAGTTCTCGGGCACAAGATTTCTAAGGACGGTATTGAGGTGGATCCCGCGAAGGTAACAGCTATTAAGAATCTTCCACCTCCCACCGATATTAAGGGTGTTCGGAGTTTTCTCGGGCACGCCGGTTTTTACCGGCAGTTTATTAAGGATTTTTCTAAAATTGCTAACCCGATGAACAAACTCCTCGAAAAGGACACAACGTGGAATTTCTCCAAAGAGTGCCTTAAGGCATTCAATCTTTTTAAGGAGAAACTGATCAATGCACCAATCATAATTTCTAAGAATTGGTCCCTTCCATTCGAGCTTATGTGCGATGCTTCTGATTTTGCTGTTGGCTCTGTTTTGGGTCAAAGGGTCGAGAAACATTTCCGACCCATTTACTATGCAAGCAAGACCTTGTAGGGAGCGTAATTGAATTATACTACCACTGAAAAGGAGCTCCATGCGGTGGTCTTTTCGTTTGATAAGTTCCGGTCTTACTTAGTCTTATCTAAGACTATAGTTTTTACGGACCATTCTGCTCTGAAGTACCTATTTTCGAAATCGGATGCAAAACCTCGATTGCTTAGATGGATCTTGCTTTTGAAAGAATTCGATATCGAGATCCGGGATAAGAATGGTGCTGAAAATCTAGCGGCTGACCACTTGTCTAGACTCGAGAATCCAAATCTCGAAGTCCTTCACGAATCGAGTATCTATGATGATTTTCCTGATGAATATCTCATGCCGATGGACAAGGTGGAAGAGCCATGGTACGTGGACATTGCTAATTATCTCGTTGGGGGATTCTTGGAAAAAGGGTGGTCACATCAAAAGAGGAAGAAATTCTTCAGTGACCTTAAGTACTATTTCTGGGAGGCTCCCTATCTTTTTCGTTGTTGTCCCGACGGGGTTATCCGCCGGTGTATTTCCGGTGAGGAGTGTATGCGTATTTTAACCGAGTGCCATAGTGGGCCTACCGGTGGGCATTTTGGACCCCAAATCACGGGGCATAAAGTCTATGATGCAGGCTTCTTTTGGCCGACAATTTTCAAAGATGCCCACCTGATTTGCAAATTGTGCGATTCTTGTCAAAGGTCTGGTAAAGTCACCAAACGGGACGAGATGCCTCGACAAAGCATCCAAGTTTGCGAAGTAATAGACGTTTGGGGAATTGACCTTATGGGGCCATTTCTGAAATCTCAGAATTATTGTTACATACTCGTTGCCATTGACTGCGTGTCTAAATGGGCCGAAGCGCAAGCTTTGGCTACAAACAATGCACGAGTTGTGATTTCGTTCCTTCAGCGTTTATTCTCTCGATTTGGAACTCCTAAAGCTTTGATTAGCGATAGGGGTACTCATTTTTGTAACGCCCAAATGGAAAAGGTATTGAAGTGATATGGAGTTCTCCATAAAGTTTCTACTTCATACCATCCCCAAACGAGCGGACAAGTTGAGAACACCAATCGAGATCTTAAAGGGATTATTGAGAAAACTGTGGGGTCGAATCCGAAGGAGTGGGCGAATAAGCTCAATGAAGCTTTGTGGGCATTTCGAACCGCCTACAAAATGCCAATTGGTACCACTCCTTATCGGTTGGTTTATGGAAAAGCGTGCCATCTCCTGTTGGAGATTGAGCATAAAGCGATGTGGGCACTTAAAAAGTGCAATTTGGATTTGAAGGAAGCCGGACGCCTCATGGTGAGGCAATTGAATGAGCTTGGTGAATTACGCCTGGTTGCATATGAGAATTCGTTAATTTATAAAGAGAAAACCAAGCAATGGCATGATAGAAGGTTAAAAGGTCCGAAAGAGTTTAATGAGGGCGATTGAGTGCTCTTTTTTAACTCTAGATTGAAGCTTTTACCGGGAAAACTTAAGTCCCGGTGGACGGGACCATTTGAGGTTGTTAAGGTGTACCCTTACGGTGCGATTGAGTTGAAAAATGCGAGTGGTAGTACCTTTAAGGTGAATGGACATCGTGTGAAGAAATATTTCAATGGTCCATTGGAGATTGATGACGGGGTTCACGTTAAACCCAATCCTAACGTCACTTGAAGTTGGAAACAAGTCTTGTGAATGAATCGATAATAAACTTCACATTATTGTAGAGTTTGTATGTTTATGTGCTTGTTTGATGATATGTGCAATGTGATCATGCTCGGATTTTTGTTGGGGTTGTTTGTTGGTTTTTAGGTTGAGAAAATGGGTTAAAATGGCTTAAAAAGTCGAATTTTTTGGGGTATCAGCACTTGGAGCGCCGCTCCATATCCTTGCGCGCCGCTCCACATGAAAAGACCTGATGTGCCAGACCTTTAAAAAGCCTTGACATGCATTTTCAGTTGAATGGAGCGCCGCGCGGTGTTTTGGCGCGTCGCGCGATAACCTGGCGCGCCGCGCCGATTGCTGTCAGGCAGTCTGTTTTGCTTTTTAAATGAAATAAAACATGAATTTTCTTAACCACACAAAAGAGAAAACGGGTACAAGCTGTATTTTACTCCCATTCCTTTCATTCTTTTCATTCATAACAACTTTTCTGCACTTCCAAACACCTACATCTAAAAACCCTAATTTTCAATACTTCAATTTCTTGTTCACTTAACTTCAAATCTTGCAAGAATGGTTAACCCAAAGGTCAGAATTTTTTTTCTATCTTACTAATTTCGTCTAATTGTGTGTATTTACATGCTTAATCTTTGATTTACATGATGAACTAGTGTGGGGTTTGTTCAATTGAGGTTTTGTGTTTTAATTAGTGATGGGTTTTGTTAGATTATGATTGTATGCTTTGAATTCATAATTAATTTTGTGTTTTTAAAAGTTGCAATTGAAACTAGGGTTTGTATGTTTGGGAATGCTAATTTGTAGGTGATAAAGGAGTTACATGCTTGAAATTGCTCTAGTTTTTGAATTGTTTATGTGTTTTTGAGCTAGTGTGGGGTTGTGTTCATATGGGCGGGTCATATTGGTTTGAATGACTTGAGCAATATTGGTTTATTTATGTATGATGCCATGCTAGTGAGGATTAAACATATGTTTTTGAGTTGTGATGCGTATGTTGGTAGTAGTAATTTACATTGGTAAAAATTGGCAAACATGATGAACTCTTCTAGATTTGTGGAAATTAAAAAGTGTTATGAGTAGTAATGTTTGTTAATATTTTGGTAATGGTGTTATGTGAGCATCATTGATATGATGCATTGGTTTAAATGATTGTATGATATGAGAAAGATTTGTGGTCTTGGCATATTTTTCAAGTGTTATTTGTTAACTTGGAGATTGTTTTAAAAAGTGGATTAACATGAAACATGGTTTGGTTGAAAAGGGTACTTGGTGCTTATTATTATGACTAACACTAACTTTTGAGTTTGGTGTTTTGTTTTCTTTACTTGTTTCATGAATGTAGAGATAGAGAGGAAACCAGGAACAACCAAGGCAACCACCAAATAATCCTGAATTATGGTTATCCCACATCTCTAATGATGAGGATTTGGAAGAAAGGTTCACAACAAATAGTGCTCGTCCGATTGAGCGAACTTTTTATTTGGATTGGTCACAACTTTCATCATTGGGTAATAATATTGTTCGGGAGTTGCGTGGTTACTTGTGGGTAGTTTATGCGGGTAATGAGTTGAGACCTTATGAAAGGTTATTTGAAATTAATGAAGATATTTTTGAGCAGTTAACTATAGAGTTCTTCTCAACTGTTAGTTGTCGACCGCGAGCCTCTCCGACCGAGGCAGATTTCTTGACATTTAGGCTTGGCAGGTTAGAGTGTCGCATGTCTAAAATTGGGTTGGCTCAGGCGTTGGATTTATATCCCGAGTTGACTGATAATGATTTGAAGTGGCATTTGTTAAATTGCAAAGTGTTTGGGCAGGAAGCTTTCAGTGAGAGTAATTATTGGCCAACTGTGGCAAATGAGAATGCTGGTGCGTTTAGTTCAAGTCGAAGCGTTCAGTCAATGCTTAGACTTCCTGAGGACCGAATTATTTTTAAGATGATTGCTAGTATGTTCATGGCTAGGAAAAACGCGAATAAGATTCAGCGAAGGGATCTTTGGATCCTACAACAAATTAAATTGAGGGAGCCAATCGATGTCCCGTGTATGTTAGGAGTATGGTTGCAAGAGATCGGAACATATACACGCACGGAACGCCCATTGTTAGGTGGGCACTTGGTGACTAGGTTTGCTCGGGCGTTTTCGGTCCCGACTAGTAGGTGTGATGTAGTGGGAGTTGAGGCGATGCCTACTAATATTCTGTTTTCTCGAAAGCTGAGTTTATCAGAAGAGGTCCAACAGGTTGGGTTTTGTGGTCTGATGAACAGCAACAGCAGGTGACGGTGCAGGTCGTGGTCGTGGACGTGGTGTTAGTTGTGATGACCCGGGAATTTCCAACCAAATCTAAACTTTAATCTTTATATGTTTCCGACACGATAAGCAAAGTCTGTAATGTTAAGTCTCGAAAACTTTGAAATCTATATTCATGTCATCAATGACCCTTTAACTAATCCCGATGATTCACGAACAATTGTGTGTAAATAAAAAATGTAAATAAATATATCTATGAATATAGATATAAATGTATATATTAATTTGAATTAATATAATATCATTTAATCACTTGAATTAAATATGTAGAGTAATATACAAAATAAGTAAGATGTTATCAAAATAAATATATAAATATACATATGAATTCTGTACACAACTAATGTTGTATGTATGTTGTAATATATATATATATATAAATACTAAATATTTAAAATGTTATTATATAATAAAAGTATCACATAATTAATGAAATGTAATATTAATATATTAAATTTAATTACAAGTTTAATTATAGATACTATATTAGCATTAACAATAATATTAGTGTTAGTAATATTATTAAAGTTATAATACTGAAATTCTACATTTGATTTGTAAATATCAATATCATTATAACTAGAAGTAAAGTTATAATTTTGGTTATATGATTAATATTAGTAATATTATTGATTATTATTATTACCATTTTCATTAAAGAATTATTATTTTTATAAATTATTATTAATATCATTATTGTAATTGTGATTATTAACAAATAATACTTTTATTATTATGAACATCATGTAATATGATTATTATCAGTTTTATTATTATTTGTATTATCATTATCATTATTATTTATTTATTATTATTAATATAATTACTAATACATTTATTAATTATTAATATTTATTATATAATATATAAATCAAGAAAATGGTACAAATCAGTCCCTTGTTGCTATCAACTGTGGGAAATTTTTTGTTCCGGTCGTTACCAGTCAAACCAAGTTGCTATAACACTCCAAAATCTGTTACGAATCAGTATCATGGATATTTTTTTTTATTTTTACATTTTATTTATTTATTTACTAAATTCATGTCTGATGCAATGGAAACTGTCGAATGGGTATTACTATCAATTGAACGAATTATTAACAATCCAACCAACCTTCCACTCTTCAAAGCATTTACAACAATCCTCGAACAAAAGTAAGATTTAACAGATTTATTTATTTATTATCTATTTATTTTTAAACTCGACCTCTGTTCTTGAAAATTTTGGCCAAATTTTGAAATTCTGTTTTATATAAAAATCTACAAATGCAGTGTTGCTTGAAACCTTCTATCCAATCTATCTGGAAAGTTTTAATCTTCAATTCATTAAATTGAAATCGAATTTTCGAGTCAAAGTATTTTTCTTAAAAAGTTAAACGAGTGTTCATAGTAAAATTAGTGATCATGTTAATGTTTTAAGTTTAATTGATGCTTCAGATAGATTTTAATAAACGTTTAGGATCTTTTTCATGTTGGAATCATACACTGTAACAGTCTCTAATCTTCAAATTGATTTTGAGTTCTATGTCGTGTTCTTCAAACCTGTTACAGATTAATTTTTGTGTAAATTGAATTAATCAGGCTTTGGAAATCTTTTTCTGTTTCAAATTAACACCTTAAACAAACTCTTTAACTGCTGCTATGATTGTTAAATGTTTTATGATCATGAACGTGTCCTAATAAGCTGTTACAGCTCAATCTCTTTCTGTTTCATTCAATCTCTTTCTGTTTTATTTAAATTAATTTAATCCAGTTTAAGAGTCATTTTTGTATCAAATTCTGGTCTTAAAATTTATTAAGAAACTCTTTAATAACATGGTTTGATCTTTGGTTGATTTTCAAATTGAAGAGGATAAATGGAAACTGGGAACGTACGGGATTAAATAAATATGAAATCAATATCCTTACAGAAAATGGGCAGTAGCCCAGTTGGCTTGTGAGTGTTTAGGGTTTACGAGAAGTCTCGGGTTCAAGTCTCGGCTTGGACAGTTTATTATTCTTTTTGGAGTCTTGAAGGTAATTCATTTATCAAGTTATTATTATTATTAATTATATTATTATTATTATTATTAATATTATTATTATTGTTCTAATTATTATTATTGTTGTATTTAGTATTAAAAGTATTATTATTATTATAAGTAATATTAGTAATATGGTTAATATGAGTATTAGTAGTATTATTAAGTAATATTATTATTATTATTAGTATTATAAAACTTATTTACATCACTATCAATTTTATAAATGTTATCATTAAAATTATCAAAAATATCGATATTATTATTGCTATTAAAAGTATGATAATTATTATTATTAACAGATGTGTTATTATTATTATTATGATTATGATCATTATTATTACCATTATTATGAAGATAATACAAGTTATCATTATTTTCATTAATATTAAGTATTAGTAACACTCTTATAACTATTAGTATTATTATTAACAATATCAATATTATTATTAATATTATCATTTTTTTAATAATGTTATGCTTATTATTATTAGTAAATCGTTATTATCGAAACTATCTTTTTTTTAAACAAGTAAATATTTTGTACATAAAATATATTTATTATATATACTATACTTATATTAAAACTACACATAACTATATATATATATATATATATATATATATATATATATATATATATACATATATATATATATATATAACCTACTAAAATTATTTATATAAACACTTACAAACAACAAATTATCGATTTTTAAATATAACATTAAACAAGTATGTATATGAATATATTAATATAACTATAAAAATATTAACCATTTGAATGTACATACAAATTAAAATATATGTTATTAATATAAAATTAATGTAATTAATAAATTTATATATATATATATATATATATATATATATATATATATATATATATATATATATATATATATATATATATATATATATATATATATATTCATTTGAATACGATTAGATATATTAATAAAGATACAATTGATATAGGTTCGTGAATCCGAGGCCAACCCTGCATTGTTCAATTGTTAAATATCGTTATATGTATTTTCACTACAAAATACATTATGGTGAGTTTCATTAATCCCTTTTAAATGCTTTCGCAATATATATTTTTGGGACTGAGAATACATGCGCTGCTTTTATAACTGTTTTACGAAATAGACACAAGTACTTAAAACTACATTCTATGGCTGGATTATTAAATCGAATATGCCCCTTTTTAGTCTGGTAATCTAAGAATTAGGGAACAGACACCCTAATTGACGCGAACTCTAAAGATAGATCTATCGGGCCCAACAAGCCCCATCCAAAGTACCGAATGCTTTAGTACTTCGAAATTTATATCATGTCCGAAGGAGGATCCCGGAATGATGGGGATATTCTTATATGCATATTGTGAATGTCGGTTACCAGGTGTTCAATCCATATGAATGATATTTTTGTCTCTATGCATGGGACGTATGATTATGAGAAATGGAAGTATGAAATCTTGTGGTCTATTAAAATTATGAAATGATTCTTTATGATAAACTAATGAACTCACCAACCTTTTGGTTGACACTTTAAAGCATGTTTATTCTCAGGTACGAAAGAAATCTTCCGCTGTGCATTTGCTCATATTAGAGATATTTCTTGGAGTCATTCATGACATATTTCAAAAGATGTTGCATTCGAGTCGTTGAATTCATCAAGATTATTATTAAGTCAATTATATTTGGATATATTATGAAATGCTTTACATGCCTGTCAACTGTCGATGTAACGAAAGTGTGTTTTTTTAAAAACGAATGCAATGTTTGTAAAATTTATCATATAGAGGTCAATTACCTCGCGATGTAATCAACTGTTGTGAATCGTTTGTAATCGATATGGACTTCGTCCGGATGGATTAGGACGGGTCCTTTCAGTTGGTATCAGAGCGGTGGTCTTAGCGAACCAGGTCTGCATTAGTGTGTCTAACCGATAAGTCGTTAGGATGCATTAGTGAGTCTGGACTCCGACCGTGTCTGCATGTCAAAAGTTTTGCTTATCATTTCGTGTCGAAAATTTCTTGCTTATCATTCTTAGGGAATCACTTGCTTATCATTCTTAATCTAGACATGTTTTACTGCATAGACTGCATGAATAGTGTATAGACAAAATTAATATCTTCGCGTATCTGCTACTTTATATCTTAGCGTATCTGTTACTTTAACTTTGCCTGACAACTTCCGTAGATTCCTCCGTAACTTATGGGATTTTAGTATTATATAAGCATATGTAAATTATGTATTGTAGGGTACTAATCTACATCCTATAATCTATTTCTTATCGAAAATCCTCCATCTGATCGTACGAAATGAATCCTGCAACCAGTTCGAGTCCCTCAGATTCCGATAGCTATTCCGATAGTTATTCCGACATAGATGTTCACCTAAGCTCCGAAAACAGCGTCATCGGCATGAATCAACCAATCAGCCATTATCAATTCATCAGATGGGTTTGTAGTCGACTTAATTAATGGAAACGCGCAGAAGGCAATCCCTTCCACCAACCGAATTTACCTCTTGGCGATGAACCTGAAGCACTTACCAGCGAACCTGTTCGTAATACTATTTTCTCTCTCATTTCCCGAATATCTCACCAAGATTATATTCTATCTAAAATTTTAAACCTTATTCATTCTCTCGTTCCAACCGACAATCATCCCGGTATAATAGAAGAAGTCAACAAACTTCGCGCTCGAAAAATAAATTTGAAGAATATGGTGCAAAACGTACCAGCTTCAGCAACATCAGCAGCATCAACAGTACCACCAACAGCAACATAAACCATCAACAATCCATGCCTCAACATCTCATTCTGTACATCGATTATAATCATCAATCTACGTATCATTCTACATCAATTATTTTCGTTCTTCATGACAGTTATGTAATCTCTAAAGTCTTAGAGATTATTTATTCTAGCTCAAACCGAAAAGCAAATGAGATTGATATCATATAAACTCATTAAATCCATGATTACATCTGAAGAGAATATATATGTAAGTATATTTTCATAAAGATTGTAACTAAAAATTCTTTTGTACAAACAATTAATGGTGAAAATATTTTAAAGGGTAGGTAATACCCGAGAAATGTTTAAATTTCACATTAATAAGATACACTGTACATTCTTTGAATCTGATTCAATAGTCACTTACTATCCTACTTACATCCACCGATATACAAATCCGTTCACCACAGAATAACCATATTCATACAATTTCATATCGGGATTTTGATTTATCAGAATCCAACAAGTGGCATAATGAAGAAAATATTTGACAAAATAAAATTTGTTAGAAACAAACAAATTAACTATGAGAAATTTTGTTAAGAATCCACGCTAACTGTTCCTAGCTAATTGTTCCTAGCTAACTGATTACATTTTATTTATCGCAATTTAATTATCGCAATTTACATTCTCGCAATTTTATTTATCGTCATTTAATTTTTGTTATTTACTTTACGCACTTTATTTATCGTTATTTAATTTCTGTTATTTATTTTACGCACTTTAAATATCGGGACACGTATACAAGGTTTTGACATATCATATCGACGCATCTATATATATTATTTGGAATCACCATAGACACTCTATATGCAGTAATGATCGAGTTCTCTATACAGGGTGGAGGTTGATTCTACAATAATATATATACTTTGAGTTGTGATCGAGTCTGAGACATGTACACAGGTCACGATACATATTAATTCGAATATTATATATATAATTCTATATGAATTAGTGTATTGCTAACTGTGGACAATCAACTGAGGACTATCAACATTGAACAATTAAAATGAATTAAAATATTGATTATAACTTATGAAACTAAACAATTCTTCAAGTTTGCCAATTGATTTCATCTTAAACCTCATTTATATTTTGATGATTACAATCTGCGTTTAAACCTTTCAAGATTCTAGAAAACACCTCAATCGAGAGGATGAATCAACCGAACTTCATCTATAGAAGAAAAATTTATGCATATAGTTATGCACCTGAGAAACTCTCGGCAACTGAGTAAAAGTTTAACACGTAGCCGCGTCAGATCCTTTGGCATTTATTAGCAAAAATAACTTTGCGATCCCTTTTCAAGGTAGCCAATTTTGTCACAGCTCCAGCAAGTCAACTTCGACTTTTCATTCGAAGTAGCCTTACTATAATCCTGATATATACGATTACCCTTTTGATACCGGAGAATTCTTTTATATTCCACCATATTACCAGCAGACATACCAGCAACCTCGTTACTTCTTGGCTTAAATCTCTCTAACCAATCATTATATTTATTCATTGAAACCCTATCATATACTCATCCGCATCTGGTAACGAGAACTGCCATACCAATTACCGGGAATCAGCAATCAGTACTTTGAAAACTCACAGCATAGCTACAACAACAGTTATATGTATGACATTTATCTCTAAGAATTACGATTTCTCATTCTGAAATTCCGAAAAGCACTCAGTCACAAATCAATACTCTGAATGTTGAAAAAGCTGAATGAAGCAGCAGAAACCATAGACAACCGTAAACGACCTTAATCATCGAAAATTTGATGATAAAGAATAGTATGTTGGAAAAGCTCAGAAAAGTTGAAACTGGAAAACGAATTGAGCTAACCACGAAGGAGACCAAGGAAAAATACAAGGACCATACCATATATTCAAAGAATCGAAGTAATTCTGAAACCAATGAAACCTTCAACGAATTTCTTGCTCCGTACTCATGTTAAAATCTTGCGGAAAATCTTTATCCATCAACCATCGAACTTAGAAATTCCAAAATATCATCATCAATATCTTCAATATTTCTGAGGATATTTCCATAAATATTCTCGTCCGAAATTATATACTTCTTCGTGCTTCATGTGTATCATTATATTGGAAACATTCAAGAGAAAATTTCGTACCGAAAAGTAGATTATACGAAACTATGAAGAAAGCCGTGGACAAATCACAAAGTATAAGTTTGACTTCAAAGAATCCAAATGATTCTGGTTCAGATGAAACCTTTAACGAATACCTTGCTTCCGAACCTAAATCCTTACGGATAAATCTTCATCATCATCCATCGATATTAGAAATTTCAAGATACCATCGTATCTTTCATTATAAATATCCTCCATATTTCTGAAGATATTTTCATAACTATTCTTATCCGAAATTATTAATCTATTTGTGCTATCAGTGTTACATCATATAGAAACTGTTAGTTTCTATATTCTGTAAACTTTCAAGCTTAAGATATGAATGTTATTGAAGTAATATTGGGAACTGATGCATGAGTTAGTATAATATAATGACACTTGATCAACGTGATTATATTACAGTAAGTCATACTGAGTTCTAATGGGACATGATGGTTCACAGTAGATCATACCACCATCATGTATCATGTTACATAACTCTTTCATTCTAATTAACTTCTGAACATATCAAGAAAGTATATTTTTGATAGCTCTATTCTCAATGATCCTGGTAATTTGACGAATCAAATCGTGCTATTATGTTCTTTCTTGATTATAACATTAAATTCATTCGAAACTCCATACTTACAAATTCTAGACCATTACTCGTTTTACTAGAGATCGAGAGGAGATTAAAAAGACGAAGAGCTTCGAAACATAAAGGAAGATATAAAACTCGACAACAACACCGAAATTACAATAATTAAAAAATTTAAAACATCACGACAATTAAAAATTAAAAGATTACAATCAAACTACTCGTCGTCGTCAATTGTCATCTGCAAAGTAGCGTTCACTAGTCATTTCACCATCCGTGAGGTACTCTGGAGACATCGGTATTTCTCTTGATGCCTCAACTACTGTTTCAGCTGATTCATCGAGGTAATGATAACCCAACGTCTCTTCATCTTCAAGAACCGCATACAAAGAAATGCGTTTACCGCGATCTTCAATGGTATCTTTTATAAAGTACCATTGAACATCGGTACACAGAAAACTTGCCCTACAATCCGCATCATAATCGTCTTTATAAATGAACACATACATGAATTCACACGGAACTTTTTCCTTCAGAAAGGATAGCAAGTCTTGTAAATTAACATCACGAATGTCGATATCTTCAAACGAAATACTGTCGCCCCACTTATATTCCTTCATTTGATTACGGAAATCACCTCCGTAATGAACATTGAATGAAACAATCATTGGGGGAAGTGTTAACATTTTGCAGTTTGGGAGTGTTTGATTTTGATTTTGAGAAAGGTGGAAATATAAAAGAAATATATGTTTGAGTGTATAAAATGATGTATATGGTTGGTGTTTTTATAGTGTAAAAGTGACCGTTGGGATAGCTGTTGGAATTTTTTTTTTATTTTACTAACGGCAAAAAATTTGGGCAAGTTTTTGGGCGAAGGTGGACGATGCCCGTTGGGACCTCTCTCATGATAGTTTCATTCGTGCTCTTCGAATAATCGAATTATTTTATCTGTATTATTCTGTAATGATGAAAACTCTATTTATCAGCTCATGTTCATCATGAAAACATTTTTATTGTTAGCCATAACCACCTCACTCAAATTTCGGGACGAAATTTCTTTAACGGGTAGGTACTGTGATGACCCGGGAATTTCCAACCAAATCTAAACTTTAATCTTTATATGTTTCCGACACGATAAGCAAAGTCTGTAATGTTAAGTCTCGAAAACTTTGAAATCTATATTCATGTCATAAATGACCCTTTGACAAATCCCGACGATTCACGAACAATTGTGTGTAAATAAAAAATGTAAATAAATATATCTATGAATATAGATATAAGTGTATATATTAATTTGAATTAATATAATATCATTTAATCACTTGAATTAAATATGTAGAGTAATATACAAAATAAGTAAGATGTTATCAAAATAAATATATAAATATACATATGAATTCTGTACACAACTAATGTTGTATGTATGTTGTAATATATATATATATATATATATATATATATATATATATATATATATATATATATATATATATATATATATAAATACTAAATATTTAAAATGTTATTATATAATAAAAGTATCACATAATTAATGAAATGTAATATTAATATATTAAATTTAATTACAAGTTTAATTATAGATACTATATTAGCATTAACAATAATATTAGTGTTAGTAATATTATTAAAGTTATAATACTGAAATTCTACATTTGATTTGTAAATATCAATATCATTATAACTAGAAGTAAAGTTATAATTTTGGTTATATGATTAATATTAGTAATATTATTGATTATTATTATTACTATTTTCATTAAAGAATTATTATTTTTATAAATTATTATTAATATCATTATTGTAATTGTGATTATTAACAAATAATACTTTATTATTATGAACATCATGTAATATGATTATTATCAGTTTTATTATTATTTGTATTATCATTATCATTATTATTTATTTATTATTATTAATATAATTACTAATACATTTATTAATTATTAATATTTATTATATAATATATAAATCAAGAAAATGGTACAAATCAGTCCCTTGTTGCTATCAACTGTGGGAAATTTTTTGTTCCTGTCGTTACCAGTCAAACCAAGTTGCTATAACACTCCAAAATCTGTTACGAATCAGTATCATGGATATTTTTTTTTATTTTTACATTTTATTTATTTATTTACTAAATTCATGTCTGATGCAATGGAAACTGTCGAATGGGTATTACTATCAATCGAACGAATTATTAACAATCCAACCAACCTTCCACTCTTCAAAGCATTTACAACAATCCTCGAACAAAAGTAAGATTTAACAGATTTATTTATTTATTATCTATTTATTTTTAAACTCGACCTCTGTTCTTGAAAATTTTGGCCAAATTTTGAAATTCTGTTTTATATAAAAATCTACAAATGCAGTGTTGCTTGAAACCTTCTATCCAATCTATCTGGAAAGTTTTAATCTTCAATTCATTAAATTGAAATCGAATTTTTGAGTCAAAGTATTTTTCTTAATAATTCAAACGAGTGTTCATAGTAAAATTAGTGATCATGTTAATGTTTTAAGTTTAATTGATGCTTCAGATAGATTTTAATAAACGTTTAGGATCTTTTTCATGTTGGAATCATACACTGTAACAGTCTCTAATCTTCAAATTGATTTTGAGTTCTATGTCGTGTTCTTCAAACCTGTTACAGATTAATTTTTGTGTAAATTGAATTAATCAGGCTTTGGAAATTGTTTTCTGTTTTAAATTAACACCTTAAACAAACTCTTTAACTGCTGCTATGATTGTTAAATGTTTTATGATCATGAACGTGTCCTAATAAGCTGTTACAGCTCAATCTCTTTCTGTTTCATTCAATCTCTTTCTGTTTTATTTAAATTAATTTAATCCAGTTTAAGAGTCGTTTTTGTATCAAATTCTGGTCTTAAAATTTATTAAGAAACTCTTTAATAACATGGTTTGATCTTTGGTTGATTTTCAAATTGAAGAGGATAAATGGAAACTGGGAACGTACGGGATTAAATAAATATGAAATCAATATCCTTACAGAAAATGGGCAGTAGCCCAGTTGGCTTGTGAGTGTTTAGGGTTTACGAGAAGTCTCGGGTTCAAGTCTCGGCTTGGACAGTTTATTATTCTTTTTGGAGTCTTGAAGGTAATTCATTTATCAAGTTATTATTATTATTAATTATATTATTATTATTATTAATATTATTATTATTGTTCTAATTATTATTATTGTTGTATTTAGTATTAAAAGTATTATTATTATAAGTAATATTAGTAGTATGGTTAATATGAGTATTAGTAGTATTATTAAGTAATATTATTATTATTATTAGTATTATAAAACTTATTTACATCACTATCAATTTTATAAATGTTATCATTAAAATTATCAAAAATATCGATATTATTATTGCTATTAAAAGTATGATAATTATTATTATTAACAGATGTGTTATTATTATTATTATGATTAGGATCATTATTATTAACATTATTATGAAGATAATACAAGTTATCATTATTTTCATTAATATTAAGTATTAGTAACACTCTTATAACTATTAGTATTATTATTAACAATATCAATATTATTATTAATATTATCATTTTTTTAATAATGTTATGCTTATTATTATTAGTAAATCGTTATTATCGAAACTATCTTTTTTTTAAACAAGTAAATATTTTGTACATAAAATATATTTATTATATATACTATACTTATATTAAAACTACACATAACTATATATATATATATATATATATATATATATATATATATATATATATATATATATATATATATATATATATATATATATATATATATATAACCTACTAAAATTATTTATATAAACACTTACAAACAACAAATTATCGATTTTTAAGTATAACATTAAACAAGTATGTATATGAATATATTAATATAACTATAAAAATATTAACCATTTGAATGTACATATAAATTAAAATATATGTTATTAATATAAAATTAATGTAATTAATAAATTTATATATATATATATATATATATATTCATTCGAATACGATTAGATATATTAATAAAGATACAATTGATATAGGTTCGTGAATCCGAGGCCAACCCTGCATTGTTCAGTTGTTAAATATCGTTATATGTATTTTCACTACAAAATACATTATGGTGAGTTTCATTAATCCCTTTTAAATGCTTTCGCAATATATATTTTTGGGACTGAGAATACATGCGCTGCTTTTATAACTGTTTTACGAAATAGACACAAGTACTTAAAACTACATTCTATGGCTGGATTATTAAATCGAATATGCCCCTTTTTAGTCTGGTAATCTAAGAATTAGGGAACAGACACCCTAATTGACGCGAACTCTAAAGATAGATCTATCGGGCCCAACAAGCCCCATCCAAAGTACCGGATGCTTTAGTACTTCGAAATTTATATCATGTCCGAAGGAGGATCTCGGAATGATGGGGATATTCTTATATGCATATTGTGAATGTCGGTTACCAGGTGTTCAATCCATATGAATGATATTTTTGTCTCTATGCATGGGACGTATGATTATGAGAAATGGAAGTATGAAATCTTGTGGTCTATTAAAATTATGAAATGATTCTTTATGATAAACTAATGAACTCACCAACCTTTTGGATGACACTTTAAAGCATGTTTATTCTCAGGTACGAAAGAAATCTTCCGCTGTGCATTTGCTCATATTAGAGATATTTCTTGGAGTCATTCATGACATATTTCAAAAGATGTTGCATTCGAGTCGTTGAGTTCATCAAGATTATTATTAAGTCAATTATATTTGGATATATTATGAAATGCTTTACATGCCTGTCAACTGTCGATGTAACGAAAGTTTGTTTTTTTAAAAACGAATGCAATGTTTGTAAAATTTATCATATAGAGGTCAATTACCTCGCGATGTAATCAACTGTTGTGAATCGTTTGTAATTGATATGGACTTCGTCCGGATGGATTAGGACGGGTCCTTTCATTAGTCGATCCACGTATGAGGCAGGTAGCTCGAGTGCTGCGAACGTACAGGGTACGTGGTCAATTGGTGAAGAGAGTTGGAATTCGTTGGTTAATAGTGTAGACGGTCTTCATCTGGAGTATAGGGATAGCCGGTCCACGTATGATGCCCAGGTTGCGCATAATCAGCGGATGTTAGAGGAGCAGCGTAGGCATAATGAGGATTTGATGACTTGGCACCAAAACAATTATGGGTCGATTAACACAACGCTAGGACAGTTTGGAACAGAGATGGGTCATTTGGGAGAGCGTGTTGACAGGGTTGAGTACGATGTTAGGGGAATTCAGGCCCACAATTAGCGGGAGGTTCATCAGCGACAAATTCAGCGACAGATGCGTCAGAACCCGGAGGCGTATATTCCGATGCGAACTACCATTCCTGATTATACATCAGTTACTCCTCCGAGACTGGATCCTTCATATGACCCGTACCAAGCTTGTCAGGATACTTATGGTGTGAATTGGGACCCTACTAGAGATTTTTGGCCGAGGAATGATTGATTGTTGCGCATGTTATGTTGTATTTGTTTGAAACTATGTCCTTTTCATTTGGTCTGTACTTGAATAATTTTATTTTCTGTTTATGTACTCTGCAACTTATTTGAGGGACAAGGCGTTTCGGCATCGGGTGATGCCACCTTGTCCCGTTTTATGTAGTTCGTTTGTTTTTATTTTCTTAGGTTTGTTGGTGAAACGATTTTTCAAGTCTGGCATTAAGTTCAGCAAAACTGCATGATTGATGATATTGATGTGATGATCGGGAATGAACGATATTCTTATGCTGGCAGTCATTTCAGTGCCATCTGTCACTGGCATTCCGCGATCAGTGGTTAACTCGATAAGTTTTTATATTTTCTTTCTCACATAACCCTTTCGATTTTTATCTATTTTTGATCTCAAGTGATGGGGACATTACTTGATCTCAAGTGTGGGGTGGGGGATGTAAAATCTCTAGGGTTGGTTGTTAATGAATCATCATCATATTAGTTTTGATTTAAAAAAGACTTGACGTTTCACGGGTTTTGGTCGTAAAAAAAATTGAAAAATTAGGGGTAAAATAGAAAAACTATTGAAAATAGAAAAGTTAGTTTAAAAATAAAAAAAAAAGTAGAAAAACAATTGAAAATTCGGCCAAAACCTTTATTATGAAAATTGGCTTGGTATTTTATGGTATAATTCGTGTTTTCAAAGAAGCCAAAATTGTCCCACATGTTCATTATTTTGGACATGAAATCCTACGAGTTCGAAGAACTCAATAGTAGGTTACCTGTACCAAAACGGGTGTAAACTGTGAGAGAGCGGTGATTGCATAGCGTGATTGTGACCGAATCACCTGCCAGATCACAAACTTTTGGTTACTTGGTATAGCAGACTTCCGAAACTATATCATTTTATTATTACAACATCTAATGGTGTGATACTGTGGGAAGAGGAGCCTAGAGTTTCACCAGTGTTGTCCTTTTTAGGAACAATAGCTACGTGCTTGTGTTTGCTTAGACAACACAACCCATAGCCAAAAGCAATGGCACCCAAAGGTTTTTGGGATTTAAACCGAGTGTCAATTGAAATAGATTGGCATTCCCGAGTGACTCAGATCCACTCATTAAGGAAGTAAAGTCTTTCGACCGTTTTACTTGGTACGTATACCTCTTAAGCTGTACCATTTCATTACCCATCATTTCACGATGAGGTACTGTTAGAGGAGAAAGTCTTGAACTTTCAAAACATGTTCATTATTTTGAATGTGAAATCCTACATGAACATTAAAATTCATACGTAGGTCATCTGCACCAAGGCGGGTGTCAACCGTATGAATGGTGATAGTGGCGTGTGGTCGAAACCGGATCATGCGCTAGATCGAAAACTTAAACAGGGTGATCCTCATTGTTTCTCCTAACAAGGACAATGTTGCACCCGACCACTTTATTTAACCACACAGGATGTATCTATTCCATCCTTAAGGGAGTCAAGTCTCTCGAACGACACACTTGCTGATTTGTTTCAGAAGTTGTAGTCCAGACCAGTTGTAGGATGACGAAAAATCTTGAAAAGTCATTGCTAAAATCGACTGGAAATCTACCTGGCCTCAACGTCAAACAGGGAAACTGGTAGTCAAAGCTTGTCTCAATGAGGGAGATTTGCTAGCCAAATGGGAAGCGCACCATGATACACAAAATGTTAGTGATTGATCAGATTCCCAGTAGATAACCTCCGGAAAGGTAAGATATCAAATTTTAAGCCTGATGAACCTCAATCTTTATGGTTGACTTAACAGATTAGATGATCACCTCATGATTATCGATGATATCTGGACGTAATGTGTATCCTCCTTAGCACATTATTTTCTTACCGACATCTCATGATGTTAGGTACTGTGGGAGGCTTGGCTTGACCAATTGCGGGGTAGCCCGTTCGTTCTTTTGGCACACGTGTTCGATTGCTATACTTTTTGGTGCTCGGTTCCCACTTGATTCCCGGTTTCTTTGAAGACTTATTTATGATTCGAGATTCTCTACTTCATCAGTATGGTACGTTATTCGAGATTATCTTTGGTTACTATATCCATTACATATTGATTGCGGTTTGGGAAGTTATTTCGGGGGAATGCAAGTGGGAACTATGGTTGGTATTTATATCCAAATCGTGCCCACGCTAGTTGTTGCTTGTTTGATATCGCATATTTCACACGCATTTTCCTTAGCGATATCGGGTACATTTTGGTCCTTTTGGATACGATTTGGTGTTATTTTGATAAGTGTTGCAAAAGTTGGAGTTCCAAGACTAAGAATGTTAAATTTGAAGTTATTTGATGGTTTTGGTGATTTTCTATGTAAATGAGTGAAAGAGTTTGGTCCGATTCTAGTTTTGACGAATATTAGTGAGTTTTCAGCTCAGATTCAGCAAAAAGGGCCTGGAGCGCAGCTCCAAAACCTTGAGCGCCGCTCCAGTAGGCGTAAAAATTAAGTCGACAGTTTTCAGAAGGCCAGGAGTTAGGTCCAGAGCATTTGGCGCGCCGCGCGATAACCTGGCGCGCAGCGCCATCTTCAGCCGGGTTCAGATTTTTGTCCTATTTAAGGCCCGAAAAATACCCTAATTAATCACTGAAAGGATCCGAAACTAATCATCCGGACGTTGTCCATATTGATTACAAACGAATTACAATAGTTGATAACATTGCGAGGTACTTGCCCTCTATATGATACATCTTACAAACGTTGCATTTATTCTTAAAAGGCAATCTATAGTTACATCCAGAATTGACATAATCGCCTGACATTTCATAATATTCAAATGACCTAAACCGCCATTTACTTAATAATAGTCTCTATGAACTTCAATGACTCGAATGCAACGCCTTATGATATAAGTCCTTAATAGCCTCAAGTAGTATCCTTAGTACGAGCTAATGCACAGCGGAAGACTTAATTCATACCTGAGAATAACATGCTTTAAAATGTCAACATAAAGTTGGTGAGATATAGGTTTAATGCCGGCAGCGATATATATATATATATATAGACCACAAGATTTCATATATAAACATTTTCATAAAAATATTCTAAGTGGTTGAGCACTTGGTAACCATACTTAACATTCACTCACGTCGCATATTCCCTTTAATATGAAATCTTACTACACCGTACCAAGTGCACAAAACGAAGTACTGTGCAACCGTTGAATACTGGTCGTCCAGTCCGGTTGGGGTTGTCAGGCCCGATAGATCTATCAACAGGATTCGCGTTTACAATACCGCTGTAAATATTAGTTACCAAGCTACAGGGAAGTATGCCAGTGGTACAACTCAACGTAGAATATATTTTTCAGTTACTTGTGTCCATAACGTAAAACATAAAATACATGTATTCTCATCCCGAAATATTTAGAGTTTAAAAGTGGGACTATATACTCACTGTTGTCTTGAAGATATGTAATTTCGACTCGGTCTCCGATTGATATCACGAACCTATCCATATAATATATCAATATATTTTCATTTTAAACAATCGTCACATATATATACTTATAATACTTTTAATACTTTGAATAATTCCTTAGTCCGTAGTTAGCAGTCCGATGTTAGTAATTCAATTTTAATGGTTCATTTTTAGGTGTTTAATAAACCCCCGATGAAATAAATAAAACCCCCATCGTATATGTATTGGTCGAGATTAATCTTGACCCACGGTACCGGTGTTGTCAAATGACGTGTTGCGTACATAAAGTACCGGTGTTGTCAAATGACGTGTTGCGTACAAACATGGGATCTTATGATTAATCTTCTCGTGTTGTTTACGGGTGATCTTGAACCATATAAAATTGAATTATAAGTACATATATATAAAATATCATGTTATCTTAGAAAGATGTAATTTATTTAATTTTTCCCAATTATTTTCGTGGCTAAACTAGTCTTGGATATCCGATTTTGTTTCGGACATAGTTTCTTCGTTACAACTCCGTTTTCGTTGATTCAACTTGCCATCTTCTTGGATCGAGTCCCTCTTTAAGACTATGAACTGTAAATACCTTAGTTTGTATTCAAAATCACACGGCATAGGTGAAACTTTAGTGAAACTTATGAAGTTAAACATTTCCCTTTATGTAAACAACCTTAAATGATTATTTTTCTAAAAATACTTATACTTTGAATTAAATCATGAAATTTTTATGTGTTAACATATTTATAGTAAAAATCATTTTTCCAGAAAATAAACCTCCAATTCAAAGTTTAAGATGGTTTTTAATTATCCAACCCAAAACAGTCCCCGGTTGCACTCCGACGTCGTAAAAACAGTTTTTAAGGTATTCTTTGAAAAACCAAGTTTTACCTTGTTAAATTAGCATATATTTTTAAGTTATATTACAGGTCTTGAAGTATTTTAAAAGTTAAGTTAGAAGGATCTATTTAGTTTGCAAACAAGTTTGAAAACTTTCAAACTATGTTCTTGTTGTTAAAATTTTATACCACAAAATAAGATAGCTATATATATATGAATCGAATAAGGTTATGAACATAGTTACTACCTCAAGTTCCTTGGACAAGGTTGCTGTAAAAGAAGAGTAAGAACCTAGAACCAAAAGGGTGATGGAATTGGATGAAAGATTGGAAGTAAGTTTGTGTTCTTGGAAGGATTTCTTGAAGTGTTTTTGTAAGGTTTTCTTATGAGGTTTAAGTGTTGTTTTTGAAGCTAAATGATGGGGAAAATGCTTGGAGATGATCAAGTATGAAGTTAAGAGTATTTTGAGAGAGAAATGGAAGTGTAAGTATGAGAAAATGGGGTGAAGAAATGGTGTGCATGCATAAAAACGTTTTTAGGTTATAAAGGAAAAAAAAGATACCTAACTTTGTTTTCTTGCTAAATAATTCATGCTACTTGACAAATGGTTGGTTCCACATGTTTCTTAATCATTTAAGGCTGCTAAGGAGCAGATTTTTATTGGTATATACCAATAGTAAATACATCTAGAAGCTGCGTATGATACAGGTACATATACCTTAGGTATACGTATAGAAATCTTTGAGAAAACGGAACGAGGATTCAAATATAGCTATCTTTTGTAAATATACTTATATTTTTTTATGTATTTAAGTCTTTAAAAGTGATTAAATACATTACTTATACGATATATGTATAAACATTATAGGTCATAAGTATTTAAGTCGAAAAACATTACGTATAGTTATCGTTTTGAAAACTTAAGTTAGTAGTTTCAAAATATACTTATAACTCATTGTTATTAGTACACAATGAGATGTTAAACATCTTTAGATCATGTTAAATATGTATATATACATATATATACACAAACGTATAATTATCATATGTTATATAGTTCGTGATATAATCGGTCAAACTAGACGGTCAAACGTTGTGTAAAACTCTTTTCGAAAACATAAGTCTCAACAATTTGGATTGCTTATCATGTTGGTAAGGTTTAATTTATGTAAATATTAATCTTATAAGTATAGAACGATCGAAAAAGTGCGGGTCAACTTTAGGGTTTTTACTTATCGTGTCGGAACCATATAGAGATTAGAGTTTAAATTTGGTCGGAAATTTCCGGGTCGTTACAGTACCCATCCGTTAAAGAAATTTCGTCCTCGAAATTTGGTAAAGGTTGTCATAAATAACAATAGGAATGTTTTCATGACGAATATGAGGTAATAATGAAATTTTATCATTATTGAAAGATTTAGATAAAACGATTTGGTTATGTGAGACGCACGAGCGAAGCTATCACAAAAGAGTGAAATGAGTAAATATAGAATTGTTGTAACCGATGACGTGATTATGATCGATTTCCGGGATTTAAGGGTTTTAAAGAAAATCTTATGTAATAAGATTTAGTTTTGCGGCGATTAGGATCTTCTTTGATTTAACGCGGCAATCTGTTTTGATTTCTTTGTCGAATATTTCACTATAAATTTACCTCCTTCCCTTTCTTTCTTCCCACATCTTCTATTCTTTCTCTTTAGTTCCTACTTTAAGACATTCGCTAATATGCTCCATCCCATTCTAACCCTTGTTATATTTCTAACTTTCATATCTTTCATTCTTCTTTTTCATCTATCACCAGAAGAATCTATTCTCTTTTATCCTTTCCTTGGAATTATAATGTTTTTAATTCTCCCGTGCCTTTACGTTGCAATACGTATTGATATGCACGGTTTGTAGTTTCGGGGTTGTTGTTAGGTTTTATACCTTCCCTTATATTTCGATGTTCCTACTCCCGTCCCTTAAAATCATTGTCATCCACAGTTAATGCTCTCTCTTATTTGCTGTGGTTTATGTTCCTATTTCTATTCTGAGGTTTTGTCCCTTCATTTCTTCTTCCCGTCCTCGAGCCAAGCGAACAATGGTCCGAAATTCGTAGGTAGGAAATTTGGAATGAACCTAGCTATTGGTTTTAGAATGAAATTGTAATGGCACGATCTTGATTCGTTAAATTACTCGATTATTCAGAAAAAAAAGAACTATCAAGGTGATACGTTCTAATATGTTTGGAGACTTGATAGAAGGTAAGAGCCGTGTAACATGGCACATGATGACGGTACTGTGAATCATCACATTCCATTAGAAACTTAACATGACTTACTGTAATATAATGAAGTTGATCAAGTTTCATTATATTATACTAATTCATGCATCAGTTCCCAACACTACTTTAAATCATTTATATTTTAATCTCGGAGGTTTCAGAATTTAGAAATTAACACAGTTTCTTTTATATTGTAACGCAGATGTTACGGAGAGATAAATGATCGCAGATAGGAATAGTTGTAAAAATATCTCCAGAGATATGAAAAATATGTATAACGAATGATATGAAGATATCTTATAATATCTAAGATAAGATGATGATGAAAAATATCATCCGGGCAAGGTTTTGAATAAAGAGTAGGGTTCTTACTGACGGTTTCAGCAGGTACGGAATCGTTTGTATTCTTTGAGAGCAGGTTCAGTCCCTGTGATTTATCCACAGCCTCTTTCATACTTTGCTTCATCCATTTTCTAGTTCCAAACTCTTTTTTTTTTTTTTTTTTAGCTTTACCACCTTACTATTCTTTGTCATCAAACTTTTGACCGTTAAAGTCGTTTACAGTTTTTGCTGCTTCGTTAGCATTTCAAGAACTATTTCATAGTCCCGGGTGTTTTTCAGAAACTTCACGTTCAGATTATGAAATTCTTAGGGATAGACATTATAGATATGATGGAAGAAGTTCCGCGAGATTTTCAAAATACTGATTGTTGATTTCGCCAAAAGGATAACGATCTGCTGGTGCACCTGTTGATGTTGTCGAGGGATATAAAAGGTTTTCCGGTAATGACGGCGAAAGGACAAGGTATAAATATCATGATTATAATAGAAATAATCTCACTGAAAAGTCGAAGTGGAGCTGTGACAAAATTAGCTTCTTGAAAAGGAATTGTAGGGTTGTTCTAATAAATGGCAAAGGATTCAATACGTTATGTGTTAAATTATGAATTTGGGTTCAAGAGTTCTTCAGGTGTATAACTATATGTATAAATCTTCATTCCTTAGGCGAGGTGCGGCAGGTTCAACTTCTCGGTCGAGGTGTTTTCAGGAATCATGAAAGGATTTTAATGCGAATTGTAATCGTCAAGTTACGAATGAGGTTTAAGATAAAATCAAGTGGCAAGCTTGAAGAATTGTTTAGTTTCATATGTTACAATCAACATTTTAATTCATTTTAATTGTCCAGAGTTTTCTTCTTTATGCCACTTGTTGGATTCTGGTAGGTCAAAATCCGAATATGAAATTTGATTGAAAATGGTTATTCTGGGGTGAGCGGATACGAATATCGGTGGTTGTAAGTAAGATAATAGATAACCGTTGAATCAGATTCAAGAATGTACAATATAACTTATTAATGTGAATTCTAAATATTCCTCGGGTACTACCCACCCGTTAAAATATTTTCATCATTAATAGTTTGTACGAAGGAATTTTTAATTACTATCTTTATGAAAATATACTTGCATATATATTTTCTTCAGAGATAATCATAGATTTAATGAGTCAATAAGATATTAAACTCATTTGATTTATCATTAATTCTAGATTACATAATCTCTAAGACTTTAGAAATTACATAATCGTCATACGATACGTAAAGCGAAGATAATCGATGTAGAACGATATATAGAACGAAGATCATACTCGAAGTACAGATATTGAGTCGTGTGATGTTGATATTCGAGATACAGATTGTGATGTTGAGATTTAAGGCGCGGTTGTGATTGGGGTGATAAAGGTACTGTCGGCGTTGACGATGGTAGTACGGATTATGCTGCTGGTGCTGCTGTTGGTGTTTGTAACCTTCGCACCATATTCTCCAAAACCACTACCCGAGCACGGAGTTCGTTGACTTCTTCTATTATACCGGGATGATTGACGGTTGGAACGAGCGAATGAACAAGATTTGAAATATGGGATAGTATGTAATCATGATGAGATACTCTAGAAATGAGCGAGAAAATGGTGTTTTGAATAGGTTCGCCGGTAAGTGCTTCAGGTTCATCGTTAAGAGGACAATTTGGTGGATGGAATGGATCACCTTCTTCTTGCCTCCAGAAATTTAGTATATTACGAACCCATCCCCAATTCATCCAGAATAGATGATGGGAAATTGGTTGATCCATTCCGGTAACGCTGTTCTCGGAGCTCGAATGGAAATCCATATCGGCGAAGCTATCGAAGTCGGAGGAATTTGAGTTGGATGAAGAATCCATCTTGTATGGTCGGAGAAATGAATTTTTTTTTGTTTGGAATAGATTATAGGAGTTGGGTTTGGTACTCTTCAATACATAATTTACATATGTATATATAATATCAAAATCCCATGAATTACGGAGAATCTTTGAAATACGTCAGGCAATGTCTATAGTAACAGATACGCTAGGATATGAATTTTGTCTATACACTATCGATGCACTAAATGCAGTAAGACGTGTCTAGACTTAAGAATGATAAGCAGGCAGTTCCCTAAGGATGATAAGCAGATGATTTCCGACTAGGATTGATAAGCAAAACTTTTGACAGGCAGACACGGTCAAAGTCCAGACTCACTTAATGTATCCTAACAACTACTAGTTAGACACACTAATGCAAGGCCTGGTTCGCTAAGACCAACGCTCTGATACCAACTGAAAGGACAGTGGGGACGCATCCCACCCAGTGCCGTCTCGGCTAACCGCCTTAGTGACCACTGAGCGTATCTCAGACACTGATTTTACAGCCCGCCTCTCGGCAGTACAGCCAACCCTGATAGGGACCGCGAGGGGCAAGAGCCAATGCTTCGTCACAGGTAACACTATGAGAACCCCCTCTATGATTGATCGGCCTCTAGTATGGCGCGACCAGACCAGCTCTGATACCAACTGAAAGGATCCGAAACTAATCATCCGGACGTTGTCCATATTGATTACAAACGAATTACAATAGTTGATAACATTGAGAGGTACTTGCCCTCTATATGATACATCTTACAAACGTTGCATTTATTCTTAAAAGGCAATCTATAGTTACATCCAGAATTGACATAATCGCCTGACATTTCATAATATTCAAATGACCTAAACCGCCATTTACTTAATAATAGTCTCTATGAACTTCAATGACTCGAATGCAACGCCTTATGATATAAGTCCTTAATAGCCTCAAGTAGTATCCTTAGTACGAGCTAATGCACAGCGGAAGACTTAATTCATACCTGAGAATAACATGCTTTAAAATGTCAACATAAAGTTGGTGAGATATAGGTTTAATGCCGGCAGCGATATATATATATATATATATAGACCACAAGATTTCATATATAAACATTTTCATAAAAATATTCTAAGTGGTTGAGCACTTGGTAACCATACTTAACATTCAATCACGTCGCATATTCCCTTTAATATGAAATCTTACTACACCGTACCAAGTGCACAAAACGAAGTACTGTGCAACCGTTGAATACTGGTCGTCCAGTCCGGTTGGGGTTGTCAGGCCCGATAGATCTATCAACAGGATTCGCGTTTACAATACCGCTGTAAATATTAGTTACCAAGCTACAGGGAAGTATGCCAGTGGTACAACTCAACGTAGAATATATTTTTCAGTTACTTGTGTCCATAACGTAAAACATAAAATACATGTATTCTCATCCCGAAATATTTAGAGTTTAAAAGTGGGACTATATACTCACTGTTGTCTTGAAGATATGTAATTTCGACTCGATCTCCGATTGATATCACGAACCTATCCATATAATATATCAATATATTTTCATTTTAAACAATCGTCACATATATATACTTATAATACTTTTAATACTTTGAATAATTCCTTAGTCCGTAGTTAGCAGTCCGATGTTAGTAATTCAATTTTAATGGTTCATTTTTAGGTGTTTAATAAACCCCCGATGAAATAAATAAAACCCCCATCGTATATGTATTGGTCGAGATTAATCTTGACCCACGGTACCGGTGTTGTCAAATGACGTGTTGCGTACATAAAGTACCGGTGTTGTCAAATGACGTGTTGCGTACAAACATGGGATCTTATGATTAATCTTCTCGTGTTGTTTACGGGTGATCTTGAACCATATAAAATTGAATTATAAGTACATATATATAAAATATCATGTTATCTTAGAAAGATGTAATTTATTTAATTTTTCCCAATTATTTTCGTGGCTAAACTAGTCTTGGATATCCGATTTTGTTTCGGACATAGTTTCTTCGTTACAACTCCGTTTTCGTTGATTCAACTTGCCATCTCCTTGGATCGAGTCCCTCTTTAAGACTATGAACTGTAAATACCTTAGTTTGTATTCAAAATCACACGGCATAGGTGAAACTTTAGTGAAACTTATGAAGTTAAACATTTCCCTTTATGTAAACAACCTTAAATGATTATTTTTCTAAAAATACTTATACTTTGAATTAAATCATGAAATTTTTATGTGTTAACATATTTATAGTAAAAATCATTTTTCCAGAAAATAAACCTCCAATTCAAAGTTTAAGATGGTTTTTAATTATCCAACCCAAAACAATCCCCGGTTGCACTCCGACGTCGTAAAAACAGTTTTTAAGGTATTCTTTGAAAAACCAAGTTTTACCTTGTTAAATTAGCATATATTTTTAAGTTATATTACAGGTCTTGAAGTATTTTAAAAGTTAAGTTAGAAGGATCTATTTAGTTTGCAAACAAGTTTGAAAACTTTCAAACTATGTTCTTGTTGTTAAAATTTTATACCACAAAATAAGATAGCTATATATATATGAATCGAATAAGGTTATGAACATAGTTACTACCTCAAGTTCCTTGGACAAGGTTGCTGTAAAAGAGGAGTAAGAACCTAGAACCAAAAGGGTGATGGAATTGGATGAAAGATTGGAAGTAAGTTTGTGTTCTTGGAAGGATTTCTTGAAGTGTTTTTGTAAGGTTTTCTTATGAGGTTTAAGTGTTGTTTTTGAAGCTAAATGATGGGGAAAATGCTTGGAGATGATCAAGTATGAAGTTAAGAGTATTTTGAGAGAGAAATGGAAGTGTAAGTATGAGAAAATGGGGTGAAGAAATGGTGTGCATGCATAAAAACGTTTTTAGGTTATAAAGGAAAAAAAAGATACCTAACTTTGTTTTCTTGTTAAATAATTCATGCTACTTGACAAATGGTTGGTTCCACATGTTTCTTAATCATTTAAGGCTGCTAAGGAGAAGATTTTTATTGGTATATACCAATAGTAAATACATCTAGAAGCTGCGTATGATACAGGTACATATACCTTAGGTATACGTATAGAAATCTTTGAGAAAACGGAACGAGGATTCAAATATAGCGATCTTTTGTAAATATACTTATATTGTTTTATGTATTTAAGTCTTTAAAAGTGATTAAATACATTACTTATACGATATATGTATAAACATTATAGGTCATAAGTATTTAAGTCGAAAAACATTACGTATAGTTATCGTTTTGAAAACTTAAGTTAGTAGTTTCAAAATATACTTATAACTCATTGTTATTAGTACACAATGAGATGTTAAACATCTTTAGATCATGTTAAATATGTATATATACATATATATACACAAACGTATAATTATCATATGTTATATAGTTCGTGATATAATCGGTCAAACTAGACGGTCAAACGTTGTGTAAAACTCTTTTCGAAAACATAAGTCTCAACAATTTGGATTGCTTATCATGTTGGTAAGGTTTAATTTATGTAAATATTAATCTTATAAGTATAGAACGATCGAAAAAGTGCGGGTCAACTTTAGGGTTTTTACTTATCGTGTCGGAACCATATAGAGATTAGAGTTTAAATTTGGTCGGAAATTTCCGGGTCGTTACAATCACTTTCGCATCTAGACGATTTCCAGCAGCTTTTTGACGAACCAAGGTGATTTTTGGGGATTCCCAAGGTCATTCTAACACATCAATCATTCCGGAAACGCGTCTTGATCCGTTCATCAATCAAGAACACAATTTTCATTAGGTTTAATTCTTATCATCATTATGAATACTCTTAATTGTTTATTTGTGATTTTGGTTCTAGCCATGATTGGCTAAACTTTTTAATGTTTGTCAAGATTGAATATCCGTATGTGTTTGGATGATACTTTAATGTTTTATTGATTATTGCATGATATATATGAGTTTTGATTAAGAACCATTCTTGTGGGTGTTGATTATTGTTACTAGGTTGATTAGTGATCTTGTTTGAACAAAGGGAACCCTGTTTCAATTTAGTACACTAGTTTTCAATTGATTTGTCTTAACCAATTGGGTGCTTACTGGACCAAGGGGGTAAACCGGGTAACAAGGATTAAACAAAATAGGGGTGAATTGTGTGGAGCGAATGCGTAATCAATTGAATCTTAATCTTGTAATTAGTTAATTACTAAGTCACAAATGAAAGAGGTCTTTGGTGAAAGGGAACCCTAAGCCAATAAATCCAAGTTTGATATGTTTGCTAAAAGAGAACTCTGGGTAAACTGACTCTGTAGTTGCATGTATTAATAAATTGAACTAGTGCTTAATAACAAATCATCCGACACTGCGAATAGGAGATCTAGGCGAACATTCTTTTATCTATTGAATTCAAATATCTTTACTTTTCGTTGGGTCTGCATTTATTTTTATAAACTTAAAAACACAAAAATATCGTCTTTTACTTTTAATCAATCTTTGATTTGGCTAATCGTTAAATAGCCACAAAACAAACTATCTCGTACTTTCGATTTTCATATATTAGCTTAGTTTATTTTATTAGTTACAATCTTAATTCTCACGTTTAAACGGTCCTTGGAACGATTTCGGAATTACCAATTGTAAAAACCAGTCCTAATCCATCCGGACGAAGTCCATATCAATTATAAACGATTCACAACAGTTGATTTCATCGCGAGGTACTTGACCTCTATATGATACATTTTACAAACATTGCATTCATTTTAAAAAAAAACAATCTTTCATTTCATCGAAAGTTGACGACATGCATACCATTTCATAATATATCTTACTATAATTGACTTAATAATAATCTTGATGAACTCAACGACTCGAATGCAACGTCTTTTGAAATATGTCATGAATGACTCCAAGTAATATCTCTAATATGAGCAAATGCACAGCGGAAGATTTCTTTCGTACCTGAGAATAGACATGCTTTAAAGTGTCAACCAAAAGGTTGGTGAGTTCATTAGTTTAACATAAATAATCATTTCTATCATTTTAATAGACCACAAGATTTCCATTCCCATTTCTCATAAATATACGTCCCATGCATAGAGACAAAAATAATCATTCATATGGTGAACACCTGGTAACTGATATTAACAAGATGCATATAAGAATATCCCCTATCATTCCGGAAAACCCTTCGGACATGATATAAAACAAAATCGAAGTACTAAAGCATCCGGTACTTTGGATGGGGTTCGTCAGGCCCATAGATCTATCTTTAGAGTTCGCGTCAATTAGGGTGTATGTTCCCTAATTCTTAGATTACCAGACTTAATAAAAAGAGGCATATTCGATTTTGATAATTCAACCATAGAATGTAGTTTCGATTACTTGTGTCTATTTCGTCAAATATTTATAAAAGCAGCGCATGTATTCTCAGTCCCAAAAATATATATTGCAAAAGCATTTAAAAAGGAAGCAAATGAAACTCGCCGAATGTATTTTGTAGTAAAAATACATATGACTATATTGAACAATGCAAGGTTGGCCTCGGATTCACGAACCTATATCATTTGTATATATATTAATTCCCATAATCGTAATCGAACAAGTTCATACATTATATCTTTAAGTTATATATTATATATATATATATATATATATATATATATATATATATTTATTTATTTATCTGATTTGTATTATTTTAAGAGCATTTAATTTATTATATATGAATATTTATATAATATTAGTTAATAAGATTAATACATACTTATATTTAATACAAATATATTCTTACATGTGTAACCTTCATTTGTCATAAAAATAATAGTGATAATGATATTAATTTTTAGTTAAACAGCTAGTTTTAATATCATGATAATTTTAGTAATACTATTAATAATCTACATGATAATACTACTAATAATAATAACAATGAAAGTAATAATAATGATTTTAATAAAGTTGATAATTTTAACACAAATGATAAGATAAAATGATAAAAATAATATCTTTTAACAATAATAGTAATTTTAGTAATAATTATAGTTTTAATAGAAATTTTAATAATCGTATTAATATTAATACTAATAATGGTGTTTAGACGATAATTCTAATATTAAGGTTAGTAATAAGGATACTTAGTAAAATTAATAATGATAATGTTATTACTAATTTTATTAAAAGTGGTTGTTTTACAGTAATAATTCCTTTAGTAATAACGATAATAATAATAATGATAGCCATAAAATGATACTGATAATACGTATTGATAATACTTAGTAATAACAATAATATTAATAATTTCAATTATATTTGTGATAATGACAGTCATAATTAATATTAGTAATGATAATGATTTTCATCATAATCGCAATAATTTTTAATAATACTAATAATAATCAATAATAATAACAATATCAATAACCGTAATAATAATAATAATAATATTATTAACAATAATAACAATAATAATAATAATAAATATGCAAACTACCTTAAGAAACCCCTTTTAAAAAGAAAACTGCCCCAAGCCAGGATTGAACCCGCGACCTCTCGAATCCCGGCATACTCATCAAACCATTCAGCTGACTCATCATATCTGTCTAAACCCAAACCCAAAATCATTTAAACTATCTTTTTCTGTTTCCCTTATTTATCTTCTTCTTCAAATAATTGAGCGTCCATTGACAAGTTTGAAATCAACACATTAATCTACAATTTTCAATTGAGACTACAAATTGATTTATAGACGATTAAGATTGATGAATTAAATAGGAAAAAAAAATAAAGAAAGAAAGAAACAAGTATAACCGTCGCTGTTTCAAGGTGGAGAACACAAAATGATTTTCGACATAAAGGCTCTTTTAACAGAAACTTTCTACATGAATTAGTTTGTAATTTGTGTATACAAACTTTAGGAATCAACAATTTAACTTGAATCAAAACAGATAGTACGAATTTGATCGAAGAACATCCTGTTGACTTTTTTTAATAAAATTTTGACCTCGAAATTCTTGATGAATATGAAAAATTAAGGATCGAAACTTTCCAGATACTTTACTTGAAAGTTTTCTAACCCTACTGCATTCATGGATTTTGGAAAACAATAAAAATTTCGAGTCTTGGAAAATAGGAACAAGAACAGGACCGTAAGAGGAAAAGAAAAAAAAATATAACTGTGTTTAATTTCCAATTGCAGAAGTGTTTTGCTGTATAACAAGAGGATAATCGAATATTTGCTGCAGTGTTAACATGTGATTAGTTTTTGTTTGGTTTTGATCAAGAGGTCAACAAGGAATCGAATTAGAGGAAGAAATAACAAACAGAAAAAAATAGAACTCCTAAAGCAGAATACGACTGATTCAAGTAATTTGGATCTGATCATTTAATTTATAATAATATTAATAACTATTAAATATAATAATAATAATACTGAATATTTATCAATAATAATAAATATATAATAATAATAATAATAATAATAATAATAATAATAATAATAATAATAATAGTAATAGAAATAATAATTGATAAAAATAATTAATAATATCAATATCAATACACAATATAATACTAGAAGTAATAATAATAATGCTTTTAATAATAATACTGAAAATTAAAAATAAAATGTTATTATAATGATAATTATTAATATTAGTTAATAATGATATCAATAATATTAATAGTTATAGTAGTAACTATAAAGATGCTAATAATATTTAATGACATTACAAGTAACAATTAATATATAACGAATTACTTGTCAAATTCCATATCTATGTATAATCATAATATTACTAATACTGATATTAATGCTTATTTTGATGGCAGTAGTAAAAATATTAATCTATTAACTATATTTTAACTTGTAATTACATATATTAATAATTCAATTTATTAATTATGTATTACTATGTATTATATAATAATGTACATTTAATATTCAATATTCTCTACATGTTTAAAGTAACACGTTTTAGTTGTTTTAAGTTATCTTCAATCACAAATTAGTTCATTGATATATCTAATTTAATATATATTGTTATTTACATATATGATCATTTATATATATATATATATATATATATATATATATATATACATAACAACATATTTTGAGCATTTAATTTATCTTACAACAATATAATAATAATTAACCATAGAATTTATATTTGATTTATCAATATTTATATATTTTATATTTATTACTATATACATACAATGTCAGCTATATATAAAAAAAATCCTATATACATATATAGAATCAGTTTAATTTTTTTTATATCTTATTTTAGATATTTAACTTTAATGTTTATATTATATTTTATTCTTTCCAATTATTATTATATATATACTTACATTTATATTTACATATTTATTTACACACAAATGTTTGTGAATCGTCGGGAATCGTCAAAGGTTTAAATTATTACATGAACAAAGTTCAAAAGTTTTTGAGACTCAACATTACCAAATTTGCTTATCGTATCGATAACAAATAAGATTCAGGTTTAAATTTAATTGGAAATTCCCGAGTCATCACAGTACCTACCCGTTAAAGAAATTTCGTCCCGAAATTTGAGTGAGGTCGTCATGGCTAACAATAAATATGTTTCCCTGACGAATATGAGCTGATAAATAGGGTTTTATCATTATTGAATAATACAGATAAAATAATTCGATTATTCGAAGAGCACGAATGAAGCTATCACCAAAGAGTGAAATAGGAAAGTAAAGATTCATCTTAACTTTTGACAGAGTCAGGGTTGAATTCCGGAATTCAGGGGATTTAAAGAAAATCTTCGAACTCTAAAAGATTTGATTCTTCAGCGAGTAAGGAAATTAAGATCTCTATAATTAAATACGGTGATCTGCCTCGATTGCTCTGTCTGATATTTCCATTATAAATTAAGCTCTTCCGTTCCATTATTCTCACCATTTCTATACTTTCTTTCTTAGTTCATACATCCAAAAGATTGTGAAAATGCTTAATCCAGTTCTAATCCTTGATATTTTTCTAATTATCATTTCTGTCATCCTTCTTTTCAATCTTCCACCAGAAGAATCTGTTTACTTCTACTATTACCTTGGGGTGATACTATTCTTAATTATACCGTGTCTTTATATTGTTATTCGTATTAATATCCATGGTTTGTAATCTTCGTGTTGTTATTGGGCTTTATATTTTCTCTTATATTTCGATGTCCCTGCTTCTGTCTCCTATAATCATTGTTATCCACAGTTAATGCTCTCTCCAATTTGCTGTGATTTATACTCCCATTTCTATTTCGGAGCTTCATTCTTTTGCTTTCTTTTGGCAAGTATTGGTCCAGAATTTGTAGTTATGGAGTTCCGAATGAACTTAATGTTCTAAGCAAGAAAGAATGTAATAGCACGATTTGATCTGTCAATTTACCAGAATTACTGAGAATAGAACTATCAAGAATATATTTTCTTGATATGTTCAGAAGTTAATTTGAATGAAAGAGTTATGTAATATGGCACGTGATGACAATATGTTCTGTGAATCATCACGTTCCATTAGAAACTCAACATGACTTACTGTAATATAATCACGTTAATCAAGTGTCATTATATTATACTAACTCGTGCATCGGTTCTCAACATTACTTCAATAACCTTCATATTTTAAGCTCGAAAGTTTACAGAATATAGAAACTAACATTTTCTATATGATGTAATACTGATAGCACGAAGAGATTAATGATTTCAGATAATATTAGTTATAAAAATATATTTAGAAATATCGAGGATATTTATAATGAAAGATACGATAATATCTCAGAATATCTAAGATTAGAGGATGATAGAAACTATTGTCCGTAAGGGTTTAGAGTAAAGAGCAAGATATTCGCTAAAGACTTTAGTAGACATTGAATCATTTGGATTCTTTGAAGTCAAACTTATTCTTTGTGATTTGTCCACGGCTTCCTTCATAGTTTCGCATAATCTGCTTTTCGGTACTAAATTTTCTATTGAATATTTCCAATATTCCATTCTTTATCATCAAACTTTCGACGGTTAAGGTCGTGTACAGTTTTTGTCGCTGTATTCAGCTTTTTTTTCTTCAGAATTTGTGGTATTGATTTGTAGACTGGGTGCTTTTTCAGAATTTTAGAATGGAAGGTCATAATTCTAAGAGATAAATATTATATGTTTACATATAACTGTTGATGTTGACATGCTGCGAGATTTCAAAATATTGATTGCTGATTCTCGGTGTTTGGTACGGCAATTCTCGTTATCAGATGCAGATGAGTAGATAATAGGATTTCAATGAATATAATAACTTTTCATAAAGTCAAAGATCAATGATGTTGCTGGTAAGTTTACTGCTAATGTAGTGAGATATAAACGGTTTTCCGGTATCGATGACGAAAGGTAACTTATATATCAGGGTTATAATAAGCTAATCCGAGTGAAAAGTTGAAGTTGACTTGTTGGAGCTGTGACAAAATTGGCTAATTTGGAAAGGAATTGCAAAGTTATTTTCAGTAATAACAACGACAAAGGAGCTAGCACAGATACGTGTTAAATGTTTACTCAGGTTCCGAGTGTTTTCAAGTGCATAACTATATGCATAAATCTTTCCTTCTGTAGATGAAGTGCGGTTGATTCATCCTCTCGATTGAGGTGTTTTCAAGATTCATGAAAGGTTTGAACGCAGATTGTAATCGTCAAGATACAAATGAAGTTTAAAATAAAATCAAGTGGCAAACTTGAAGAATTGTTTAGTTTCATATGTTATAATCAATATTTTAATTCATTTTAATTATCCAATGTTGATAGTCCACAGTTAACAGTCCAATAATTCATATATAGTTTAATATATAATATTCGAATTAATTAATACGTATCGTGACCTGTGTACATGTCTCAGACTCGATCACAATTCAAATTATATATTTTTATAGAATCAACTTCAACCCTTTATAGAGAACTCAATCATTACTGCATATAAAGTGTCTATGGTTATTCCAAATAATATATATAAATGCATCGATATGATATGTCAAAACCTTGTATACGTGACCCGATGTTTAAAGTGTGTAACATAAATAACAGAAATTAAATGACGATAAATAAAGTGCCTAAAGTAAATAACAAAAATTATATGACGATAAATAAAATTGCGAGAATTAAAATTGCGATAATTAAATTGCGATAATTAAAATGTAATACGGAATTAACAGTTAGCTAGGAACAGTTAGCTAGGATTTTGTTAGCGTGGATTCTTAATAGAATTTCTCATAGTTAATTCGTTTGTTTCTACCAAATTTTATTTTTTGTCCAATGTTTTCTTCATTATGCCACTTGTTGGATTCTGATAGATCAAAATCCAAATATGAAATTGAATGAAAATGGTTATTCTACGATGAACGGATACGTATATCGGTGGTTGTAAATAGGATAGTAAATGACTGTTGAATCAGATTCGAAGAATGTACAATGTAACTTATTAATATGAAATCTAAATATTCCTCGGGTATTACTTACCCGTTAAAATATTTTCACCATTAACAGTTTGTACAAAAGAATTTTTAATTACAATCTTTATGAAAACATATATACGTATATATTTTCTTCAGACGTAATCATGGATTTAATGAGTCAATGTGATATTAAACTCATCGGATTTACCGTTAGAATAAGAATATATAATTTCTAAAACATTAGAGATTATATAGTCGTTATGTCGAACGAAGATAAATGATGTAGAACGATTCGTAGATTGATGATTATGCTCGAGGTACATAATGAGATGTTGAGGCATAGATTGTTGATGGTACTGGTGCCGTTATTGATGGTACTGTTGGTGTCGGTGATGTTGCTGAAGCTGGTACATTTTGCACAATATTCTCGGAATTGGTTACTCGAGCGTGAAGCTCGTTGACTTCTTCTATTATACCAGCATGATTGTTGGTTGGAACGAGCGGATGAATAAGGTTGAGAACTTTGGACATCATATAATCATGGTGAGATATCCTGGAAATGAGAGTGAATGTAGTCAAGGTTGGAGAATTCGGATCTCGGGGAGATCTCGTTTGGACATTTTTGAGGAGATCTCGGCATCTCGGAAAAATCTCGGGGAGATCTCGGACGTTGACTTGTGTTGACTTTCTAGTTTTTTTAATATAAATATGTATAAATATATAAATATATGTATATTTATATGGATTTTTACGAGAAAATTTGAGAAATGAGCGAAAAATTAGAAGAAAATCCGAGAAATTGCGAGAAAATCCGAGAAATTACGAGAAAATCCGAGATCTCACCGAGAAAATCCGAGAAATCGTGACGTTGACCGAGATTTTAACCGTTGACCGAGAAATCTCAACGAGATGGGAAAATATTCTCGGCTGAGTTTTGAAACCGAGATCTCCCCGAGATCTCGCCGAGAAATTCCGAGATCTGCAACACTGAATGTAGTGTATCAAAGTGGTTCGCCTGTAAGTGCTTCAGCTTCTCCCCAAGAGATGAATTCTGTTGGTGGAAGGGATCGCCTTCTTCACATTTCCATTAATTAAGTCGACTACGAATCCATCAGATGAATTGGGGATGGATGATTGGTTGATTCATTCTGATGACGCTGCTTTCGGAGCTCAGGTGAAAATCCATATCAGAATAGTTGTCGGAATAACTATCGAAATAGCTATCGAAATCTGAGGGACTCGAACTGGTGGAGAGATTCATCTCGTACGATCAGATGAAGTATTTTCGATAAGAAATAGATTATAGGATGTAGATTAGTACCCTGTAATACATAATTTACATACGCATATATAATACTAAAATCCCATAAGTTACGAAGGAATCTACGGAAGCTGATAGACAAAGGTAACAATAACAGATACGTTAAGATATGAATTTATCTATACACTGTCTATGCAATAGAGGCAGTAAGACGTGTCTAGACTTTAAGGATGATGAGCAAATAATTTTCAACACGAAATGATAAGCAAAACTTTTGACATGCAGACACGGTCGAAGTCCAGACTTACTAATGCATCCTAACAACTTATCAGTTAGACACATTAATGTAGACCTGGTTCGCTAAGACCACCGCTCTGATACCAACTGTAGAAACCCGTCCTAATCCATCCGGACGAAGTCCATATCGATTATAAACGATTCACAACAGTTGATTTCATCGCGAGGTACTTGACCTCTATATGATACATTTTACAAACATTGCATTCGTTTTAAAAAAAAAACAATCTTTCATTTCATCGAAAGTTGACGACATGCATACCATTTCATAATATATCTTACTATAATTGACTTAATAATAATCTTGATGAACTCAATGACTCGAACTCAACGTCTTTTGAAATATGTCATGAATGACTCCAAGTAATATCTCTAAGATGAGCAAATGCACAGCGGAAGATTTCTTTCGTACATGAGAATAGACATGCTTTAAAGTGTCAACCAAAAGGTTGGTGAGTTCATTAGTTTAACATAAATAATCATTTCCGTCATTTTAATAGACCACAAGATTTCCATTTCCATTTCTCATAAATATACGTCCCACGCATAGAGACAAAAATAATCATTCATATGGTGAACACCTGGTAACCGACATTAACAAGATGCATATAAGAATATTGTAACAACCCTCACTTTTCGACTTCTAAATTACTGAATTAAGCCTAGGGTTATATGTCTGACTATATGTATTAAGGGTTGTTATATACAATTAAATATTGACCGGATAGTAATTTTTAGTCAACAATGTACGCTTAAATAAATAATATATTATTAATTTATATAATTTAAAATAATTTAACTAAGTATATAAACTTTGTATCACTTTTATTATTTAGTTAATGTATTATATATTTAACTATATAATAAATCCAATTATATATAAATGTAATTATATTTATAAACTTACTAAAGCTATAGTTTAATAATTAAAATCATAATTATTATTAAAAATACAAAATACCGAATTATTTATTATTTTTATGCAAAATTTGTATTTATTAATTAAATAAAAAAAATAAAAATAAAATAAAATATTATTGACAAATATTCTTGGAAAAACATTAAATAAATTTGTTTATTTACATAAAAAAAATCCTTAAAATAAATAAAAAAATAAATAAATTACTTTTTAATTAAAAATTTTAATGGAAAAACTACTTTTATTATTTTATTTTGTGCATTATCCCATGACCTAACATTTACAGTAATACTTTTTAATTTTAAAATCCCATTAAGAATTAAATATTTCTTTTTCTTTTAATTATTTTATTCTTTTTACCTAATTTTTTCAAGTATAAATACCCATCATTTCTCATTCAAACTCACACCAAAATTTCTCTCATTCTCTCTTTGAAGAATTACTACTAGTAAGTATTCTTTTCTTACTTTTTATTTTTTTTTTACTTTTTACTTTTTACTTTTTACTTTTTACTTCGGTTATTATTTTTACCGAAATATGTAAATAATGTTATAAATTATATGTAATTAAAAATAAAATAAATAACATGTATACACTATTACTATTACTAGCACCTATAACCTACTACTTATATTGTAACATAAAAACATTTTGGGATATGTATTAGAGATGTATAGATCTTCGAACTTTCGTGACGAATGGTTTCTATGAGATTCTAGGCAGAGGGTTTGGATTTCCGATTTAAAGGGTCCTATGACTCAAGCCCCTAGATCTAAATTAGCCATTCGAAGGAAAATGGGTGATTGGAAGCTTATCTAATACGGCAAGTATCCTAAAATAGAAAACACTGATAAAAGTAGAAACTCTCTAGTCATAGAAACTTAGTAAAATAAGAAACTTTCTAAAAATGAAAACTTTATAAAAATAGTAACTTACTAGGAATAGAAACTTAGTAAAACAAATACATACTTAAACTTAAACATGGGCAAAACACTTAACTACTCTTAAATGTCAATAGGTTGACTTTCCTGCTCACTCGTTCAACTCTTTATTCCGAGGAATAACTCTCTCTCTACTTACTAAGGTGAATTCATAGCCCCTCTTTATTGCTAGCAAACTTACTTACTTTTACTTGGGGTGAGACACATGCTATTTTTACTTTTTACACTTTAGACACAAGTACCAAACTGTTAAACTATGCTATACCCGGCTATGTCCGACTAAGTCCCTACAGTGATATTTTTAATTGCTGCGGCATGCTTAATTATTGGGGGTAGGCCTATCGGGAGTAACGTCCCGATACATTTGACCAAGTCATTGTATTACTTAATAATGAAATTAAACCGACAAGGACAGACACAACTTGTCATGGGGCAAACTTGAACGTTTAGTCTAAATATCACGCATTGGCATAACTTTTTGATCCTGCGGGAGATCAACTTTACAAACTAAATCTTGTGGTCTAAAACAACGACAAACTTTTTGTTAAACCTATGAACTTCACTCAACCTTTTTGGTTGACACTTTAGCATGTTTTGTCTCAGGTGCTGTTTGATTCAAGCTCTTATACTTACTGCTTATGTGATGCTACTTGGACATAGGATCAAGAGTTATCGCATTTATTACTTCTGCATGTGAACATTTACGATATTGTTATTCCTGTCATTGTAATGACATTTCATTTTCCGCTGCGTACTCATTAAAGTTAAATTCATCATTTAGTATTGTTCTCGTTTATTATAATATGTTGGTATGTTTTGATAATAGTGATGTTCCTTCCAGACCCTATTGGGAGGACGTTACAGATTGGTATCAGAGCATAACCAGGCTGTTATAGAGAACCAGGATTGCATCTTTATGTGTGCCTTACTTTTTAGCTAGGGTGCCTTAGCAATCTAGGAAGCTATAACCTTTCCTGCCTTAGACTTTAAAGCACTTAGGATTGCCTTGTAATCTTAAAACATATGCCTTACAATCCTATCCTAAAACTGATCAAAATCTCCTTCCTAATGTTAGGATGTCTAATTATCATCAAAAGACCAAAATGAATCTTTTCAAGCCAACCGAAAAAGATACTGAAAGGTCTTCCACAGAAAGACCAGTCCAAAGTCCACCTTATGGCTTTGGTGGTCCTCCCTCACCAAATTATAGCCCAAATACTACTCTAAAGTTACATGGGTCTCCTGAATACTATCCAACCCCGAGGAATAAAGACAAGAGGAAATGTTTTGAAGAAACTGGGCCGTCAAAGAAAAGATCCCGATCTCCTTTCTACGATGAAGTTGATGCCAAGTACGAGCTCATGAATCTGCGAAAAACTACCGATGACCTAATTCGCCATATTGCAAGGATCGATTTTCAAATGAAGGAAAAAGACCTAGCGATCAAGATGCTCATGGAGGAAAATGCTGAACTAAAGAAAGAGATAAAGTTGGTGAAGTATGGAGGTGATAGAAATACCCGATGGGGGAAGCAATCTCTCTCTTGCCTAAGAGAAGATGTTGACCTTAGATTGAAGATGGAGGAAAACCGCGTGAATAATCAACTTTTTATGAGGGACCACAAGTACCATGTAATCAACAATGGTGTTTCTAATCTTTATGATAATCTCGAATTCCTGCATGAGAAACAAAAGGCGAAGAATGAGAAAGTTGAGAAGTTTATGAAGAAGGTTGAGGACGAGAAGAAGAGATATGAAGACTACTTCAATCTTAAAATTTCCTAATATATTTTTCCAAATTTCTTATCTATGTAAAGGCTATGCCTTAAACTATTTCTATTTCTGAATCGTGTAATTAAAAGGCTTGTTTAATGCCTCGTTCTTAATAATATAAAGTGTTTCGTTCATATCATATTCATCTTTATCCCGCTTAAAAATTTTTTAAACTTATGACCTATCAGATTTATCAAACTTCTATACACCCTTATGTAGTGAAGAATCATGGTTCGTCCAACTGCACCAACTCTTACCACGATGTCTCATAACTTTCTTGTTTGACCACGTCCATTTCATAACTTTCACAACTTCCATAACTTTCAAAGGTATGAAAGTTGACCAAGTCTATAAAGACTACAACTTAAAACTAGCCAACCTTGACTCGACAAGTTCGTAACTAATTTCATGGATGACGTTTTGATCTGCTCCAAGAGTGAGAAAGAACATGAGCAACATTTGCAAATTCATTCTTAAGAAGAAGAACAACTCTACGCAAACTTTTCCAAGTGCAAGTTTTGGCTTAAAACCGACATGTTGTCGATCCAGCTAAGATTACTGCTATCCTTAATACACTATATTAGAAATCATCATTTATCATATCCTGACCTTATGGAGTGACCTTGGAATGGAAATATGAATTAGTGAAATATAATGACGGTGGCCAACGTGATTATATTACGGTAATTCATAGAAAAATTCCAATATCATGACGTATGGAATAGAAAGTGATTCAAAGAAAACTCTCAAGCTATCTGTTCAAAAACCCAAATGCAAGAAGAAAAACGATCATCTTGATATTAGTAGATACCAAAGACTGCGAAGCAAATTCGTCAATTTTTAGGACTATCCGGTTACTATAAGAGATTCATAAAAGATTTTTCCCTCCTTGCTAAACCTCTCACAAAGCTAACTCAAAAAGGGAAGAAATTTGAGTGGTCCGAAGAACAAGAATCTGCTTTCAAGATTCTGAAGGAGAAATTGACCACGACCCCGATTCTGTCTTTACCCGAAGGTACCGACGAATTTGTTGCTTACTACAATGCCTCAAAGCAAGGCTTTGGTTGTGTTTTAATGCAACGTGAAAAGGTTATTGCCTACCCATCTAGACAGTTGAAGAAACACGAGGAGAACTATACCACACACGACCTTGAGTTAGGTGCCGTGGTATTTGCATTAAAAATATGGAGACATTATCTATATGGTACCCAGTTTACGGTGTACACTGACCATAAAAGTCTTCGACACATCTTTGATCAAAAACAGCTGAATATGAGGCAAAGCCGATGGCTCGAGTTATTGAACGATTATGACTGTAAGATGGAATATCATCCTAGCAAGGCAAACGTAGTTGCCGATGCCCTCAGTCGAAAAGACGATGTTAAACGTGTTCGTGCCTTAAACCTGAAAATCAAATCAAATCTTATATCACGAATCTACGAAGCTCAACTGGAAGCTATTAAACCAACACTTATCAAAGGTGAAGGACCTATCGGTTTCGAGAACCAACTCCAAGTGAAAGCTAATGGTACACGGTACTTTGACAACAGAATTTGGGTTCCTTGCTTCGGTAATCTCCGTGAACTAGTCTTAGATGAAGCGCATAAGACTAGGTATTCTATTCATCCGGGTTCCAGTAAGATGTACCACGATGTGAAGGAATTCTACTGGTGGCCTAATATGAAAGCCGACATTGCTACTTATGTTAGTAAGTGTCTCACTTGTTTGAAAGTCAAGGCTGAACATCAAAAGCCTTCTGGTCTGTTGACACAACCCGATATTCCGCAGTGGAAGTGGGAATGTATCGCTATGGACTTTATTACTAAATTGCCCAAGACTTCTAGTGGCAATGATACTATATGGGTCATAGTAGATCGTCTTACTAAATCTGCTCATTTCTTACCGATCAAGGATACTGACAAGATGGAGAGATTGTCACAACTGTATATCAAAGAAATTGTCTCTCGTCATGGTGTTCCTATATCAATCATATCCGATCGCGACAGTAGATTCACTTCCAGATTCTGGAAATCCTTACAATCTGCTCTTGGAACTCAACTCGACATGAGTACTGCTTATCATCCGCAAACCGATGGTCAAAGTGAACGAACCATTCAAACATTGGAAGATATGCTTCGCGCTTGTGTTATCGACTTCGGCAAAGGCTGGGATAGACATTTGCCTTTGGTTGAATTCTCTTACAATAATAGTTACCACTCAAGTATTAAGGCTGCACCTTTTGAGGCCTTATACGGACGAAAATGTAGATCCCCACTGTGCTGGGATGAATTAGAGGATAGACAGTTAACTGGTCCTGAAATCATACACGAGACAACCGAAAAGATAGTTCAGATTAAGAAACGAATAGAAACTGCCCGCAGCCGACAGAAGAGCTATGCTAATAAAGGTCGGAAAGATTTGGAATTCCGAGTTGGTGACAAAGTCATGTTGAAAGTATCCCCTTGGAAAGGCATCGTTCGTTTTGGTAAACGAAGCAAACTAAGTCCGCGTTTTGTTGGACCCTTCAAGATTACTGAAAGGATCAGACCCGTGGCTCATCGATTAGAATTACCTGCTGAACTTAGCAGCGTACACAACGTATTTCATGTCTCGAATCTTAAAAAGTGTCTCGCTGATGACACTCTCGTTATTCCTTTGGATGACATTCGCATTGATGATAAAATGCACTTCATAGAGGAACCCGTAGAAGTCATGGACCAATCTGCTAAACGCTTAAAACAAAGCACCATACCTATTGTTAAGATCCGTTGGAATTCACGACGTGGCCCCGAGTATACCTGGGAACGTGAAGACCAAATGAAACAGAAATATCCTCATCTCTTCTCAACCGCTGATGCATCCGAGAAGTCTACCTAAAACTTCGGGACGAAGTTTTTATTAACGGGGAGGTACTGTAACAACCCTCACTTTTCGACTTCTAAATTACTGAATTAACCCTAGAGTTATATGTCTTACTATATGTATTAAGGGTTGTTATATACAATTAAATATTGACCGAATAGTAATTTTTAGTCAACAATGTACGCTTAAATAAATAATATATTATTAATTTATATAATTTGAAATAATTTAATTAAGTATATAAACTTTGTATCACTTTTATTATTTAGTTAATGTATTATATATTTAACTATATAATAAATCCAATTATATATAAATGTAATTATATTTACAGACTTACTAAAGCTATCGTTTAATAATTAAAATCATAATTATTATTAAAAATACAAAATACCGAATTATTTATTATTTTTATGCAAAATTTGTATTTATTAATTAAATAAAAAAATAATAAAAATAAAATAAAATATTATTGACAAATATTCTTGGAAAAACATTAAATAAATTTGTTTATTTACATAAAAAAAAATCCTTAAAATAAATAAATAAATAAATAAATAAATAAATAAATAAATAAATTACTTTTTAATTAAAAATTTTAATGGAAAAACTACTTTTATTATTTTATTTTGTGCATTATCCCATGACCTAACATTTAATACTTTTTAATTTTAAAATCCCATTAAGAATTAAATATTTCTTTTTCTTTTAATTATTTTATTCTTTTTACCTAATTTTTTCAAGTATAAATACCCCTCATTTCTCATTCAAACTCACATCAAAATTTCTCTCATTCTCTCTTTGAAGAATTACTACTAGTAAGTATTCTTTTCTTACTTTTTATTTTTTTTACTTTTTACTTTTTACTTTTTACTTTTTACTTTTTACTTCGATTATTATTTTTACCGAAATATGTAAATAATGTTATAAATTATATGCAATTAAAAATAAAATAAATAACATGTATACACTATTACTATTACTAGCACCTATAACCTACTACTTATATTGTAACATAAAAACATTTTGGGATATGTATTAGAGATGTATAGATCTTCGAACTTTCGTGACGAATGGTTTCTATGAGATTCTAGGCAGAGGGTTTGGATTTCCGATTTAAATGGTCCTATGACTCAAGCCCCTAGATCTAAATTAGCCATTCGAAGGGAAATGGGTGATTGGAAGCTTATCTAATACGGCAAGTATCCTAAAATAGAAAATACTGATAAAAGTAGAAACTCTCTAGTCATAGAAACTTAGTAAAATAAGAAACTTTCTAAAAATGAAAACTTTATAAAAATAGTAACTTACTAGGAATAGAAACTTAGTAAAACAAATACATACTTAAACTTAAACATGGGCAAAACACTTAACTACTCTTAAATGTCAATAGGTTGACTTTCATGCTCACTCGTTCAACTCTTTATTCTGAGGAATAACTCTCTCTCTACTTACTAAGGTGAATTCATAGCCCCTCTTTATTGCTAGCAAACTTACTTACTTTTACTTGGGGTGAGACACATGCTGTTTTTACTTTTTACACTTTAGACACAAGTACCAAACTGTTAAACTATGCTATACCCGGCTATGTCCGACTAAGTCCCTACATTGATATTTTTAATTGCTGCGGCATGCTTAATTATTGGGGGTAGGCCTATCGGGAGTAACGTCCCCGATACATTTGACCAAGTCATTGTATTACTTAATAATGAAATTAAACTGACAAGGACAGACGCAACTTGTCATGGGGCAAACTTGAACGTTTAGTCTAAATATCACGCATTGGCATAACTTTTTGATCCTGCGGGAGATCAACTTTACAAACTAAATCTTGTGGTCTAAAACAACGACAAACTTTTTGTTAAACCTATGAACTTCACTCAACCTTTTTGGTTGACACTTTAGCATGTTTTGTCTCAGGTGCTGTTTGATTCAAGCTCTTATACTTACTGCTTATGTGATGCTACTTGGACATAGGATCAAGAGTTATTGCATTTATTACTTCTGCATGTGAACATTTACGATATTGTTATTCCTGTCATTGTAATGACATTTCATTTTTCGCAGCGTACTCATTAAAGTTAAATTCATCATTTAGTATTGTTCTCGTTTATTATAATATGTTGGTATGTTTTGATAATAGTGACGTTCCTTCCAGACCCTATTGGGAGGACGTTACAAATATCCCCTATCATTCCGGGAAACCCTTCGGACATGATATAAAACAAAATCGAAGTACTAAAGCATCCGGTACTTTGGATGGGGTTCGTCAGGCCCATAGATCTATCTTTAGAGTTCGCGTCAATTAGGGTGTATGTTCCCTAATTCTTAGATTACCAGACTTAATAAAAAGAGGCATATTCGATTTTGATAATTCAACCATAGAATGTAGTTTCGATTACTTGTGTCTATTTCGTCAAACATTTATAAAAGTAGCGCGTGTATTCTCAGTCCCAAAATATATATTGCAAAAGCATTTAAAAAGGAAGCAAATGAAACTCACCTAATGTATTTTGTAGTAAAAATACATATGACTATATTGAACAATGCAGGGTTGGCCTCGGATTCACGAACCTATATCATTTGTATATATATTAATTCCCATAATCATAATCGAACAAGTTCATACATTATATCTTTAAGTTATATATATATATATATATATATATATATATATATATATATATATATATATATATATATATATATATATATATATATATATATATATATTATCTGATTTGTATTATTTTAAGAGCATTTAATATATTATATATGAATATTTATATAATATTAGTTAATAAGATTAATACATACTTATATTTAATACAAATATATTCTTACATGTGTAACATTCATTTGTCATAAAAATAATAGTGATAATAATATTAATTTTTAATTAAACAGCTAGTTTTAATATCATGATAATTTTAGTAATACTATTAATAATCTACATGATAATACTACTAATAATAATAACAATGAAAGTAATAATAATGATTTTAATAAAGTTGATAATTTTAACACAAATGATAAGATAAAATGATAAAAATAATATCTTTTAACAATAATAGTAATTTTAGTAATAATTATAGCTTTAATATAAATTTTAATAATCGTATTAATATTAATACTAATAATGGTGTTTAGACGATAATTCTAATATTAAGGTTAGTAATAAGGATACTTAGTAAAATTAATAATGATAATGTTATTACTAATTTTATTAAAAGTGGTTGTTTTACAGTAATAATTCTTTTAGTAATAACGATAATAATAATAATGATAGCCATAAAATGATACTGATAATATGTATTGATAATACTTAGTAATAACAATAATATTAATAATTTAAATTATATTTGTGATAATGACAGTCATAATTAATATTACTCCCTCCGTCCCAGATTAATTGTCCCCAGACAAAAAACACACAGTTTTAGGAAATCCCACTAACTTTATTTCTCCACCAATGAAATATCTTCTCTCTCCATATCCACCAATGAAATATCTCCTTTCCTTTCTATTTATGGAAGTAGACAATTAATTTGGGACATCCCAAAATGGAATACTGGACAATAATTTAGGGACGGAGGGAGTAGTAATGATAATGATTTTCATCATAATCGTAATAATTATTAATAATACTAATAATAATCAATAATAATAACAATAACAATAACCATAATAATAATAATAATAATATTAACAATAATAACAATAATAATAATAATAAATATGCAAACTACCTTAAGAAACCCCTTTTAAAAAGAAAACTGCCCCAAGCCAGGATTGAACCCGCGACCTCTCGAATCCCGGCATACTCATCAAACCATTCAGCTGACTCATCATATCTGTCTAAACCCAAACCCAAAATTGTAATGACCCGAAAATTTCCGATCAAATTTAAACTCTAATCTCTATATGTTTCCGACACGATAAGCAAAAATCTGTAATATTGAGTCTAGAAAGTTTGAAATTCATATTAGAATAATCAGTTACCTTTTGACCAAGCCTGGCGATTCACGAACATTGATTTGCAAATAAATATGTGATATAAGTATATATAATTAATTGAAAATATTGTTTAAAACATTGGAATTAAATAAGTAAAATAAGACACAAAACAATTAAGTATAATTTAAAATAAATTTATGAAATTTAATGCCTGAAATTTGTTATTTTTACTAATAGTATTATTATTTATTTATTATTCTTATTAATAAAATTATTATTATTAATTCTATATTAATATTTTTATTATCAATGTTATTATTATTTGTAACATCACTAAGAGCAATATTATTAATAAATATTAATATTTGTATTATTATTTATTTTGTTATTATTATTAATAATTATAAACATTATTATAATTAATATTAACATATTCTTTAATTATTTATATGGAATATAATCTATAAAATTTAGAAATCGTTCAAACTGTTACCAGTAGCTGTCAATCTGTAGATAATTTTGTTTTATGTCTCCTAATTAGTTAGACACTAAGAATCTAATTGTATCAATTAGTTGAAAATTTCAATTTGATTTTTGTTTTCTTTTACTGAGCGAATAATTTTTTCTGTCAACTACTCTGTGTATAAATAAATCGAATTGATCATTTACATGGAGTAATATATTCAGTTTTATCATTCTCATTTTCAATTATCACCTTTATCCGCCACCACCAAATATCATCACTACAACCTCCACCTAACCAAAACCGTCACCCTACAAGTACCTATCTATATCTTCCCCTTTCATATGCAACAACCTTATGTTACTCTTTTCTGTTTCTAACAAAAATCATATATTTGTTGCTGCTATGGCTGTGAACACCTTCGAATTTCCCAACAACCTTTGAGCTACTGCTATGTGCCTGCTTCTTACCCGTTCTACTCGTTTCTGTTTCAGTCCAACCCACAATCTCGTTATCATTCTTTTGTTTCTATTTCTACACGCACGATATAACCTACATACAAGAACCCACCACCACTCTGCAACCACACCCCTTTATAAACCTTACAAGAACACAACCCACACCATTACGTGACTTTCTTCTTCTTACCTCGATCAACCATCACCATCAACTTACGTTCCTAACTTCCGTTCTTGTTATGATCATGAACCCACTTAAATCATCTCCAATCACGAATCTTCATAACTAACACCTCAAACCTATTAATTCATCTTCACCACCTTCTAAAATAATTATAACCACCACTACCTTTGAAACTCCACAGACTCCCTTCTATTTTGGCCAGAAACCACGAACCCACACTACTTCTCTCTTGAAGCTAATGAATAAGTAATAAGAGGCGAGTTTTTTTTTTTTTAAAAAAAAAAAATGAAAATGACTTGGTGCATAAAATGATAACAGTATTGGGAGTTGATAAAGGTGTTAATTGTTCTCCTTTTGTATTCTTTCTTTGATGGCCGACAAAGACAAACAACATAATTCCACTCAAGTGCCACTATCTCTATTGTGTGATTGATATTTTAAAAAAAAAAGGGGTAATCGTTTCCATTAAAATAAACACAGGAAATCGGATTTTTTTTTTATATCATGGGTCCGTTTCCCTATTGATTATCGAAATTGTGGCATGATCTAAAATAACAAATTGATGAGATATTCATGGGAACATGAGATACGCGTACCCACAGTAAAAGCCACGATTTCCTTATTGGGCCGTAAGGATAACAGTGTCTAGATTGGACTTATATACATGATGGGCCAAGTTTGGGTTGGTCATCGGACTAAAAGCCCAAACAATATGCAATATGAATATATGAAAGTTAAATTGGCAGTGATTTATCCTGGTACAGAAGTGGTAATGACAAGTAGGTATTTAGAGACGTAATCATGTGTATTAGGGTAATGGATTTCGAATGTTTATGATGATGACAAAGGAGTTTGATGAATAAGTTTTGGTTTTTGATCAATTAATGAAGAAGAAGATAAAAAGAGAAATAGTAATATAACGTGTATATATATGGATCGATATATATATATCCAAAAAGATAGAAATAGAGGAACGGTTAAGGAGTGTGTTGGGTAAATTGGAGGTCACAGGTTCGATCCCTGCAGTAGGCTTGCTTTCATTTTTGGAACTCATTTTATAGAGGTAGTTTTATATTTGTTATTATTATTATTATTGATATGATTATTTTTAGTAATTAAAAAAAAAAAATCAATTATATCATTAACATTATTATCATTATTTTAATTACTAATATTATCATTATTATTATTTTTTTACAACAAATAAATATTTGTCTATAAAATTATACTTATAATAATATTACATATTATAAACATATTTTTTTTTTAATATAAATTTTCATATATAATAAATAATGCATTTTTAATATAATATTAATCATATATAAATATTAATATAACTATATAAACATTAGTCATTTTTTTTAAAAGATACATACAAATTAAATATTTATAATATATAATTTAGGATATGATAAATTTGTTCGATTACAAATATATGTGTTAATACATATAAATGATATAGGTTCGTGAATCTGAGGCCAACCCTACACTTGTTCAATGATGATATATGTATTTTTACTACAAAATACAGTATGGTGAGTATATAGTCCCACTTTTAAACTCTAAATATTTCGGGATGAGAATACATGTATTTTATGTTTTACGATATGGACACAAGTAACTGAAAAATATATTCTACGTTGAGTTGTACCACTGGCATACTTCCCTGTAGCTTGGTAACTGTTATTTACAGCGGTATTGTAAACGCGAATCCTGTTGATAGATCTATCGGGCCTGACAACCCCAACCGGACTGGACGACCAGTATTCAACGGTTGCACAGTACTTCGTTTTGTGACTACACTTGGTACGGTGTAGTAAGATTTCATAATAAAGGGAATATGCGACGTGATTGAATGTTAAGTATGGTTACCAAGTGCTCAACCACTTAGAATATTTTTATTAAATGTTTATATATGAAATCTTGTGGTCCATGGTTATTATATCGCTGCTAGCATCAAACCTATATATCTCACCAACTTTATGTTGACATTTTAAAGCATGTTTTTCTCAGGTACGAATTAAGTCTTCCGCTGTGCATTTGCTCATATTAAGGACCTTACTTGGAGTCGATCATCGCAATGGAACCAGATGTTGAGGACTCCGTCCGGATGGATAAGGACGGGTCTTTACAAAAATCATTTAAACTATCTTTTTCTGTTTCCCTTATTTATCTTCTTCTTCAAATAATTGAACGTCCATTGACAAGTTTGAAATCGACACATTAATCTACAATTTTCAATTGAGACTACAAATTGATTTATAAACGATTAAGATTGATGAATTAAAGAAAGAAACAAACAAGTATAACCGTCGCTGTTCCAAGGTGGAGAACACAAAATGATTTTCGACGTAAAGGCTCTTTTAACAGAAACTTTCTACATGAATTAGTTTGCAATTTGTGTATACAAACTTTAGGAATCAACAATTTAACTTGAATCAAAACAGATAGTACGAATTTGATCGAAGAACATCCTGTTGACTTTTTTTAATAAAATTTTGACCTCGAAATTCTTGATGAATATGAAAAATTAAGGATCGAAACTTTCCAGATACTTTACTTGGAAGTTTTCTAACTCTACTGCATTCATGGATTTTGGAAAACAATAAAAATTTCGAGTCTTGGAAAATAGGAACAAGAACAGGACCGTAAGAGGAAAAGAGAAAAAAAATATAACTGTGTTTAATTTTCAATTGCAGAAGTGTTTTGCTGTATAACAAGAGGATAATCGAATATTTGCTGCAGTGTTAACATGTGATTAGTTTTTGTTTTGTTTTGATCAAGAGGTCAACAAGGAATCGAATTAGAGGAAGAAATAACAAGAAAACAAACAGAAAAAAATAAAACTCCTAAAGCAAAATACGACTGATTCAAGTAATTTGGATCTGATCATTTAATTTATAATAATATTAATAACTATTAAATATAATAATAATAATACTGAATATTTATCAATAATAATAAATATATAATAATAATAATAATAATAATAATAATAATAATAATAATAATAATAATAGTAATAGTAATAGAAATAATAATTGATAAAAATAATTAATAATATCAATATCAATACACAATATAATTCTAGAAGTAATAATAATAATGCTTTTAATAATAATACTGAAAAATAAAAATAAAATGTTAATATAATGATAATTATTAATATTAGTTAATAATGATATCAATAATATTAATAGTTATAGTAGTAACTATAAAGATGATAATAATATTTAATGACATTACAAGTAACAATTAATATATAACGAATTACTTGTCAAATTCCATATCTATGTATAATCATAATATTACTAATACTGATATTAATGCTTATTTTGATGGAAGTAGTAAAAATATTAATCTATTAACTATATTTTAACTTGTAATTACATATATTAATATTTCAATTTATTAATTATGTATTACTATGTATTATATAATAATGTACATTTAATATTCAATATTCTCTATATGTTTAAAGTAACAACGTTTTAGTTGTTTTAAGTTATCTTCAATCACAAATTAGTTCATTGATATATCTAATTTATTATATATTGTTATTTACATATATGATCATTTATATATATATATATATATATATATATATATATATATATATATATATATATATATACATACATAACAACATATTTTGAGCATTTAATTTATCTTACAACAATATAATAATAATTAACCATAGAATTTATATTTGATTTGTCAATATTTATATATTTTATATTTATTACTATATACATACAATGTCAGCTATATATAAAAAAAATCCTATATACATATATAGAATCAGTTTAATTTTTTATATATCTTATTTTAGATATTTAACTTTAATGTTTATATTATATTTTATTCTTTCCAATTATTATTATATATATACTTACATTTATATTTACATATTTATTTACACACAAATGTTTGTGAATCGTCGGGAATCGTCAAAGGTTTAAATTATTACATGAACAAAGTTCAAAAGTTTTTGAGACTCAACATTACCGACTTTGCTTATCATATCGATAACAAATAAGATTCAGGTTTAAATTTGATCGGAAATTCCCGGGTCATCACACCAATTTTATATTATTACACGATCGGGTACACTGCCCGTTAGTGTGTAGTAATCTTTTAACCGACATTTTCCATTATAAATTATAGACACGATTTTACACATCAAATCCCAAATTTCTAGATTAACTATATTTATTTATTTTGGTCTTTATGGTATAAAATTCGATCATTAATTTATTAAATAAAAATTACATCAACTGTCCCTCTCAATTCTGGGTAAAATATAAAAAGTGTTAAAATTAAATAACTAGCTCCTAAATACATTTTTAGTAAGCCTAAAATTTATAGAACTCATTTTCGGATCACCATTTATTTTAAAATAATATAAGTTCGAATTAAACTTCTCTAAATAATAATCGAAACGTCCAACGAGTATTACAATCATTAAATATTTATTTTTAATATACTTTTATTTATATATATAGATATGTTTTAAATAATAATAATTATAATATCCTATTTTTATTTTATAAATTTTTAATAACAACAAGATATAATACTTCAAATTATATTTTGAATTATTATTTAATATACATACACACATATCTATTTACAATTAATTATTCGTGAATCGTCGAGAGTAGTCGAATGTCAATTGAATATATGAAACATTTCAAACTTTTTGAGACTCAACCTTACAGACTTTACTTATCGTGTCGAAATCATATAAAGATTAAGTTTAAATTTGGTCGGAAATTTCCGGGTCGTCACAGTGGGCTCAATCACTTGTTGCCGTTACTCTTCAGTTTTCTATTGAGGTCTATCCTGTAGAGGTACTCAAATTGGATCAGTGATTGATTTCTAGGTTTCGTCGTAAACCTAATTGGTTACTTCCAATTACGTAAATCAATAGTTCAAACCGCACTCAAAGGTAGGACATTTCACATTTTTATAGGAACTTAGTCATTTTGGCTTTGGTATGCCAGTTTTGACTCCGGTGCGCAGTAATCTTGGTTATTTATGGGGTCGTAACTTGATTCTCATAGTTTTCTCTCTAATCCGTTTCCTTCGATTCTTTTTGTACAACCTCCGTAATCTTATAATCTACAATATAAATCAGTTAAATGCTTAATTGAATGATAAAGTAAATTATTTTGGTCATAAATTAGGTCGTCTATATGATTCCGTATTAGAATTTTCACTTTTTTACATGAATAATGAGATAGTCATGTGATTTCACTCAAATTGTTGAAATAATCCTTAGGATTTGATTTATCGAGATAGTCTTCTTGGTTTTCAAAATGTTGTCGAGATAGTCTATTCAAAAATGCCACACGCCCGTTATGATTATGAAATTTGATTCTACTGATTTGATTATCTTCGTCCCTTCCTTATAGTAGGAATTTATCTCTCGTTACTGAGATGCTTTTTTGTTGCTGAGATAGTCTTTGTGGTTTTAGCAATTTGTTGAAACTACGTGAACTCTGTCAGTAACAAAATTACTATCTGAGTAACACTTTTAAAACTATGAGAACTATCTCGATAAAATAAAATAAAATTTTAGTGACTATTTTAGCAATTAGAGTGAAACTAGATGAACTACCTCTCTAATTATATTATATCTTTTTTTTTTTTTATTGTAAACTATAAAGGGAATGTATCTTAAGAAGAAAAACAAATTCTTTTAAAGACAAACCACTTTTTTGTTTTGAGTTAAAGGAACAATTTTAATTTTATGATTTACACTATTTATTTATGGGTTTATTTATTATTTACATTGCCACTCTCATGACCTTGATATCGCAAACACAAGATTTGAATCATATAAAAACCTCTTTCTTAATCTCCACACCAATACACTCATCTTTCCCATTTCCCAATCCTTGTGTAAATTCACATTTTCTCAACCCCATTTCAAACTTCTCATTTTCTAAACAATAATCTCTTCATAATTATCGTTAATTATGACTAACAATCATAAACACTATTTACACGAACTCTTAAAACAAGATCAAGAACCATTCCACCTCCATAATTACATCGCCAACCACCAATCTTTACTCAAAACAACCACCACCACAATTAAACCAATCAAACGAAAACACATTAAAAAGTCTACATTTTGTTTGTTTTCTTTTCATGATTCACCGGACGTTCATAAATCGCCGTTAAAATCGCCAGTTATCAAAAGCCCATTTCATATTCCATCAAAAACAGCTTCTATGTTACTTGATGCAGCCATGAGGATCCAAAAACATAAGAAACCAAAACCCAAACCCGATTCATTCAAAAATGCCGGGTTCGGGTTATTTGGATCTTTCTTCAAGCGGTTGAAAGATCGAAGAACCCGAATAAAACGAAGAGAAATTAGTTTACATTTAAACAAAGAAAAAGATGTTGCTGAAACTTGTTGTTTGTATGAAAATAAAGATATTAGGGTTACTAATGTAGATTTCGAGACTTCATGTAGCTCATCTTCAACTCCTTCAAGTCCTTTCCGTTTTTCTCTTGAAAAAAGCCCTTCCTCCGGCCACCGGACGCCTGAATTCTTATCTCCGGTGACATCTCCGGTTCGCCAACTACAACAGGTTTTTGTATCCATACCATTTCAATGTGTGTGTGTACTTGTTTTAGTGGAATATAAGCTAAAAATGGCTTATACTTTTATATGATATGACATAATAATCATTTTTAAACTTTAAACACCACTAAAATGGATGCATTAATTTTATAAAGGTGTTGCATCAAAGTGATAAAAATAAACTTGTGCAAATAATAACATTACTCCTTTCATCTAAAAGATGTCACTATCTATTCATATATTTGACAAATGTCACTATGAAAAGTATATTTGATTTGTTAAATGTCAAGTAATTAAGAATAAAAATTTTTTTGCAAGTAAACAATTATTCTGATAACCTGAGACATAAATAAATCAAACACTAATGACAGTAAAATGATTGAGAAAGGCTTAATAGCTGCGAGTCAACTCGCTAACTAAATGAACTCAGTCGACGATCTTAGTTGTCAAACATAGGATCTTGTTTGGGTTTTCTGATTTCTATGGCAGTAGAGTCCAGAAGACAGAAAACACCCATGACTGGTAGGGGACCAGGAATCCAATGGGGGGTATTTATGTCATTTACTGTTTATAAACTGCTTACAAAATCTTCACTTGAAACAAATCTTGTCTAAAGATTAGTGAAATTCCCAAAAAGGACAAACCGAAATTTGGCTTTACATTCAAGCCCATCCATATTGATAAATCCAAATATCATTTTAATCACGTGTACATGAAAAGTCAATAGTAAACTTTTCAGGTTTCACCTAGCATTGTCTAATAATGAGGACAATAAGTTCAAGAAGTTCCAAATTATGCCCTTTAAATATGTAAAGTGTAACAATTTTGGTTATTTTTTAGGATAAGAATGATTATGAGACCGAAAAATCTCAAGAAGTTCGACTAGAAGAGGAGGATAAGGAACAATGCAGTCCGGTGTCAGTGTTGGATCCCATGTTAGAGGACGACGAAGAGGAACACGACATTGGCATCACTGGTTATGATCTTGAATGCAGCTACGCCAATGTACAAAGTACGTGAAAACTTATGAATTGATGCACTTATTTATTGGGTCGTTTTATCTAATACTCAGGTGCTGTTTGTTTTTTAATATGTTTTTGTATGAAGATCTGCGGATCATGTCTGTAAAGAAGATGTGGTCTGAAGGTCTGTATGCTGAATAGTTATGACCGTTTGTTTTTATGTCTGCAAAATAACTTAATTCTGTCTGCAACACTTAGAAGCAAATTTCTAACTCTCCGATGCTGCAGACATAATAAGATATTATTTTATCTTATGTCTTTAGAAAAACAAACTGTCTGCAATAAAAACATCTGCACGCTCGTAGACATAAGACAAAATAAGATCCGCAGACAGAAAAACAAACAACATCTAAGTATCTTTGCATGCAAAATAATGTTAGTCATGGGAAACTTCCTAAACTATCTCATAGGGGTAAAATGGTCAAAATTTGAAACAGTAAATCTCATAGGTAAACATGTGAGCTGTGATTGTTTGGTACATATATATATAGTCGGAACATAATTATAAGGCCTCAAAAGATAACATCTACTCATAGTAAGGACAGTATAAATTTCTTTCCTAGGATGCCAAGTTCCAATATCTTTGATTTAGTATATTATGTTATTATTCAAGTAATCATATTAAATATCTGTTATGGATCTTATATACTCATTGATTTGTATCCAACTTAAGTTCAGAGTAAGTATAACATTATATCAGTTCTATTAATTACTATTAATAATTAATAATTAATAATTAATAATGTCAAATTCAAATGATGACCATAAATACAAAATTATTTGTGGGATCCATGCATTGATCATGATACATACTGCCCTTTATGATTGTACATCTTGCCTCTTTGATGCTATAACAACTTACCCATTATGTTCATATCATTGTGTCAAAGCATGCTAATTTGGTCTTCAAGTGTACCTGCAGAATATATTATTTTACCAGACATAGGATAGCTTAATCCTGAGAAAGTAATTATAGTGACTTGTACACTGTTCTTTTTAAGTTGTACATTACTCTGTATCTAGTCATCCATACTTGGTATTTAGTCATTCATCTCTAGATGAGTCCTTTTTTATATGAATACAGTTGAGCCCATTAAAATTAAATTATGAATACCCAGATCTGACCATATTTTAAATTTGAATTCAACATGTAAACTTTCTAAATTTGGAATTTTAAACATGTTTGATACTTCCTTGGTACCAAAATAAATTTATTTAATCTAAAAAAAAATTCAAAATACATAATGCCTGTTTGAAAGTAAATTAAAAAATAAAAAGAAAGAAATGTGTATAATGGACACTTATAATGTGACAGATAGAGTTATACCTGGTAAACAGGTCAGGTTGGGTCGGTTTGGGTAATGAGTCATAATGGTTTTTGGTTGATATGGGTCATGGGTCAAACGGGTAAAAATTTTGAACTTGTCCAAATGGGTTAGGTTGAGTCAGTTTAGGTAACATGTCGAAACGAGTAATGGGTCAAGTGGGTCAAATAGGTCCAGAAGGGGTCATATACTTTTACATTTATTATATTATTTTATTTATTGTATATATAAGAAAATATTATTAATTTACATAATAATTGATATGTAACCATTAATGCTTTCATAAATGATTGACGGATGAAACTTGACATTTTTTAGGATTTGATATCCATTTGACTAGATTTTTTATATTATGTATAAGACCCAATAGGTTGGAGAAAAACTCATTTGACATTTTTTTTCGAGTTTTGGTTTACATTGTCATGCCTAATTTTTTTAAAGTCCAATTGACCCGAAAGCTGGACCCATTTAACCCAAATTTAAGAGTATGAGTTTCAATTGCCAGGATAGAATGTAGTAAAAAGTTGAATTGATTTTCTCAATTTACAGGAACAAAGGATAAGCTTTTACGAAAACTTCATAGATTCGAGAAGCTAGCGAAGTTGGATCCAGTTGAACTAGAAAAACACATATCAGAACAAGAACAAGAACAAGAACAATCTGATGATTGCATAGAAGATGATGTGACTGACATCGTTTTATTTTAGGTGAAATATTCAAGGCCTTAAATGTTGGGAACGTGCCCCCAACATACGTGAAAAGGCTCGTGTTGGACCTTATTGCAGAAGAAATGAATAACAGAATGGAGCACGATGTGATCGTTAGAAGGGTAATTAGAAGGCTGGAATTATGGGAAATGGTTGAGTCAAACACGATCGATATGATGGTAGAATTCGATTTTAATAAAGAGAAGAATGAAGGGTGGAGGAGGTATAATGAAGAGAAGATAAGAGAGACTGGAATGGATATAGAAGTCTCCATTTTTGGGGTGTTAACTGAAGAATTAGCACAAGAACTTTGTGTTTAATTAGCTGACTAATTACTCTTTAGTCAAAGTCAAAATAACATATTCTGCCAGAGAATAGATTTCTAATCATTTTTGTTAGATCATTGCAAAACAACCATTGTTATGAAAATACAGCAAAGGCCCAAAGTATGCAGTTTCAAGCGGTTTTGGGACAAAAAGTTAGACAAGTGGATTTAGTGATCAAAAACGCAAAAATTGAAAATTTTGGTCCTTGGTTGTATTTTCATGAATACAATAGTTGTCTTGCAAGGAAGATTAGAAAGATATGACTAAGAAATTCAGAATGTAGTACATGCGTGTTGAATATGAGATTCATGGTGGGGTGTATGTAGAAGGGGTATATGTATTAATGTATTATGAATTTGTTTGCTAAACAATCAAAGACAATGAACAAAGTAAAACCATTTTTATATTATGTGGAATATCTTCCATTATTATGTTAAATAAGCTAGAGTTTCAACTACTTTCTATTGATATTGTAATGATGTATTCCAGTTGCACCTCTACAAAAATAATAACTAATTCCAAGTATGTAGTGGGGAGATGAGATGTAAATAATCGCTCATTGACTTTCGGAAAAAAAGTCATACTATGCAAAGGTGCAGAGAATGCTTAGAGGATATCCGGCCATCATATATCACATATATATTACTGTTGTGAACCAGATCGTTACTAACATAAGGAAAAGTTCCATGGCGAGCCTGTAACTCTTTCCTGCCTATGGCGTTACAGTCATGCCAAAAGAAGATGAGGATTTATAGCTACCATAGGGCCTGCTCTAAAGAACCCATATATTCAAGATTATTATACCACAAATAATATTTAAAAAGGTAAACAATGGTTTTTTAATTTCTACCGACAAGAACCTTGTTATCTTCAACACGCCACTAAACAAACTAGTTGGGCTTTGAGCCCTTTGTATGTGGTCTTGAGCTTTCTAGTACCTCAAAAATGAGTGAAAAGATTGGGCTTTCAAGTCTTTCTTGGTGGTCGAAAACAAAGTATAAAAAACAAAAAGGCAGCAATATGAAGTACACGCTCTTATGAAAAAGGGAACATGAGAAAACATCTAAACAAGAAACAGCTATTGGCCAAGTTTGAAGCATCACCAATGTTTGAAATCACAAATTGCCAATCAGAGATGACAAATAGAAACAAAAAAACGTATATGACGGATGATTCAACTAGAGACATGTATGCGGTCCCACTTACCACGTATGTGTTGGCATCGACTTGCTTCGACAAATTAAGCTACTATATATAATCCATAACACACTTCCTCAAAGATGTCTGCCACATCAACACTTTTTCTTCAAGAATCTAACTCGTAACACCCATATTCCCATAATACATTACCTCAAAAAACCTAGATGCATATTATTTAATTTAATTGTTTAATACAATCAAAGAACAAATAATAATGTTATATGTAAAACAAATAAGAGCAAACAAATTGAGTAAAATATTGAAGGTTCCCGGAACGGGGAGCGTGGAGTGGTCTTAGCATACACTTTTCTGGGTGGCAAAATGAGTGGGTCGGTTGGCAGGTCATAAAGTTCAAATTGGTCATGAACATTTTACCTTCAAACTACCACAGAGAAGTATCAAAATGATATAGAACATAAAATAAAATATATTTCATTTAAAAGAGCGGTTCAAATACATCATCAACCTGAACCAATGCTCGAAGTTTCTCGAGCTTATTTACTACCATCTAGACAAAGATTAGAAAATACCTATCAAATATGCCCGAGGTCCGCAAAAACCTCTATTTCAGAATAAAAAATAAAACGAGAAACAAAGAAAAAAAAGTCATATCCCCCTTCACAAAACAATAAAACCATTACCCATGAGGAATCAGTAACAGTTTTTTATACTCATGAGAAAAATTAGTACTTGTAGTCCTTAACATGGAGACTCTCAGTAGCCCCCTCACCAGCAGCACCACCCTGATATTTTCCAAGTGTTGCATCAGAGTTTGCCTTGCAACGAATAAGAAACGCATCTTGAGCCGCCTTCACGTTTTCTTCCTTTCCAGCCCATGCCTTGAGGGTACTCTGTTGCAAAGCCCGCCCAAACGAAAAAGTCAAACTCCACGGCTTCTTACCTTTCAACTGATTCATCGCGTTCAGGTTGACTGTAGCCTCTTCCTCACTTTGACCACCAGATAAAAACACTACAGCTGGGACCGCAGCAGGCATGGTTCGTTGAAGTGCACGAACTGTGTACTCAGCCACGACTTCAGGTGCAACCTTTTTCGAGTCAGAACCTGGAGTAACCATGTTGGGTTTCAAAAGTGTACCCTCGAGAAGCACGTGATGGTCATTAAGAGCCTTGTAGCAAGCGGCGAGCACACGTTCTGTTACATCAGCACACTTGTTGATGTCATGAGGTCCATCAACGAGGATTTCAGGCTCAACAATTGGGACTAGCCCATTCTCTTGGCAGATGATGGCATAACGGGCTAATCCGTTAGCATTTTCATTAATGGCTAGCTGTGATGGTTCGTTGGGGCCGATCTTGAGGACTGCACGCCACTTGGCGAACCTAGCACCGGCTGAGTAGTATTGGGCACATCGCTGGCCTAGACCGTCTAGACCCTGGGTGGTGGTCTCACCATTGGTTCCCGCTAGCTCGACGGTACCCTTGTCAACCTTGATTCCGGGTAGAACATTCGCCTCCTTCATGACATCAACAAAAGGCTTACCTGCAATAATATAATAATTTATATATAAAAAGGATAATCAAATAAATTCACCGGGCCTAATACAACCAGATTTAGGTGCTTGTTTTTTAAGATGTTTTTATGTGATACCTGATGGACATGTAAAGAAAATGTGGCCGGAGGGTCTATATATTCAATAGTATATGCAATAATAATTTATATATAAAAAGGATTATCAAATAAATTCACTGGGCCCAATACAACCAGATTTAGGTGCTTATTGTTTTTTAAGATGTTTTTATCTGATCCTATGTACGTAAAGAAAATGTGGCCTAAAGGTCTCTGTACTCAATAGTATACTAAATAGTTAAGACTGTTTGTTTATATCTTCAGAAAAACAAATAGTCTGCAATAAAAACGTGTGCGAGACATAAAATGAGATAAGATAATATTCAACTTGGCTGAACACAACTTATGTTAAATTGTTACCTGCAGCAGTTTTTTGGTATAGAGTTTCTTCGAAAAGAATGATTCCGCTAAGGCAATCCATGGCACCAGGAGTGCAGAAAAGAAGCTCACGAAGGGCTCTTCGGTTAGACTCAACGTTTTCGACATTGATGCTAGCAAGACGCTTTCCGATTGTGCCAGTTGATTCATCAGCAGCTAGAATACCTTTTCCGGGTGTACCAATATATGTAGCATTGGCAATAAGTTCATCTGATACAAAACAACATTCAATGTAAATAATTCATACATAAATAACTCATGAAAATCAACGACAATTATTTAATGCAAACTATTCATAAACAGGATCAACATCAACATCAAACGTTAAATCAAAATCATTAGGAAAAAAAAAAAAAAAGATTTCGAGGCTTCTGAATTTAACGGTGTATCTAGGTATCCAAATTTCACCTCTAAACACTAATTTCCATAAAGTTGTTTATGATGATGCATAATCATGATCATGATCATGATATAATATTGTACACAGATTTAAATCGAATTATGAAATTGATAACCGGAGAATAAAATGAATTGTATAAAAAGTTATTAGCAAAACTTTATAAAACTTTATAATCTCACAAATAACAAAACAAAATCAAAATTCTAACATAACAAAATCAGTTTCTATCCCGCAGCTTTGGCTCAGTGGACATGTGGTGGTGCTTAGCACCCCCGCTGGGCTAGAGGTCTCAGGTTCGAGCCTCGTCACCTACAAAGGATATTATTTGAAAGAAATTCCTTGAGGGTGGCCCAAAAGGGAAGGTTTTACTGACCCGCTCCGGGACTAAGATCCGGCCCGCCTGCCCCGTATGGGATGGTTTAAGGGTCGGATCCCTGAGTGTGGTTCGGGTTTCCTGCCCGAACGCGTGTGTGTGCAAATGATGACTAGGCTTCGGTACGGACTGATGCAAGCTTGCCGTTCAAAAAAAAAATATATTTACATAAAACTGACGATGAATAAGAAATCATACCAGCATACTTTCCCTTGTAGCAAGACATGATTATGAGATTTGATTGAAAATAATAAATAATAATTTTATAGAAAAGGTTGAGAGGAAGGAAATGATACGAATAAAACAAGTAGTTTGAGGGTTTATATTTAAAGAGAAGAAGGTGGGAGGATCGGATTTCTCGCTGTTTTATTTTTATTTTTTATCTTTTTCTTTTTCGACAAGTTGTTTTATTAAACCGTTTTTGATGCCGGTTTTTACTCATTGGCTATTCTATTAACTAGTGGAGGAGCTCTCGCTCCGCGTCGGGACTCCGTTTCGGATATAGTTTGTTGTATTTGGTTCGTAAAATTATTTCGTGTTTAATGGTTATGTCGGTTAAACCTATCCCAAGTCGTACGAAAATTTAAAGGCGGTTAAAAATTTAGGTGGATTTATTGGGGAGTTTTATGGAAAATAAAGAAGTTACGATTTGGCCCTTGAACTTTAACGTTAGACCCCTATGGAGTTTACATTTTTTACCCTAGAAATTTACATTTGGCGCCCTAAAGTTTATAATGGTTCTCAATGTTTAGTGTGGTGTCATTGTGGGTACAATCTTTTTGCACGACGTATAAACGATTAAAGCATGAGGAAGAACTATCCATAAAGTCTTTGGCCTTTTAGAGATGTAGAGAATAATATATAATGAGTTGCGTAGTTAATTTATAATAAAAAAAAAAAGTTAAACAATAATAAAGTGAAAAATTATGTGGTTGATTTAAGGGGGATGATTCTCACACACACTTTTTTGATCCTCACACAACAATTTAAAGAAATGGAGTATTATTAGAAGAGTAAAATGTTAAAATAGGTGTGTGAGGATCAAAAAATGGTGTGTTAGAATCATCCCCCTTGATTTAATGATGATGATGATGATGATGATGATGATGATGATGATGATGATGATGATGATGATAATAATAATAATAATAATGAATAGTTGTTAGTTAGTAAAAATTACAGGATCGATTTATAATGAATGAGAAGTGTAATGGTTAAAGTATAAAATGTGAAAACTATGTGATAAATTTGTAAAAGCTATAAAGTTAATTATTATAAAGGGCGAGGTTGAATTGTGAAAATATAAAAAATTTGAGAGGTGTTTGTGAAACTATTGAGAGTTACTATTCATTTACTCTATATCATTTAGATAAATAGAGTAATTTGTATCGCTGTGAATTTTTTTATTAAATAAAATTCCCTCAAATAATAGATAAAGAGCTCGTTAAGTTTCATCTTCACATTATTACATAATTTAACCGATCATATAATAAAATTATTATTAGTTGAGAGGATCAGAGAATAGAATCCTTTTCTTTATTATTGGTTGATTATTGACTATAATAATAATAATTCTGATTATTACTCCGTATTATGTTCTCTTAATTAACGGCTACAGCTATGGTATCATCTTAATTTTTATTTTTATTTGTTTTTCGAAAAGCAAACACTTCTAGAACTTTGATTTTGATACCTTTAATCTTTTATTTGTGGTATTAATAATTTTATGTATATGTATTTTTGAACCTTGTGATCCATCTTCTATAGTATTTTTATATCTTTTTTTGGCGAAATATAATTATATATAAACTGAAATAGATAATGGCTCTATCAATCGAGTCAATAAGTGTCGATTTATTTACAATTAACTATCGTTTAGAGCCTAAATTAAACTTCAGACAGGTTTAGAATTCATAATAATTTGATTCTACAATTTCATGGCGTCTCGCATTTTTTTCTTCATTTTAACCTACTTACTGGTCGGAGATCCATTCGAAAGTAATCTCTCTATCCATAGAACTTTGAGAGAGAAATTTCTCTACTCTTGGAACGCTTCACTTTATGTGGAGAAATTACTTGTGTTTATTCCAGGATAGGGGAAAGATTGTCTACATTTTACTTCCCTCATACCACACTTTTGTGAAATTGGGATTTGTTGTTGTTGTTCTTGATAAATAGAAATAGATGATCATGCATAATACAAATTGTACAAATTTGATGATCTGTGATTTGTGACCTTATAACCAACCAAAGCCATCTCACGGACACATGAAGTTCCAAATTAAAAAACTAACATACCCAATATACATTGATAAATTTGAAATAACTAATCTAGCAACAACCATGCAAATATCTAGACAAATCAATATACAACCCACCGAACTCGGAAAAGATCTCCTGATCCGCCACATCACCAACCTGCCACAAAGAGCAACGCCTGTCTAAAGCAAACCAGAAACATCTGTCCATCAGGAAACCCAAGAACACCAACCCTGAGACCATAAAACTGACGAAGTCTCTCAATTAATAGACAAACCCACCGTTCGGGCGGAAGAAAAACCCTCGAGAGACCACACCGTAAACCTCATTTTTCGAAATCGACAACGGTGACAACAACATCGAAACATCTCGAACCGCAAACATCGATAGGGACAGTGGAGTGAAACAAAGCCAAACCAACCATCTTGAAACCGAACCTACCATAAAATGGCTAGAATTCCGACGACTGAGATTCCGGCAGGAATTTCGGCCGCCACCGACCTAACCGACGACATAGAGACAACAACAACAACTATAAGAAAATAAACAACATTTTTATAATAAAAGGTAGAGAAAGGGAGAGGTCGGTACAAGTACCGACCAAAAATTACCGGCAGAAAAAACTCTTGCGACCTTGGATCTACCGGCCGGAGGTCAAGAAAAAGACGACTTTACCAAAAACGACTCCTCAACGCAAAAATACACTGACCTCACAAACGAGATCGTCGCTTGTGCATTTGGATGGAAAATCGAAAACGCCGCCGAAAAATACAATACAACTCCGTCCAAACCTCAAAGCAAAACACCAAACCGAAACGCAAAAAACTTACCCTAAAAAGGAGCCGAACACAAAATGGATGTGGAGCCCCACAACCTTTCGCCGCCTGCGTCACTGATATAAAAGGGAAAGATGGGTGAAAATCCACTATCCGACAGAGATGGATGACGTAAGGGGTAGATTCGGGAACAAAATGGAAAAGCGAGCTAAAATAGGATCATCGGACCTCCAGCAAGCTGTCGGAGACCGAGAGAACTAGGGCTACGGTGAGGGAATGGAAAGATTAGAGAGAGGGGGAAATGGAACGAGGGATTTTATTGTATTTCTATATGATTTTTTTGGAAACTAATGATATGTTTGAATATTGTTAAAAACCCTACGGTGGAAGTACTTAAAAGATGAGTTTGACATCACTTATCAAATGAATAAATAATCTAATAAGTCATCATGAATATAAAAGGGTTAAAGCTATAAATAGATTATATACTTTTTATTTTTGTTCCAATGTAGGTTATATATTCAGAAAAATACCGATGTAAGCTATAGACTTTTAAAAAGTGTATTCATGTCAACAAAAATGACTTGCTACCGGCTAAATCGGTTAAAATGATAATGTGGATTTTTTTTTTCTTTTAAATATGACATGGAAAAAAAGACTTGCAACTTGTTCTTCCATAAATAGGCTATATACTTTCATTTTTATTTCAATGTAGGCTATATACTCTAAAAAATACCATTGTAGGCTATATACTTTCAATAAGTGTACTCATGTCAACAAAACACAATTTTGGCGTTCTTCATGAAAATCGCTCATGTTCTTCATCGAATTGTGAACTCGTTGTGGATTTTGAATTTTAATACTTCACAAAAGTTGTTAGTCAAGGCTATTGGCATCATTTTCAAGTAATTTGAAGCTCCGATTAGATGATGATGTTGATACGATGAAGATGATGATGTTAGCAGGTTTCTAAGTTTTGTTGGTACACATCGATACACCTTTTAAGAGTATATAGCATACATTAGTATTTTCTGAGTATATAGCCTACATTGAAACAAAAATGAAAGTATATAGCCTATTTATGGCTTTAACCCAATATAAAATAAAAACTATGTATTATTATGTTGAAAAATGTTTTTTCCCGAAAAAACATATATAATATATAAATAAAGAAGAGATCTGATGATCTGAAGCATTACAAGGTGACATATATCAATCTGTTTGAGAAACAACACTAGCGTCCGACATGAGATGCCATTGAGACCATTACACAATACATACAATGGTACATTGAAAAATCCGGGAGACAAACAGAACTCTCAACCAATAAACTGAATTGTTGCTTTATAGTTGAATTGTTGTTGTAACCACCACCAAGACCACCAAACATCAAAAAACGTCCTCATCTGAACACCCACCTCGAGGCCGCCACCAAAAGACCAGAAAGAACCCCTTATTGCCAACAAATCCAAGAAACCTAACTATCACTTAGACTACCTAGCCCACTAAAACCCGACACTCAGACAGTCAATAATCAACCGGAAGAAACCCTAGACACCTAATTTTTTGGCGCTTAGCATTTCAAACGAAACCGCTAAGGTGTCAACAACACCAGATCGGTCCGACGCAAAAAATGGTGACGAGGAAGATGGAGCGACGAACCCATACCAAATAAACAGCAACAGCAGGAGCACCAACAGATCAATCGCAAACCCAGCCCAACCACACTAATTCCGGTTAAGTAACGAACTAAATCCAAGCAAACAAAGAGGGAAGATGACAATATCTAACCAAATCTGAAGGCATGCACAACCACAACAACGAAGGTGCAGCAAAACCGACGAGAAAAAAATATCAGGAAACCCGGTAGCACTGAAGGAACTCTGGTACCATCGAAAAAAACTCCGGTAACGGATCTCAAACAAACAAATAACGGAGACTAAGCAACAAAGTCAATAGAAACCACAATCATACCTTGGTCATTCACGGAGCCCCAAGGATGAAGCTCGTCGCCTGCAAATGTCAAAAGGCATGAGCGGCAGAGGTCTCCGGCTGAAAAAATACAAACCCGGTGACATGATCCACGACTGAAACGAGCGTAAACAGGCAAAATAACCCCAAACCACACCGAAACGTAGAATGTCAAATACATTTGTCGCCTGCGTCAGGTAGCGACGAGATCACTTTCGCAAGAAAAAGCTCATAAATAGCCAAAGAAAGTCAGATGAGAGAGAGAGAGAGATACCCTTGGAGGAGGAAAGAGAAAACAAAGCAAGAAAGAAAGACGTCGGACCAACGCCGAGATGCCGGTGGACTTTTCCCAATCGAGGGTGAAACCTAGGTCGGGGGAAAGAGAAGAACGAAAAAAGAAAAGGGATAGGAGCTTAGGGACATGCGGGGCTAAAAGGGTGTAACCCTAGTTTTTGAAAGAGAAAAAATGCCCTAAGTTTTTTTGGGAGAGAAAAAAAGCAGCTTATAAGCACTATTGATCTCCGTGATTATTTATAGTATTTATATATTAATAAGCGTTTCACATATCAATCAATGAGAAATATTCATTTGAAACCTTAATTTTGATTAAGATCTGTACAATCACATGTGATTGGATCTTACAATCACATGTGAGTTTCATGAAAATCATATGTGATTGCTGCGTTTTTAATCCTAGTCATTGATTATATTGATTCAAGGGCTAAGATTTTATCCCCAAGATCTCAAGCAAAATTAAGGATGCAAATGAATATTTTCAATCAATCAATATCAATATAAGTTAGAAAAAAATTAGGGTGCGCTTGGTTCATCTTAAGTAATGGTGTGATGACCCTGTCCTTATCCACCTGGACGAAGTCATCAACATTTGGTCCCATTGCGATGATCGACTCCAATTAATGTCCTTTAATTGAGCAAATGCACAGCGAAAGACTTATCTCGTACCTGAGAATAAACATGCTTAAAAGTGTCAACCAAAAGGTTGGTGAGTTCATAGGTTTATCTTAACAATCAGTTCAATATATTAATAGACCACAAGATTTCGGTTTATAAATGTATGTACACTCGCAAGTGTATAAAAGTATTCTATAAATTGTAGGCACCCGGTAACAAGCCTTAACGTTCATGTTTTACCCTCTGAAGTACACCAGATCAGGTGTGTTTAAAATAACCTCGAAGTACTAAAGCATCCCATAGTCTGGATGGGGTTTGTCAGGCCCAATAGATCTATCTTTAGGATTCGTGCCTACCGTACATAGACAAGTAGTTTTATGTTACCAAGCTAAGGGTATATTTCTGATTTAAACCCACAAAGAATTAGTTTTAGTACTTGTGCCTATTTCGTAAAACATTTATAAAACAGCGCATGTATTCTCAGTCCCAAAAATGTAAAGAGTAAAAGGGAATCAAATGAACTCACCATACTGTATTTTGTAGTAAAAATACATATAACGTCATTGAACAAATAAAGGGTTGGTCTCGGATTCACGTACCTATATCATTTATATATATATTAAAACATATAATCGTAATTGAACAAATATTTATATTATTATTAGTGAAAATTCCTATATTACTAACTTTCATACTTTATTACATTTTGTATATTCTGAATAAAGTATTTATATTTAGGTTATAGTTATTATATTTATTTTTATATTCATAATCTTTTGTTTACAAAATAATAGTTTTAGTAATACTAAAGTAATATTAATAATAAAAATAATAATAATTATAATACTTAATACTGTTAATTAAGATAATAATAGTTATTTCATTAGTGATAGAAATAATTATATTAATACTAATAACATACTTATATTAATAGTAATGGTTCTAATATTTATAAAGTGATAAATATACTAATATTTATGAAGATAATAATAATTTGTATATTTATCACAATATTAATAATAATAATAATAATCATAACAACAATAATAATAATTATTATAATAATGTTAGATAATAAAAAAAAAATGGTTATACCCTTTAATAAGCTTCCTAAAAAAAATTGCCCATGACGGAGCTCGAACCCACGACCTCTCACTCAACACAAATACTCCTAACCCTTGATCTGCTTATGGTTCTTCTGTTTTAATACTACCCTTTTCTTTTTATAACCAGTTGGTCTTCTTTTTCTTCTTTTAATCATCATACAACATCATCATCGGTTATCATTATTGTAACAACCATATCGTCTTTGTGATTATCACTAACATTAAATCATCATCATCTTTATGATCATAACTACCTTATATTCATCTTCATCACTTAATTCGTTAATCACCATCATTAATGGTTCGTATAATCATATTGAATACAAGACAAACAATATGACATAATTCCCCAGTTTTGTTTATATTAAATCGATGCAAACAGATAGGTAATGGGGCTTCGGTCCATGTTGAAGTTCTAGTCCACAATAGGCCCAAAGTTCAAGCAACCCAATTAAGATGTAACCTAACTCGGCCCAATAGGAAAAGGAATTTCGACCCCCAACATAAACGTAACCAGATTGCTAATTGTATTTGTTGAATAATAAAAAAAATAATTAGCTGAGTGTTAGGTTATGTGGGGTTTGTGAGGTCGACATAAAGGAAAAAGGGGACAGCTCGATCAAAAATTTCCATTAATTATCATCATCAATCTTTCTCATTATCATCCCATCATCATCTTTTCTTTCTCTATGTCTGTTTATACTTCTTCCTCTTCACTTTCATATACCTCTTCTTCTTCGAATCATCCTACCCAAATCATTTTCGAACAGGAGTAAAACAATAGCGATAGCAAGAGTGGTTTAGGGTTTCTACGACGATGATAATAATTGTAGTGGGTGATCTTCGATGGTTGCAGCAACGTGTTATGTTCAGAGAGAGTAAGGGAGAGATAGAGGGAGGAGGAGGTGATTCTAGTTGGTGGTGTGTGGTGTTTAATGGGTTTTGTAGGTGACGAACAAAGATAGGTTGTGGTGAAGGTGGCTATTTCTAGAGTTCTGTGGTTACAAGAATTAAGAGAGAGAGAAGACGAGTGAGAGAAAGATGAAGATGGTTGTGTTTGATCAGGAACGAAACAAGAAACAGGCGAGCAGCTGTAAGTAAGGATCGTGGGTTTCTGTTTGATGGGTTCGAACAACAAAGACAGTAATAATGGCAGTTGTAAGCCTTCAGCTTTAGGGTTCGGTTTTGGTGTTGCTAAACGGAAATAGAACGAAAACAGTAGTAACAACAGTGATGGTGTTCGAACAACCTGTTGATTAAAATAGTAATAGCGATTGATTATGGTTTAAATGGGTGTGTTGCTGTGATCAATGAACTAGAAACAAACAAAATTGTACATATCGACAAGTGTAAGCTATGAGGGGATTTCCATTATGGGGTGGTTGGTTTTGATGGCGGTTATGGGGACTAGGGGTGATCGCAGATGGCTGTTATGGTTGAGTTCATGATGGGACGGTGGTGACGATATGGGTGGTGTTAGGATGGTGGTTGTGCCGGGTTGTTGATGGTGCTCCGATGGTGTTATCCGGTGGTGGTACTTCAACGGCAGTGGGATTGGGATGATGGTTTGGTTTTGTGTTTGGTTAATGGATATAATTATATGAATATGCATATCATAAGTATGTGTATATATAAGACTTATGTGATGGCTAAATAATATATAAAAAAATAAAATAGTGAACCTTTAATAATTCAAGTCACAGATATTTTTAAGTATTGCCCTTCGGCCAACACTTACCATTGGATATTATATCGTGTCCCTTGCTAAGCTGTTAACGTGTAAAAGTGTTCCTAAAAATCCCAAACTTTTACCTTAAACATAATTAATTATTTCACTGTTTCAAATAAAAAGGCTTTGCATAATTGAAAATAGATTGTTTGTTTATGAGTAAAAGCAAAAAGATGCAACAGTAGTCTTACTTAAATTATATCAATTAGTTAGACGCCTTTAACCTATCTGTAATATGGATATCATTTCGTGTTCCGTTGATAATTGGTAGCGGATAAAAGTATTCGGAAAAATCCCAAATATTTACAGTAATTATCTTTATTTATTTATATAGAGATATATTTTAAATAATAATTATTATAATATCTTATTTTTTTATTTTATTACATTTTAATATCAACAACATATAATACTTCAAATTATTATTTATATATCCATACACACATATCTATTTACAATTAATGGTTCGTGAATCGTCGGGAATAGTTGATGGTCAATTGAACATATGAAATAGTTCAAACTTTTTGAGACTCAACCTAACAGACTTTGCTTATCGTGTCAAGAATATTACATCGTATCGAGAATTTGGTTTAAAATTAATCGAAATTTTCAGGGTCGCGACAGTACCTACCCGTTAAATAAATTTCGTCCCGAAATTTGATCGAGAATGTCATGGCTAACAATAAAAATGTTTCCATGAAGAATATTAATTGATAAATAGAGTTTTATCATTATTTAGTAATACTGGTAAAACAATTCGATTATGTGAAGCGTACGAATGAAGCTGTCATAAAAGAGTGAAATGAAGTAAATAGAGGTTCGTTTTAACTTTTGACGTAGTCACTGTTGAATTTCGGAATTCAAGAGGTTTTAGGGAAATCTTATTGTCAGAAAGAAAATATAATCGCACGATTTATTAACAGATTGTCGAAGTTACGGAAGAACAGGAATATCTAGGAAATATTTCCGTGATAGGCTTAGAAATTAAATAGAATGAAAGAGTCGTGTAACATGGCACATGATGACGATATTGTCTGTGAATCAACACGTTTCATTAGAAACTTAGCATGACTTACTGTAATATGATCACGTTGGCCAAGTGTCATTATATTATACTAATTCATGCTTCAGTTCCCAACACTTCTCCACAATCCATTCATAATTTATACTTAGATTTTTACAGTAGTTTCCAATATAATGGAATACAGAAAACACGAAGAGGTAGATAATTTCAAACAGGAATATCTCAGAAATATCGAAGATATTTATGATGATATTTTGGAATTTCTAAGTTCGAAAGATGATGATGAAAAATTTTCCGCAAGATTTTAACGTGGGTACGGAGCAAGATATTCTCTAAAATTTCGTTGGATCCAGATTTATCTGGGTTCTATGAATTTATGGTTTGGTCCTTGTATTTTTCCTCGGTCTTCTTCATGGTTAGCTCAATCTGTTTTTCAGTACCAAAGGTTCCATCGAACGTTCCTAACACTTCCTTCTTTATCATCAACTTTTGGCCATTAAGACCATCTACAACATGCTGCTTCATCAGCATTTTCAAAGTTAACGGATCTGGGTCATCGGTTATCAAACCGAGGTGGTTTCAGAAGAATTGTGTTTTTAAATGATTAAACGTTGATGGTAATATGGTGGAATATAAAAGGTTTCTCGGTAACAATAACGGTGGCAAACGTATATATATCAAAGTTATAATAAGGTTGATTCGAACGAAAAGTCAAAGTTGATTTGCTGGAGCTGTGACAAAACTGGCTATCTCGAACAGGAGTTGCAAGGTTATTTTCGGTGATAATAACACTAAAGGAATTAGCAAAACTACGTGTTAAATGTTTACTCAGTTTCTGAGGGTTTTTCAGATGCATAACTATATGCATCAATCTTTTCTTCCGTAGATGAAGTGCGGTTGGTTCATCTTCTCGATTGAGGTGTTTTCAAGAATCATGAAAGGTTTGAACGCAGATTTGAATCATCAAGATACAAATGAGGTTTAGAATGAAATCAAGTGGCAAACTTGAAGAGTTGTTTAATTTCATATGTTATAATCCATATTTTAATTCATTTTAATTGTCCAAAGTTAGCAGTCCAATAGTGCAATGGTCCAATAGTCCAATATATTCATATATAATTTAATATATAATATTTGAATTAATTAATACGTATCGTGACTCGTGTACCGATCTCAGTATTGATCACAACTCAAACCATATATATATATATTGGAATCAACCTCAACCCTGTATAGCCAACTCCAACATTCACATATAGAGTGTCTATGGTTGTTCCGAAACATATATATAGATGGGTCGATATGATAGGTCGAAACCTTGTATACGTGTCCCGTTATTTAAAGTGCGTAAAATAAATACAGAAATTAAATGACGATAAATAAAATTGCGAGAATGTAAATTGCGATAATTAAATTGCGATAAATAAAATGTAACCAGTTAGCTAGGAACGGTTAGCTAGGAACAGTTAGCGTGGATTCTTAACAATATTTCAATTAGTTAGTTCGTTTGTTTCTAACAAATTTTACTTTGTCCGATGTTTTCTTCATTATGCCACTTGTTGGATTTTGATAGGTCAAAATCCAAATATGAAATTGAACGAAAATGGATTTTGTGGTGAACGGATACGTATATCTATGGATACAAGTAGGATAGTGACTGACTGTTGAATCAGAGTCGAAGAATGTACAGTGCAACTTATTAATGTGAAATCTAAATATTCCTCGGGTATTACCTACCCGTTAAAATATTTTCACCATTAACAGTTTGTACAAACGAATTTTTAATTACAATCTTTATGAAAATATACTTGCATATATATTTTCTTCAGATGTAATCATGGATTTAATGAGTTAATATGATATTAATCTCATTTGATTTACTATTAGAACAAGAATATATAATCTCTAAAACATTAGAGATTACATAATCGTCATGTAGAACAAAGGTAATTGATATAGAACCATATGTAGAACAGAGATCATATTTGAAGTACGGATGGTGATATTGAGGCGTGTGATGTTGAGGCTGGTGTTATTGGTGATACTGGTGCCGATGCTGGTGGTACTGCTGGTGCTGGTGATGTTGCTGAAGCTAGTAGGTTTTGCACCATATTTTTAAAGCTACAACTCGCGCGCGAAGTTCGTTGACTTCATCTATTATTCCGGGATGAGTGTCGGTTGGAACGAGTGGATAAATAAGATTTAGAATTTTAGATAGAAGATAATCATGACGAGCTACCCTGGAGATGAGGCTAAAATGGTGTTTCGGATAGGCTCATCGGTAAGTGATTCAGGTTCTTCGCCGAGGTAAATTCGGTTGGTGGAAGGGATTGCCTTCTTCGCGTCTCCATTGATTAAGTCAACTACGAACCCATCAGATGAATTGGGGATGACTGACTGGTTGATTCTTTCTGGTGACGCTGATAAGTGAAACTCCATATCGGAATAGCTGTCGGAATCCGAGGAATTCGAACTGGTTGAGGGATTCATCTCGTACGATCAGATGAAGGATTTTTCGATAAGAAATAGATTATAGGATGTAGATTAGTATCCTGCAATACATAATTTACATATGCACAAATAATACTAAAATCTCATAAGTTACGGATGAATCTACGGAAGCGGTTAGACAAAAGTAACAATAACAGTTACGCTAAGATATGAATTAGCAGATACGCTAAGATATGAATTTTTGTCTATACACTATTTATGCAATCAATGCAGTAAGATGTGTCTAGACTAAGAATGATAAGCAGGCAATTTCCTAAGGATGATAAGCAGATGATTTTCGACTAGAAATGATAAGCAAAACTTTTGACATGCAGACACGGTCGAAGTTCAGGCTCACTAATGCATCTAAACAACTATCCGTTAGACACACTAATGCAAGACCTGGTTCGCTAAGACCACCGCTCTGATACCACCTGTGATGACCCTGTCCTTATCCACCTGGACGAAGTCATCAAAATTTGGTCCCATTGCGATGATCGACTCCAATTAATGTCCTTTAATTGAGCAAATGCACAGCGAAAGACTTATCTCGTACCTGAGAATAAACATGCTTAAAAGTATCAACCAAAAGGTTGGTGAGTTCATAGGTTTATCTTAACAATCAGTTCAATATATTAATAGACCACAAGATTTCGGTTTATAAATGTATGTACACTCGCAAGTGTATAAAAGTATTCTATAAATTGTAGGCACCCGGTAACAAGCCTTAACATTCATGTTTTACCCTCTGAAGTACACCAGATCAGGTGTGTTTAAAATAACCTCGAAGTACTAAAGCATCCCATAGTCTGGATGGGGTTTGTCAGGCCCAATAGATCTATCTTTAGGATTCGTGCCTACCGTACATAGACAAGTAGTTTTATGTTACCAAGCTAAGGGTATATTTCTGATTTAAACCCACATAGAATTAGTTTTAGTACTTGTGCCTATTTCGTAAAACATTTATAAAACAGCGCATGTATTCTCAGTCCCAAAAATGTAAAGAGTAAAAGGGAATCAAATGAACTCACCATACTGTATTTTGTAGTAAAAATACATATAACGTCATTGAACAAATAAAGGGTTGGTCTCGGATTCACGTACCTATATCATTTATATATATATTAAAACATATAATCGTAATTGAACAAATATTTATATTATTATTAGTGAAAATTCCTATATTACTAACTTTCATACTTTATTACATTTTGTATATTCTGAATAAAGTATTTATATTTAGGTTATAGTTATTATATTTATTTTTATATTCATAATCTTTTGTTTACAAAATAATAGTTTTAGTAATACTAAAGTAATATTAATAATAAAAATAATAATAATTATAATACTTAATACTGTTAATTAAGATAATAATAGTTATTTCATTAGTGATAGAAATAATTATATTAATACTAATAACATACTTATATTAATAGTAATGGCTCTAATATTTATAAAGTGATAAATATACTAATATTTATGAAGATAATAATAATTTGTATATTTATCACAATATTAATAATAATAATAATCATAACAACAATAATAATAATTATTATAATAATGTTAGATAATAATAAAAAATGGTTATACCCTTTAATAAGCTTCCTAAAAAAAATTGCCCATGACGGAGCTCGAACCCACGACCTCTCACTCAACACAAATACTCCTAACCCTTGATCTGCTTATGGTTCTTCTGTTTTAATACTACCCTTTTCTTTTTATAACCAGTTGGTCTTCTTTTTCTTCTTTTAATCATCATACAACATCATCATCGGTTATCATTATTGTAACAACCATATCGTCTTTGTGATTATCACTAACATTAAATCATCATCATCTTTATGATCATAACTACCTTATATTCATCTTCATCACTTAATTCGTTAATCACCATCATTAATGGTTCGTATAATCATATTGAATACAAGACAAACAATATGACATAATTCCCCAGTTTCGTTTATATTAAATCGATGCAAACAGATAGGTAATGGGGCTTCGGTCCATGTTGAAGTTCTAGTCCACAATAGGCCCAAAGTTCAAGTAACCCAATTAAGATGTAACCTAACTCGGCCCAATAGGAAAAGGAATTTCGACCCCCAACATAAACGTAACCAGATTGCTAATTGTATTTGTTGAATAATAAAAAAAATAATTAGCTGAGTGTTAGGTTATGTGGGGTTTGTGAGGTCGACATAAAGGAAAAAGGGGACAGCTCGATCAAAAATTTCCATTAATTATCATCATCAATCTTTCTCATTATCATCCCATCATCATCTTTTCTTTCTCTATGTCTGTTTATACTTCTTCCTCTTCACTTTCATATACCTCTTCTTCTTCGAATCATCCTACCCAAATCATTTTCGAACAGGAGTAAAACAATAGCGATAGCAAGAGTGGTTTAGGGTTTCTACGACGATGATAATAATTGTAGTGGGTGATCTTCGATGGTTGCAGCAACGTGTTACGTTCAGAGAGAGTAAGGGAGAGATAGAGGGAGGAGGAGGTGATTCTAGTTGGTGGTGTGTGGTGTTTAATGGGTTTTGTAGGTGACGAACAAAGATAGGTTGTGGTGAAGGTGGCTATTTCTAGAGTTCTGTGGTTACAAGAATTAAGAGAGAGAGAAGACGAGTGAGAGAAAGATGAAGATGGTTGTGTTTGATCAGGAACGAAACAAGAAACAGGCGAGCAGCTGTAAGTAAGGATCATGGGTTTCTGTTTGATGGGTTCGAACAACAAAGACAGTAATAATGGCAGTTGTAAGCCTTCAGCTTTAGGGTTCGGTTTTGGTGTTGCTAAACGGAAATAGAACGAAAACAGTAGTAACAACAGTGATGGTGTTCGAACAACCTGTTGATTAAAATAGTAATAGCGATTTATTATGGTTTAAATGGGTGTGTTGCTGTGATCAACGAACTAGAAACAAACAAAATTGTACATATCGACAAGTGTAAGCTATGAGGGGATTTCCATTATGGGGTGGTTGGTTTTGATGGCGGTTATGGGGACTAGGGGTGATCGCAGATGGCTGTTATGGTTGAGTTCATGATGGGACGGTGGTGACGATATGGGTGGTGTTAGGATGGTGGTTGTGCCGGGTTGTTGATGGTGCTCCGATGGTGTTATCCGGTGGTGGTACTTCAACGGCAGTGGGATTGGGATGATGGTTTGGTTTTGTGTTTGGTTAATGGATATAATTATATGAATATGCATATCATAAGTATGTGTATATATAAGACTTATGTGATGGCTAAATAATATATAAAAAAATAAAATAGTGAACCTTTAATAATTCAAGTCACAGATATTTTTAAGTATTGCCCTTCGGCCGACACTTACCATTGGATATTATATCGTGTCCCTTGCTAAGCTGTTAACGTGTAAAAGTGTTCCTAAAAATTCCAAACTTTTACCTTAAACATAATTAATTATTTCACTGTTTCAAATAAAAAGGCTTTGCATAATTGAAAATAGATTGTTTGTTTATGAGTAAAAGCAAAAAGATGCAACAGTAGTCTTACTTAAATTATATCAATTAGTTAGACGCCTTTAACCTATCTGTAATATGGATATCATTTCGTGTTCCGTTGATAATTGGTAGCGGATAAAAGTATTCGGAAAAATCCCAAATATTTACAGTAATTATCTTTATTTATTTATATAGAGATATATTTTAAATAATAATTATTATAATATCTTATTTTTTTATTTTATTACATTTTAATATCAACAACATATAATACTTCAAATTATTATTTATATATCCATACACACATATCTATTTACAATTAATGGTTCGTGAATCGTCGAGAATAGTTGATGGTCAATTGAACATATGAAATAGTTCAAACTTTTTGAGACTCAACCTAACAGACTTTGCTTATCGTGTCAAGAATATTACATCGTATCGAGAATTTGGTTTAAAATTAATCGAAATTTTCAGGGTCGTGACAAATGGGAATGCCAATGATAATGGGAATATTAAGGTAATGGAATGAGTATACACATTGCATTGTTGTTGCTTGTTTTAAAATGATGTATAATTTATACATAACTTTTTGAATCAGAATTGATAATGCTTCGGAAAACATTTTGATACAAATCGTACCTTAACTCAAAGCGACACTCATTCTATATTATTGTAACTCATTTTGAGTATTAACTTTACAAAATTGAAAAGGAACATATGTATCTAATATCTATCTAATAAATTGATTGTAAATATCGAATAATTAATATATATGGTTTGTTATGGACAAAATTGAAGCAATCATGACACTCAAATACTAGTATAACTATAAACTGAAGCAATATGAACAAAATTGTTTACTATGGATAAAATACATGTGATCGGTGAAAGCTTGGTTGTAATGAAAATTATATACAACTTGCAGATAACTAACAAGAATATTAATTTGAAAAGACGGTTACCATATTTTTCGATGATGGAAGTTATTAAATTTCATTACCCACTTTCATCAACAAGGTAAATGTAAATGTATAAGACTTTTTTAATTCAGGCCATCTGAAGCAGGCTTATTCCGTGATTGTTTATAACTCTTTTGTCTTGGGCACTATAAGATATAATTTTAGTGAGTTGAAATTGTGACCTCTCTCAAAGATATCATAACAGAATATCATGACTTAAGCTTCTAGACTATTTTGTAATGGTTGAGCGAGATCACTATACTAGTCAAGGTTGCAAAAGACGCGAGACGGGGTCGAGACGGTCGGGTCCTAAAAGGGTCGAGACGGTCGAGACGGAGGTCTAGACGGATGTTGACTAACGTTGACTTTTAAATAAAAATGTTATATTATATATATATATATATATATATATATATATATATATATATATATATATATATATATATATATATATATATATATATATATATATATATTGTACATTACATTATTCCAAACATAAGCATTTCACACATGTTTAAATACTTCAACATTTCAAACATAAAAAAAAAACCCTAAGTAATAGGACAGCGTTTAATTTTTTTTTTTATAAAAAAAAAAAACTTGAAAAAAATAAGAAAAACCCGTTTTTTCCCGTCTCGGACCGTCTTTTGACCGTTTTTTGGCCGATTTCCATTTTTTCAAACGTTTTATGTATAAACGGGACGGGGCACTCCAAAATCCGTCTACACCCCCGTCTACACCCCCGTTTTTTCCGTTTTTTACAACACTGATACTAGTAATTGATCAACTTCTTCTAAAATATACGAACAACAACAACAACAAGAAGTCCAATACCCAATCTTAGAAAGTGAAATATGGAAAGGTAAGTCGTAGACAATCATTCATCTACTCTATATTAAAAGAGAAGTCATTTCCTAGCAGCATATAGATAAATCGTTTATCCCCTTGCAATTAGAAAATGCCATATCTCCCTCTACTCTATAATAGTTAGACTGCTTCCAGATTGATCTCCGGTCAATACGATAAAACAAAATGCAAATATAAATGTATGAAAGAGAAATCGTTAAATACGTGGAAGAAAATAAATATACGAATACATGTATAGTATTATTATCTAGGTCGACATTAAAAACTTTCGATACTGGTTAGTTTCAAGTATATATTTTTACGTCCGAAAGTTTTATAACAAGTTAACGTTTGAGTGATATTACTAGATTTATCAACTTGTCATTGTTTTGACCATCTTACAATGCTTTTAAATCTCCAACTGCATGATGTCATAACATGACTTTTCTTTTGTAAAAAAAATTCAAAAAGAAAAAATGAGAGGCCTCCTAGATGATGTCATAAAATATTTCCTTTTTGAATTATTTTTTAGAGTTTTTAATAGTATTAGTAATTACAAATATAATACAAAAAAAAAACAAATAATAATAATAAATATTAGGAGCATGATGTTGTTCAAAAAATTACAGCCTTTTTTCATCTTCCAAAAAAATTATGTCAGCATTATTTTGCACACCTCTTCTTTTCAAATTAGGGTTCAAATCTTATTTTCATCTGTTTTTTCATCTCCATCAAAAGCTTCTACATCATCATCTTCTTCATCTAATTGAAAATTGCAGTCTTTATCACGTTTCTTTTTTCCATATTTTGAAATTAGAAAGAATTCCAATATCATATTGAGTTTTCACGATATCTTTCCATCTTTTCAAGTTTTCATCTCCCTAAAAGCACGAGATTTGTACCAAAGAACATCTATAACTAAATTTGAGATTCAGTCCATCACAATCTTTAGTTTCCTCTGTCATTACATCCATTTCAATTTTCTCATCTTCATCAAAAATTATCGATCTTACCAGTTTTGTTATTCGCATGCAATTTTTAGGGTTCTTTTGATTTTTGCTTATCAAGGTTATTATCCATACTTCAATTTCTTTGTATTTGTATGGAAATATTTTTCCCCTTTTATTTTAGAGACATTTTATAATGGTTTAAAGTTGGATTATTATAATGTTAATGTTGCATTCTTTTAAACCGTTTTTTATTTGAATTGGAACAAGAACATGATAATAACGAAGGAGTTAGTTTTTGTTTGAATATGTGTAAGCAATTTTTTTTATTTAATATGCATATTAGGTGTTTGATGGAATGCGTGAATGAATAACTAGAACTTATCAGCCCATGGTAAACTTGCAATGGCTTAAGCTTACTGCTATAATTAATAGATCAGAAAGAAATTGAAGTAAGAAGGTACTTACAAGAGCTTGATTTAAACATGAGATTATATTCTTTTGTCTTGGTCCTATATTGCTTAAAGTGTTCTATGAAAGAATTTTGATCAAGAAAGGTACATTTGTTGCTGATTATATGATGCCTAGATGGAATAAGCATGTCATGTTAAAGCTGACTTATACATTCATTTTGTTTTAGTGTATCTATCTTTATCTTGTGTAGGTCTTTGCAAACTATAAGAGATTGTGGTTTTGGTAAGTTTTGTACCAGAATTTCATGATGAGAATGCTTAGGAATGAGCTTTTGTGTTTTGGCTTAAGGTATGGAATCTTGCGATAATTTAATTATAATTTGATTATAATTTTCCGTAACATTTAGCTTAAGTTTGAATCTTAAAAAAATGATTTCGTATATATATTGATCTTGCCTACATGTTAAGGATTTTGTTTGTTTGAAATAGGTTTTAGATCTTAGTTGGTTCTCTTGAATTGTTGATTTGATGGAGCTTTAACAAGTTCGGTTGTCCATCCGTTGTCCATCATCATGTTTCAAAATCTCAAGCATATATCTTCTTCTTCTTCTACATTCATGTACTGAGTTGGTTATTTTATTAGTTTTGTTGTGTTTTCTAAAATCTTTAGCTTAGTAGAGAAGGTTTGTCATTACTATTACTATTACTATATAAAGTAATGCATAGTAAATTTGGGTTCTCTATGGTGATTCATATTTGGTCTACTTTCATACTCCGTAATATATGTATTGAACGAAGAAATTAGACCAATTTAACCTTTCATTAGATTTAGTCTTCATAAATGAGACTAATTTATTGATACATAATAAATCTTTTCGCCAAAGAACTTATATGTTTCTAAGGCCACTCCCTATCGTAACTAAACTATTCATCCTCTTAACATGGCACATCAGCGCCACATTAGCACTCAAATCCTATAACTAATTCATAAAATCCTATAACTAAACACTGCCTATCATGACTAAAAATCTTCCTCTCAACTGCCACGTCATTAATTTATTTCTTTTATATTTATTTTAAATTCTAAATGACATAAAAATATTAATAAATATACAACTAATCACATTTTTTAAACAACACTTTTATTAATTAAACACAAATACGGTTACATTTTTTTTATAACAAAAGACAAATAAATAAAACATACAACAATAATATAAATTGATTCAATTGTGCTTGGTATCTAGCCATTTGAAATATATTCACGCAACATCACCTTTTCAGCAACCTACACAATTTTGAACAAGCTTATGTAAAACATGCACTTTTCATAAAATGGGACCCACATTTAGTTTATAACTTTCGCCAAATCCATGGTAGAAGTGGGTAACTAAGACGCGTAACTAATCCGTACCTATAGTTCATTACGAGTAATGACGAATAACTAGCGGGTAATGAACCATAGGGTGTGGTCTAAGATGACCAAACATATATTTCTTTCAAGCCAACATGATTATGAAAACATGTACATAATTGTCTGAACTTGTGTGCCTCTATATCCGTTTGGTTAAAACCATTGGTAATTAGCTTGGTAAAGTTATGGATCGGCACTGGATTTGATTTGGATCAATGATAATTTATGTTTTTTCTATAACTGTTTTTGTTACAAATGGGATTTTTTCAATCATGTTAAGGACACTCCCTATCGTAACTAAACTATTCATCCTCTTAAGCTTCCACATCAGCGCCACATCAACACCAATATTCTATAACTAACACATAACTAAACACTCCCTATAATGGCTAAAAAAATACTCCTCTTAATATACAATGTACAAGCAATAAAGCATCAAGTCCAAACAATAAAAAGCCATTGGGACCCACAATTACTATAACCAACCTTCATACTTCCGTTAAATCCATGGTGGAAGCGGGTAACTAAAGCGGGTAACTAGCTCGTGCCTATGGTTCATTACGGGTAATGAGCGGGTAACGGACGGGTAACTAACCATAGGGGGTGGTCTAAGCTGTTGTTTCATAGGGTTGTCATATTGAGATCTTTGCATGGAGATGAGACTTGGGAAGATTAATTCAAGCAAAGTCAATTTTGACACCAGTTTATTCAATTAAGTAAGGCTATTCTTTGATCTTCCCCATTTTGTATGTATACGGAACTGAAGTGTAGGTGTTCTTTAGATGTAAAAACAAGTACGTGTTCTTTAATAGGACTCCGCATAAGACATGATGGCTTGGTTGGTTTAAGGTATAACGTAATATAATCTTTGAATCTGTATAAGTTTTGGTCTCTAAAGTAAGACATGTTAAAAACACGTTTTTTGTAGATTCAAAGCCATTATAATGACACTTTGGTACTTCAAGGTCTCTTTCTATCGCAATTTGCAAACAAATGCATAGGGATTGTAGTTTAGATAAACATGCTCTAAAAGGAGTACTTTTTAACGTTAGAGAACAAAGGATTTAAGAACATATAGTTCTTAGTGGCACTGAGAATTGGTTGGTTGACTGTTAACATGTTTAGGTTTATTACCCGAAGATAGAACTTTTTCTTAATAAGTTTTACGTTAAAAATTTATAATGTATCATCAAATGAAAAAAAAGATTTAGGAAGTTGTGTGAATGAGAAGTATAATTTTGTTACTTTTGACAAGTTAAACCCGTTTGGCATGTTTTTAGATTTAGTTAGAAGCACTTAGGTCAAAAGTTGTTACCTTTAGAATGCATGGCCCATATTGAGTGTCATAAACCTTGCAACTAAAACATAATGTAATGAGAAGTAAGGCCTTTCAACTACAAAGAAGATGTGATGATTTTGAGGAGTAATGAATTCTTAAGATGGTATGATTTTGGGGCCTTGCAAAATATTTGTGGTATGCTTTCGTTATATGCTTTTGGATTGCAGTTTTTGATTGTGGTTGTTTTGAGTATTCGGTTAAACACTGTTGTTTTCTATTTCGTTGAACTTAATGAATTATGCTATTTTATCAACACGTTGCTTATATAACATCCACATCTCGGTTAAATAACATTCTTCAAATATAACATATCATTCAATAATTTTTTCTTTAAAATCCCGTGAATTCACGGGTCTCTGCACTAGTATTTAATGTTAAACATTTTTGTAAATAAAAGTACTACAAATTCCATTTTTATTGGTAGGCCAAAGTCCATCCCCGTTTCTATAAAGCTTTGTTTTTAAACGTATGTATATATGTATATGTGAATCGGCTATAGTAGGAGATGCAGATCGTTTTATTGCAAGATACTCCATTAATCCATATTATTATTGAAGCTACTTCCTTTCAAAAAAAAAAAGTTTATTATTGAAGCTACTTATCAGAGGCGTCTTTAGACATAGGCAACCGCCTAGGACCCAAAATTTTAAGTATATATATATATATATATATATATATATATATATATATATATATATATATATATATATATATTTCTCAAAATATTCTATTTAGTTAAATAAAAATTGTCAATTAAAGTTATAATATTGTTATTTTAAATAATTAAATGCATTGTAAGTATATACAAATTGATAAATTTAAGTATTATCTTTTTATATGTATTAGAAAATTAAACGTGTATAAGGGCTCATTTTTGTTTTCGCTTATGACCTTCTAATTGTTGAAACTACCCTGCTACTTATATAAAATTATATAAAGTATTATTATCTCATTCTTGTTTATCATTCCAAAAGCAACTTATAAAATTATTACCACCATTGCACCAACTCCTCTGGGGGTATCGTTTGGTGTTGATGGCTTTATATAATTGTTTTCCACTTAATTATTCAAACAGGGCACAAAAATTATTATACTAGTAATAATAATAATAATATTTTGAAATCTACTCAGAAATTGTAAAGACAGGATTACTTAATAATGATCATTTTTATTCGAGTATAATCACAAACCAACGGGGGATGATTCTCACACACACTTTTTTGATCCTCACACACCTATTTTAACCTTTTACTCTTCTAATAACACTCAATTGGTGTGTGAGGATCAAAAAAGTGTGTGTGAGAATCATCCCCCCAAACCAATGGGTTGAAAAGCTACATATAAAATATAAGGAGTAGTTTTCATCATCATTAATCAGCAATATAACTAAACAATGTTATAATTCAGTAGGCTTATAACTACATTTAGTGGCCTAGTTCTTGACTGTAGACTACTAATAAGTATATAGAGAGAATATGAGAGAATATATTTAGTGTGTTTTATAAACTCATAACACACATATTTATACTCAAAAAATCTACTATACAATATCTATAATAATAATAAAATTAACATCCAATTTAACTTTTATAACACTCCCCCTTGGATGACAATTTTATTAGAGAATAACTAGTACTGCCTCGTTAAAAACCTTGTTAAAGAAAACCCATTGGGATAAAACTTTAGCTAAGGGAAAAAGAGTGCAGCATAGAGTTGACTCCCCTTCAAGTAGGCAACGCCTGAATTGTTACATCTTCTGAACATGCCTCATGCCAATATTATGAATGTGTGTTCTGAAAATAGCAGTTGGAAGTGCTTTGGTGAAAAGGTCAGCAGAGGTTTTACTTGACTGAATATATCTCATTTCAATCTGGTTGTCATTAATGAGATTTTGAGTGTATGAGAAGAATCTAGGAGGTATGTGTTTTGTCCGGTCACTTTTGATATACCCTTCTTTCATCTGTGTTATCCAAGCTACATTATCTTCATAGATAGTTGTTGGACTTTTATCGCGTTCTAGTCCACAAGAATCAGTAATGAGTTGTGTCATTGATCTCAACCAAAAACATTCCCGAGTAGCTTCATGTAATGCAATCACTTCGGCATGATTTGATGATGTTGCAACAAGTGTTTGTTTTTGAGAACGCCATGATATTGCGGTACCTCCATTTAGGAATACATATCCATTTTGAGATTTAGCTTTATGTGGATCAGATAAATAACCTGCATCTGCATAACCAACCAAATCTTGTTTCGATTCGTTAGAATAAAATAATCCTAAATCAGTAGTTCCTCGAAGGTATCGAAATATGTGTTTGATCCCATTCCAGTGTCTTTTGGTAGGAGCTGAGCTGAACCTTGCCAACAAATTAACTGCAAAAGAAATGTCAGATCTTGTACAATTTGTAAGATACATAAGAGCTCCAATTGCACTAAGATATGGTACTTCTGGTCCTAGGATATCTTCATGATCTTCACAGGGAAGAAATGGATCAGTGTCAACATTAAGTGATCTAACAACCATAGGAATACTTAATGGTTTTGCCTTGTCCATATTAAAACATTTTAAAATCTTTTCAGTATATGTTGTTTGATGTACAAGTAAACCATTAGGAATATGTTCAATTTGTAAACCAAGGCAATACTTGGTTTTTTCGAGATCTTTCATTTCAAATTCTTTCTTTAGAAGTTGAATGGCTTCATGGATCTCTTTTTTTTGTACCTATGATATTAAGACCATTGACATAAATAACTACGATATATATCTGGTCATTGTTTTCATAATTAAAACACATGTGCAAATAAGTTTATATGTATACACTTTTCTTATCAAGTAATCACTTAATCCGTTATACTATTGTATCAACCCATATAAAAATCTTTGTGATTCAATGGAATACATTTCTTTAGGTTTTGCGTTAGATGTTTCTGATACCTTAAACCCTTCAGGTATATTCATATATATCACTATCAAGTGATCCATATAGATAAGTAGTAACAACATCCATGAGATGCATTTAAGTAACTACCAGGTTGATTAAGTATCTAATAAGTAATTGTATCCATTACATAAGGATAAGTTTTCCTCATAATTCATTTCTGGTCTTTGTGGGAAACCTTGAGTTACAAGTCTAGTTTTGCCTTGTATCTTCATTTGCACATTTCTTTTTCGGATAAAAATTCATTTATATCCCATACGTTTCACATCTTTAAAAGTGATAACGATTGTTCCGAAAACTTTTCTTTTATTGAGTGATTCTAATTCAGCTCGTATTGCTCCTTTCTGTTGAGCTCAATCATGTCTATTTTGATATTCAATGACAGATTTTGGTTCCAGATCATCATCTTTATTCATGATGTCATTGTAACATTATATGAAAATATCTCATCAAGATTTTTCATTTCATTTCAGTTTCATAATATTGCATAATTTATTGCAATTTATGTATTTACATTTATCAATATCCTCTGCAGAAGGAGTATTGATTTGTGGTTCTTGTTGAACACTTTCTTTTACCTCATTATCAGCTGATTTTCTTTTTCGAGGATTTTTATCTTTGGAACCAATTGGTCTCCCACGTTTCTGCCGTAGCAAAGACTCATGAGTGACATTATTGCCAGCTTTTGTAATTTCAATTCTAGCTGAAGCATTTACTGCTGGTATATATGATTTAGTCACTTATTTTTTGTATCTTTAAATGCGTAAAGTAATTAATTTGCAAGTTCTTGCATATGCATTATATTTGAACTTTCTTTTCGCATTCTTTTGTGCGATGATCAATATTCCTTAATTGATGTTCACACCATGAAACATCATTTTATTTATATTTCATTTCTCCCCCTAATATAGGGAACAATGTTTCATTAAAGTGACAATTGACAAAACTTGCTGTAAAAACATCACCCGTCATGGGTTCAATATATCTTATGATTGAAGATGTTTCATATCTAACATATATTTCAATCCTTCTTTGAGGAACCATTTGTTGTGGTTGTTCAATTAAAAATACACTGCACAACCAAATGTTCTAAGATGGAAAATATTTGGTCTCCACCAAAATTAAGTTGGTAATGGAGAATATTTATAACTTGCACTTGATTTAATGCGAATTAATGTCACATCATGTAAATTTACATGTCCCCATATAAATATGGAGAGTTTTGTACTCATTTCTAATTGTCTAGTTATTAGCTGTAAGCGTTTATCTATTGATTCAGCTAAACCAATTTTGTGTATGCACATGAGCAACTGGATGTTCAACAACAATCCTTGTAGACATATAATAATCATTAAAAGCTTGAGATGTTAACTCACCAGCATTATCAAGTCTCATCCTTTTAATGGTGTAATCAGATTAATGTGTTCTTAATTTAATAATTTGTGCAAGAAACTTTGCAAATGCCATATTATGGCTTGATAACACACAAACATGAGACCATGCGTTAGATGCGTCTATTAGAAAAATGGTCCACATGATGGATGAATTGGTCCATATATATACCCTTGAATTCTTTCAAGAAACATTGGTGATTATTTCTCAATGTGCTTTTCATTAATCGCCATATGTGATTTTCATTAATCACCATATGTGTTTTTCGTTAATCACTATATGTGCTTTTTATTAATCACTATTTGTGCTTTTCATTAATCACCATATGTGATTTTCATTAATCACCATATGTGCTTTTCATCATATATCATTTTCACCATATGCGCTTTTAATCATATGTGCTGCGCTTTTCGTCATATGCACTTTTCATTATATGCGCTTTTAATTATATGCGATGCGCTTTTCATCATATGCGCTTTTTATCATATGCGCTTTTAATCATATGCGCTGCGCTTTTCATCATATGCGCTTTTTATCATATGCGCTTTTAATCCTATGCGCTTTTCGGTGCTACATAGATATTTCTCATTTTCGATTATCATTGACTGATAATCATATCCATTATGATATATATCAGAGAAACTTAACAAATTTCTCTTTGATTTGGGAGAAAACAAGACATTGTTTACCAAAAAATTCGTACCATTTGGTAATATGAAATTTTGCCTTTTTCGTTTCTTATATCAAGTTTGCAAGAGCTGATATAGTATTTATAATTCCTTCATTTGATTTAAATCAATGAAATATTTCTTAGATTTGATCATAGTATGTATGTTACTACTATCTGCAATACATAGGTCTTTACCATTTAATTGATGTTGTATTTCTGCAGGATTCATACTAAAACTTCAAATAAGATATGCAAATAATGAGTTATATTTCAGCAAGATAATCAAATTATATTACCTGCAAACAAGTTATAATATGAAGTACATAAAAGATAACACTTAATAAAACATATGCGTTATGGTCTAAAACCATTTATTTATGAGTGATACATAAAAAAAACTAGGCATCTTAGAAAATTCAAACCATTCAAGTCTCAAGGTAGCTCAGGGTTAATTTAATCAAGATTTGTCAACAGATTCACTCTCGTTTTCTTTTCTTTTGGGACTTATTTGTAGAGCTAAACAAGATGTTCATGTATTCAAGAAATACTAGACTGGTGATCCACGTTACCAGATCATTAATAAGAATCTCCGGAATTCTTATAAGAGCGTCTACTAATATCTTTAATTTTATTCTTTCATGGATCACTGTTATTATTTTTTATTTTATTTTTTATTATTTTTTATTTTTTATTTTATTTTTTGATAATTAATATCGTATCTATCTTTGAGTATTTTCCATAATACACTTGGATTTTCGATCATATAATATGTAGATTCTAAGGACTCGTCAATATGTTTGCTAAGAAAAATACTTACTATTGCTTTCTCTTGTTCGGAATAATTGTTATTTTCATTCAGGGTTTCTAAAATACAGTTTGATTCGAGATGTTTTTCTACATTCATAACCCATGTTAAGTAGTTGTTCCCACTTGTTCTAAATGAGCAAATTTAAGCCTTTTCAAATTCGACATTTTCTATTATCATAAAGATGAATAACATAAATCATAATCATAATCAACTTCTATTCATAGACAAATAATAAAATGAAATTAGAATCATTTTAAATTCATAAGCAGCAAACAACAGAATAATGGTATGATTACAAATAATAAAACCACAAGGGCAGGATAGAATATAGGTTCACCCGGTGGTATATTAGCAACAATGATGATAGTTAATATGACCAATACAATAGGAAAAATCATCCTTGTGTGAATCATTTTTACAAAAACTTTTTGAGAGTAGTAATCTGAAAAATGAAGATTGATTTGTGAAAATGTGAAAACGGAGATGTTTATTTTATATTTGAAAAATATAGTTGTTGTAACGTCGTCAGTTGACGTTAACAACCGTTATGTATATATGACCGTTGTAACGTCGTTAGTTGACGTTAACGAATCGTTATATTACTCATACGCGTTTTGATATAAAAATACAAACTACTTTTCTTATTTTAACTTTTAAGATTTACTTTTAATAAAAATACAAACTACTTTTTCTTATTTTAACTTTTAAGATTTACTTTTAATAAAAATACAAACTATTTTTTCTTATTTTAACTTTTAAGATTTACTTTTAAGAATAAACATTAGTATGCATGAAATAAATAATGATTAATTGCATAAGTAATCATAAATGTTAGATAACATATAAAGACCCCATCGTATTCGTATTGATCGGAATTAATCTCGACCCATGGTACCGTGTTGTCAAATGACGTGTTGCGTACATAAAGTACCGTGTTGTCAAATGACGTGTTGCGTACAATCATGAGGTCTTATTAACATAAATATAAATGTTAGTGAAGTTAATAAGAGTCAGATTACAGAAAATATAATTCAGGCGGTATAACCGACCATATATAACTTAAATAACATAAATATAAATGTTAGTGAAGTTAATGAAAGTTAGATTACAGAAATATAATTCAGGCGGTATAACCGACCATATATAACTTAAATAACATAAATATAAATGTTAGTGAAGTTAATAAAAGTTAGATAATTTCTTACCTTGATTAGTGACGTGTGCTTGATTAGATAAACCTTGATTATACGGAGCACTTCGTGCTGATAACGTGTTATAATTCAGTAGGCTTATAACTACCTTTAGTGGCCTAGTTCTTGACTGTAGACTACTAATAAGTATATAGAGAGAATATGAGAGAATATGAGAGAATATATTTAGTGTGTTTTATAAACTCATAACACACATATTTATACTCAAAAAATCTACTATACAATATCTATAATAATAATAAAATTAACATCCAATTTAACTTTTATAACAAACAAACATTTATATGCACATCTATAACATTTTATTTATTGATTCAATTATTTTAGTATGGAGTAGTATTATTACGTTGTAAATTTTTTTTTCGTAAAAAACTGTAGTGCTTAGGTACACAAGTGGTGATGCCCGCGCGTTATTGAGAAAAATGGTTTCGTTCTATACCTTAAAAATATTATTATTATTATTAATATTATTAATATAACTAATAGACAAATTAATATAACTAATAGACAAAATTTGTCTTATTAGTTATGAATAGTACTATTTAATATTTCATTTTTCACACACCCAACCCCCTAACTTTCATTAAAATACAAATCGAACTCCCTCATTTTATAGTACTATTTAATATTTCATTTTTCACACACCCAACCCCCTAACTTTCATTAAAATACAAATCGAACCCCCCATTTTATACCTATATTCTAAAATATTATTTATCTCATCACTAACACTAAAAATATTGAATAATAACACTCACCACGCTACTACTGTGCTAATTTTTTTTTTTTTTGTCTCAAACGATAAAAAAATAACTTTCGTAAAAGGAACAACCCTTCAATGCTACTAAAAGATGTCGAAAAATATTCTTTTTTACAAAATAGATCAACTAACTTTAAAAAAAAAACCCGAACGCTAAAAGAAGCAACTTTCACAAAGGAACAACCCTTCAATGTTAGATGTCGAAATTTTATTTTTTTTACAAAATAGATCAACACTTTTTTATAACATTCAAAACGGAGCTCCCGGCGCGAAGCGAGGGCTCCACAACTAGTTGTTTTCTAATACACCCCAAAATGTTTGTTTTTTTTTTTTTTTTTTTTTTTTTTTGTAAAGTTAATTAAAACACAATGTAAAAACATTTTTAAATAGTTTTAAATATAAGAATGAAAACAGGAGTTCCAATGTACTTTCATGCATAAGTACTTGCACACGAGTATTTTGGTGTTTTTGCATATAACTATTGTACCACATGCTTTAATACTTGCACATCAATATTCCTAGTTCTAAGTTTTAGATAAGGGGTAATATTGTTTAACTCGTGTATTCCAAGTTTAATACATGATATATATAAGTTAAATGTTGGACCTGTTATAATTCAGTAGGCTTATAATTCAGTAGGCTTATAACTACCTTTAGTGGTTTGATTCTTGATGTTATAATTCAGTAGGCTTATAACTACCTTTAGTGGTTTGATTATTGATTAAGAATGCTAATAATGAAGTGTAAGAGCAAAGATGATAATGGAGAGAAAGAAAGAAACACTTTGTAAGTGTGAGAAAATGGTGCAAGTTTAATACTTGCATTCATGGCTATTTATAGCAAAAATATCACAAGTTTAGGTAATACAATAATATTACTTTTGTGTATCAATAATTGACTATCCATTTATATATATATTTATATATTATAACACTCCCCCTTGGATAGCAATTTTGTTTGTTGAAGATCAACTGTAAGTTACTGCCTCGTTAAAAACCTTGCTAAAGAAAAACCAGTGGGAAAAAAAACTTTAGCTAAGGGAAAAAGAGTGCAGCATGGAGTTGACTCCCCCTCAAGTAGACATCGCTTCAGTTGTTACATCTTTTGAAGATGTCTCATACCAATGTTATGAACGTGTGTTCTGAAAATAGCAGTTGGAAGTGCTTTCGTGAAAAGATCAGCAGAGTTTTTGCTGGATTGAACATATCTCATTTCAATCTCGTTGTCCTTAATGAGATTTTGAGTGTTTGAGAAGAATCTAGGAGGTATGTGTTTGGTTCGGTCACTTTTGATATACCCTTCTTTCATCTGTGCTATGCAAGCTGCATTATCTTCATAGATAATTGTTGGACTTTTATCGCGTTCTAGTCCACAAGAATCAGTAATGATTTGTGTCATTGATCTCAACCAAAAACATTCCCGAGTAGCTTCATGTAATGCAATCACTTCGGCATGATTTGATGATGTAGCAACAAGTGTTTGTTTTTGAGAACGCCATGATATTGCAGTACCTCCATTTAGGAATACATATCCAGTTTGAGATTTAGCTTTATGTGGATCAGATAAATAACCTGCATCAGCATAACCAACCAAATCTTGTTTTGATTCGTTAGAATAAAATAATCCTAAATCAGTAGTTCCTCGAAGGTATCGAAATATGTGTTTGATCCCATTCCAGTGTCTTTTGGTAGGAGCAGAGCTGAACCTTGCCAACAAATTAACTGCAAAAGAAATGTCAGGTCTTGTACAATTTGTAAGATACATAAGAGCTCCAATTGCACTAAGATATGGTACTTCTGGTCCAAGAATATCTTCATGATCTTCACATGGACGAAATGGATCAGTTTCAATATTGAGTGATCTAACAATCATAGGAGTACTTAATGGTTTTGCCTTATCCATATTGAAACGTTTCAGAATCTTTTCAGTATATGTTGTTTGATGTACAAGTAAACCATTAGGCATATGCTCAATTTGTAAACCAAGGCAATACTTGGTTTTTCCGAGATCTTTCATTTCAAATTCTTTCTTTAGAAGTTGAATGGCTTCATGGATCTCTTTATTTGTACCTATGATGTTAAGATCATCATCATAAACAGCTATGATCACATATTCGGATGTTGTTTTCTTAATGAAAACACAAGGACAAGTAAGGTTATTTGTATACCCTTTACTTATCAAGTAATCACTTAATCGGTTATACCACATACGTCCCGATTGTTTTAACCCATATAAAGATCTTTGTAATTTAATCGAATACATTTCTTTGGGTTTTGCATTTGATGCTTCTGGTACCTTAAATCCTTCAGGCATCTTCATATATATATCATTATCAAGTGATCCATATAGATAAGTAGTCACAACATCCATGAGATGCATTTCTAAATTTTTAGAAACTGCCAGGCTGATTAAGTATCTAAAAGTAATTGCATCCATAACAGGAGAATAAGTTTCCTCATAATCAATTCCCGGTCTTTGAGAAAAACCTTGAGCTACAAGTCTAGCTTTATACCTTGTAACTTCATTTTTCTCATTTCTTTTTCGGACAAAAATCCATCTGTATCCTACAGGTTTCACATCTTTAGAAGTGAGAATGATGGATCCGAAAACTTTTCTTTTATTGAGTGATTCTAATTCAGCTCGTATTGCTTCTTTCCATTGAACTCAATCATGTCTATTTTGACATTCAACCATAGATGTTGGTTCTGGATCATCATCATTATTCATGATGTCATATGCAACATTAAATGAAAATTTCTCATCAAGATTTTTTATTTCATTTCGGTTCCATAATATTTTTGAATGTGCATAATTGATTGCAATTTCTGTATTGACATCATCAATCTCCTCTGCAGTAGGAGTACTGATTTGTGGTTCTTCTTGAACACTTTCTTTTACCTTATTATCAGCTGATTTTCTTTTTCGATGATTTTTATCTTTGGAACCAACTGGTCTCCCACGTTTCAGACGTGGCATAGATTCTTGAGTGACTACATTATCAGTTTTCCGATTTAGAATCTCAACTCGAGCTGGAGTTGTAACATCCCGCATTTTTCCGTTAAATTATTTTTAACGCCGTCTTTTTCTTTTTAGATAATATTCCTCGTATCTAGATTCGTAACCTCTGTTAGCTAAAATTCTAAATATTCTCGTTATCGGATTTTAATATCTCTCGTTAACTTGCGTTTTAAAAATATTCGTTTGGTAAAATCCCGCACCCGCTTTGAAACTCGAGGGACCGGAGTTGCCAAATGGGCAAACTAGTTGACTAGGTCAACTAGTCAACCCATTTCATCCATTCCATCATCTCCCTCATCCCTTTTCTCTCCATCTCAAGAACACACACACAAACCCATTCCATTCATTCATCATCTAAATTCAATCTTGGAAGCTCATAACAAATCCGATTACATATTTGGAATCCTCTCTTCATCCTCTACAATTTGATACTAACTTCATCTCGTTTGGGTAACATTTCTAAAACTCTAGATTTCTCTAAATTCGTGTTTTTGACTTGAAATGGTGTTAGTTAGTGTCTATGGCTCATTGTGATGTCGTGTATATAATTTGTATGCTCGATCTCGTTGTTTTAGTGTAACTAGCATGAACTTGAATTTTGGTGTGTTGTTCTTGAATTTTGGATGATCATATGTTGTTAGATGTTAAAAGTTCATGTTCTAATTGTGTTCCTAGTATCATTAGCTTCATTTTGATGTATAGATTGATTTAAGAAACTTCATAAACGCGATTATTGATTTTGTGAACTTTTGGTTAGGGTTGACAACTCTTAAAACGAACTTTTGATGCGTTGAATGCTTGTTAATGTTATTGATAAGTGTTTAGTTGTGTTACATGTTTCATTACCTTCAAAACGGCATATCATATGTATAAATTGGATTCCCGAAACTTAAATTTCAATTGATAAACTTGAAACTTGAAAATAAACCTCTATTGATCACTTGACGGGATTTCGGTTATAGTATATGATGTTTTTGCTTGATGAAAAGTGCTTAGTTGCGTTCCTTGTCGAAAGAGCTTTCCGATGATATAAAATACATGTTCTAATTGTTTGCGGATCATAAACTAGGATTGATTGAAGTTTGGCTAGTGCCTTGTGTTTTCTGCAAACAGGGTCTGTAAGTCTTTTGGGACGCCGTCCCAACCTACTAGACGCCGTCCCATCCTTTATATCAGGACGCCGTCCTGGCAATTGGGACGCCGTCCCACTCTTCATATCAGGACGCCGTCCTGGAAATTGGGACGCCGTCCTGATACACTAAAACTGGCTGTTACTTTGGTCATTTGACATAAAAATGTTTGCTATGCTACGGACCTCCGATTAACATGAAACTTGGCCAACATGCTCATATATGATTATATAACTTAGAAAAATGGTCGGATACCCAACCCGACCCCGTTGACTTTTCTGTTGACTTTGACCCGACCAAGTTGACTTTTAATCAAACTTAACCAAATACTTATATAACCTTTCTAACATGCTTTTATACCTGATTCTCGCATGAAACTTGGCAACGTGATTCACATGCTATATTTAATCGAGTCGTAACGAGCCATAGGACTAATTGAACACATTTCACCCGACCTTGTGTCGTAACCGGTTAATTGATATAACTTACTTGTTTAGGTCAAGGCTAAGCAACTTTCATGCACACGTTTACTTTGTGAAGTGCATTTATACTCGTGCACTCGAGGTGAGATCATAGTCCCACCTTTTCAACAATTTTTATTCTTTTAAATCGTGGGCTGAGAAACATATACATTACATATTCATATACATTTCACATGTATATATACTTTTCATACTTTTATACTTTGAACACAAATACGAATACAAAGATACAGACGAGTTAGAACAAAAGTCCTCAATCCAATTATCATTAGTTCCACTTGCAGGGTGTAAGTGTAAGCGAGTGATTATGTTGTGTGGCCATACGGGTTTAACGAACCCTCATTCAGACGGTTCGCTACCGTTAGGGGATGAAATATAATTTCAACGTGCATAGTGTATGTTCTAACACTATATTCAAAATTCAGAGGGAAGATTCAGTTAAGTTTTGGTAATTGGGTGCTCGTGATACAGACAACATCCTTTGGGATGTATACGCTTGATATTCACTTTATACTAAATCTTGTGGTTTACAAACACATCTTTAGAGATGTATACGCCTTGATACTAAACCTTGTGATTCAAAATATACTTTTACAAATACATTTATGATCTCACCAACGTTTTCGTTGACAGATTTCTATGTTTTTCTCAGGTCTTGCACGGTATGTGATACATGCTTCCGCTCATTAATTGATACTTGCATTGGATGTCGAGTATACATGCTTTTCGTGGAACGTCTTTTGACTTTACTTTAAACTGTGTCGCCTGGATTTCAATCGTACTTATAACGTTGTAACTTAACTTTTGGTTGAACAATTCTTGTAAACTTTGAAACAATCTTTATTTTGAAATGAAGGCGACATATTTTGGTCAAACGTTATCTTAAAGACTTATAATCAGGTAATGGGACCCACGTAGCCGACGCCGTCACTTGACGATTTGTCGGGGTCGCTACAGTTGGTATCAGAGCCTTGGTTGTAGGGATTTAGAGTTCATTTGTGTCCACCCCGAGTCATAGGGTACATAGGTGAATCTAGACTACAACCGGCATATAGACTGCAGTAAGAATTACTTGACTATTTGTGCATTTATACTCGAACTCTTCTATGATATCTAACTCGTATTCGATCTTGATCTTATGTTGATAAATTTTGTTGACGCGCCACCTTGACTTTATGAAGTAATGTTAAATGCACATGAGAATCAGGGTAATATAATTTCCGGGATTATATTACGGTGATTCACATGGACGTTCCGACATTATGACATAAAGAATTTAGGGCGAGTCAAGGAAAATTTTCTCTCTATCCTTATTCCATACTCCGGTTAGTATTGTTGAAAATACTAACCAACGATATTCTTGTGTCTTTAAGGAACAATGGCTCCTCGTCGTGTACGCCGCAATGAAACTCCCGAACAAGCTCTCGAACGGATGATAGCTACCGCCGTAGATGCGGCCATGGCCGGTCACTCATCCAACGACAATAATAATAACAACCACAACAACAACAACAACAATGGAGCCGGAAACTCAAACGAGGGATGCTCCTATAAAGCTTTCATGGGGTGCAAACCTCACACTTTTGATGGAACCGGGGGACCGGTCGTGCTCACCCGATGGTTTGAGCAAACGGAAGCCGTCTTTAGCATAAGCGGTTGTCGGGACCAAGACAAGGTCAAATACTCCACTCACACTTTCTCCGGAATTGCTCTAACATGGTGGAACACCTATGTTCAATCGGTGGGTACCGATGAAGCTCATGCCCTCTCTTGGGCCGATCTAAAGGAAAAGATGATTGTTGAATATTTTCCGCGCGAAGAAACCCGAAAGCTTGAGGAAGAACTAAGAGCTTTGAAAGCGGTCGGAAACGATCTTAAAGCTTATAATCAACGCTTCGCCGAACTATCCTTGATGTGTCCTAATCTTGTTAACCCCGAATCTCAAAGGATTGAGCTCTACATGCTCGGTCTTCCAAAAAGCATCAAACAAGGGGTGATGTCATCCAAACCCACTACTCATCAAGCCGCTATGAACATCCAACTAATTGAAACGGTTGACGAAATCGTAGTTCCGGCACCTAAGGCCGAGGATAAATCGGGCTGCAACAAAAGAAAGTGGGAACCCTCCCAATCAAGCAACAACAACTTTGCTAAGAAGCCTTACACCTCCGACGGCAAGAGGGGTTATACCGGACACCTACCGTATTGTAACGAGTGCTACAAACATCATTTAGGCGAATGTGGCAAACCATTTTGCTTGAAGTGTCAAAGAAGTGGCCATGTAGCCCACGATTGTAGGAATACCACTCCCGTCGCTCAAAAGGAGCCCAATGCACCCAAGACGGGTGTTTGTTTTGAGTGTGGCCAACCGGGTCATTTTAGGAGTGCGTGCCCAAATAAGAAAATCAACCCCAACGCACGCCGTTAAACTTTCAACATCAACGCCTAGGATGCCCGAGACGACGATGGACTAGTCACGGGTATGTTTCTTCTCGAAATTCTCACGTTTCATGTTTATTCGATTCGGTTACCGTTAGACGTTTTATAAACAAGTCTTTGACTCGTGCTCTTTACATTCCACTTTTTCCCCCTAGATACTACTTAGACGATTTAAGTGACCAACGGAAAAATATTGTGTGCCTATAAATTTTATTGGAGGATATACATTAAGACTTTTGACTTGACACCTATAGAACTAGGGAGCTCGGAACATATTCGTTAAAAAAAAAAAAAAAAAAAAAAAAAAAAAAAAAAATGTTTCCCCATCGTCTTGTATAGATTATTGTGAACTGAGTAATTTTCGGTTGGAAACCGATACCCTCTCCCTCGCATCCATGACCTCATGATTTTTTTGCACGAATCCCGGATGTTCCAAATCGACCTCCGTTCCGGTTATCATCAATTGGGGGTTAAGTGAGACGATGTCTCCTAAGCCACTTTCCGAACTCGCAACGTTAGATGTAAATCTCTCTTAGTACCGCTTGATTTATTTAGGGCTCGCCCGTATCCATAAACCTCTTGAACCGCGTATGCAAATTCATATAGACTAATCTGTTATCGTATTTATAGATGACATCTTAACTTATTTAAGTAAAGAAGAAAACGAACAACATCACCATCTTAAGCTCGAACTTTTGAGAAAAGAGCAACTTTATACCAAATTCTCCGAGTGAGAATTTCTGTTGAACGAAGTCCAATTTTCTAGACCATGAAGTTAATGGTCAAGGAATTACAATCAATCTCGAAATCAAGCCACATGTAATCAGGAAACTCTCCCAACTCAGACTTGTATTCGTAAAAATCTTAGATCTCACCGGTTGTTACCGAAGATTCATTTCTGACTTTTCTCGTATTACACGACTTTAATCTCTCCGCGATCGAACCTTGAGCGTGATTCTTCACACCAACATTTCTAGCTAAATTCGTACAACACCAGATGGGACTCAAATATGGAAATATTTCTACTTGGACGCCGAAAAGCATACTCCCTCGACTCGAAATCAACGGGACGGAAATTCGTTATTTTGCACGAAGAATTCAAATACTAAATTGTGGATCCGATCAATATTCTTGTCATCACGTACCACACTACATACCTCCGTTATTTCACCGTTACCGTCTGATATTACTGGAATTTAAGATAACACACAATCCAACGATACTTCACTCTTCTTTGACTTAACGCCCTTGTGTTTCTAATAATCGGCCAACTATTATGCAACCCCGAACTATACAACTACGTGTACTATCTCGTTTCTCTTTCAGACTTCAACTTTTGACAACTAGAGGCACGTTATGGCAACCTCGAGATGTAAGCTCATCCTATTCAAAGTCCTCATTTCACTCCCATCCTCATCGCTCGCATTTTCCGTTTAAGGAAACTCCTTGTAACATTTCTCCATGGATAGATAAACTCCTCATATTACATTAGTATTCGCCACGAGGGTGAATAGTCCTAACGAACATTTTTCGACCCCTAACTGACTTGTTCAAACATATCTTAAGAGATTCTATTCCAACACGGTGTATCTTCGTCATTTATCCTGTATCGAAATACTCGTTTCACTTCTAGCGTTACAAGAGACCTTGGGAACCCGCTTAGACACATGTACCGTGTATCCCTCACAAACCGACGAACCGAGCAAACGAATGATTTACGTCTTGGAAAGACATCTCACAAACTCGTATTGTCACCTTTAGTAGATCACTCTTACAACAGTAGTTACCACTCGTGTGTTCACGCGCACTTTTCGAAACCTTATATGACCGCTAATGTCATACCCCGGTTCATTTAACCAAAGCATCAACCACCGAAATCTGAACTCCATCAAGAAACAACAATTGAGATCGTTCGAGTCCGAGAAGGGCTCGAGACAACCCATTGTCGCCAGAAGAGTTATACCAAACTTAGAGGAGAACCTCACAAATCCCAGTGTGTAACCGCGTAATATTGAGAACCCGCACCTTGGAAGGGTGTAATCCGTTTCGGGAATCAGGGAAAGTTAAACCCGCGACATGTTAACCCTTTTGAAACATTGGGGCGTATTGGAACCGCTCCCTACCGTTTAGAACTTCCGACTCAATTAAGTTTCCGTTTACCCTACATTTCGTGTAACAGACTTAGAAACGTGTCCTGCGGAACAGGAACGTGCAATCCTGCTGGATACATCAACTATCGATGACAAACTTCTCTTCATAGGAAAACCAGTTGAAACTGGGGATCGTAAAAACCGAACCTTAATGCAACGTAAAACCCTGACTATCCAAATTCATGAGAACACTCAAGGACGTGCCTTCACTTATTCATAACATTGACAACGTAAAGTCTCGAGTAAGAGATATCGACTACTACTTCCAACTAAATTTCGGGACGAAATTTCTTTTGAGGTGTGGATAATGTAACATCCCGCATTTTTCCGTTAAATTATTTTTAACGCCGTCTTTTTCTTTTTAGATAATATTCCTCGTATCTAGATTCGTAACCTCCGTTAGCTAAAATTCTAAATATTCTCGTTATCGGATTTTAATATCTCTCGTTAACTTGCGTTTTAAAAATATTCGTTTGGTAAAATCCCGCACCCGCTTTGAAACTCGAGGGACCGGAGTTGCCAAATGGGCAAACTAGTTGACTAGGTCAACTAGTCAACCCATTTCATCCATTCCATCATCTCCCTCATCCCTTTTCTCTCCATCTCAAGAACACACACACAAACCCATTCCATTCATTCATCATCTAAATTCAATCTTGGAAGCTCACAACAAATCCGATTACATATTTGGAATCCTCTCTTCATCCTCTACAATTTGATACTAACTTCATCTCGTTTGGGTAACATTTCTAAAACTCTAGATTTCTCTAAATTCGTGTTTTTGACTTGAAATGGTGTTAGTTAGTGTCTATGGCTCATTGTGATGTCGTGTATATAATTTGTATGCTCGATCTCGTTGTTTTAGTGTAACTAGCATGAACTTGAATTTTGGTGTGTTGTTCTTGAATTTTGGATGATCATATGTTGTTAGATGTTAAAAGTTCATGTTCTAATTGTGTTCCTAGTATCATTAGCTTCATTTTGATGTATAGATTGATTTAAGAAACTTCATAAACGCGATTATTGATTTTGTGAACTTTTGGTTAGGGTTGACAACTCTTAAAACGAACTTTTGATGCGTTGAATGCTTGTTAATGTTATTGATAAGTGTTTAGTTGTGTTACATGTTTCATTACCTTCAAAACGGCATATCATATGTATAAATTGGATTCCCGAAACTTAAATTTCAATTGATAAACTTGAAACTTGAAAATAAACCTCTATTGATCACTTGACGGGATTTCGGTTATATTATATGATGTTTTTGCTTGATGAAAAGTGCTTAGTTGCGTTCCTTGTCGAAAGAGCTTTCCGATGATATAAAATACATGTTCTAATTGTTTGCGGATCATAAACTAGGATTGATTGAAGTTTGGCTCGTGCCTTGTGTTTTCTGCAAACAGGGTCTGTAAGTCTTTTGGGACGCCGTCCCAACCTACTAGACGCCGTCCCATCCTTTATATCAGGACGCCGTCCTGGCAATTGGGACGCCGTCCCACTCTTCATATCAGGACGCCGTCCTGGAAATTGGGACGCCGTCCTGATACACTAAAACTGGCTGTTACTTTGGTCATTTGACATAAAAATGTTTGCTATGCTACGGACCTCCGATTAACATGAAACTTGGCCAACATGCTCATATATGATTATATAACTTAGAAAAATGGTCGGATACCCAACCCGACCCCGTTGACTTTTCTGTTGACTTTGACCCGACCAAGTTGACTTTTAATCAAACTTAACCAAATACTTATATAACCTTTCTAACATGCTTTTATACCTGATTCTCGCATGAAACTTGGCAACGTGATTCACATGCTATATTTAATCGAGTCGTAACGAGCCATAGGACTAATTGAACACATTTCACCCGACCTTGTGTCGTAACCGGTTAATTGATATAACTTACTTGTTTAGGTCAAGGCTAAGCAACTTTCATGCACACGTTTACTTTGTGAAGTACATTTATACTCGTGCACTCGAGGTGAGATCATAGTCCCACCTTTTCAACAATTTTTATTCTTTTAAATCGTGGGCTGAGAAACATATACATTACATATTCATATACATTTCACATGTATATATACTTTTCATACTTTTATACTTTGAACACAAATACGAATACAAAGATACAGACGAGTTAGAACAAAAGTCCTCAATCCAATTATCATTAGTTCCACTTGCAGGGTGTAAGTGTAAGCGAGTGATTATGTTGTGTGGCCATACGGGTTTAACGAACCCTCATTCAGACGGTTCGCTACCGTTAGGGGATGAAATATAATTTCAACGTGCATAGTGTATGTTCTAACACTATATTCAAAATTCAGAGGGAAGATTCAGTTAAGTTTTGGTAATTGGGTGCTCGTGATACAGACAACATCCTTTGGGATGTATACGCTTGATATTCACTTTATACTAAATCTTGTGGTTTACAAACACATCTTTAGAGATGTATACGCCTTGATACTAAACCTTGTGATTCAAAATATACTTTTACAAATACATTTATGATCTCACCAACGTTTTCGTTGACAGATTTCTATGTTTTTCTCAGGTCTTGCACGGTATGTGATACATGCTTCCGCTCATTAATTGATACTTGCATTGGATGTCGAGTATACATGCTTTTCGTGGAACGTCTTTTGACTTTACTTTAAACTGTGTCGCCTGGATTTCAATCGTACTTATAACGTTGTAACTTAACTTTTGGTTGAACAATTCTTGTAAACTTTGAAACAATCTTTATTTTGAAATGAAGGCGACATATTTTGGTCAAACGTTATCTTAAAGACTTATAATCAGGTAATGGGACCCACGTAGCCGACGCCGTCACTTGACGATTTGTCGGGGTCGCTACAGGAGTATTAACTGCTGGTATATATGATTTAGTCACCCTTTTTGTATCTGTGAATGCATCAGGCAATTGATTTGCAAGTTCTTGTATATGCATTATGAAATGTCCCGTTCTTATTGATTAAAAATGTTCCATATTAATTGATTTCGTTGCGAGGTTTTGACCTCTATATGAGACGTTTTTTAAAGACTACATTCATTTTTAAAACAAACCATAACCTTTATTTCATAAATAAAGGTTTAAAAAGCTTTACGTAGATTATCAAATAATGATAATCTAAAATATCCTGTTTACACACGACCATTACATAATGGTTTATAATACAAATATGTTACATCGAAATCAGTTTCTTGAATGCAGTTTTTACACAATATCATACAAACATGGACTCCAAATCTTGTCCTTATTTTAGTATGCAACAGCGGAAGCTCTTAATATTCACCTGAGAATAAACATGCTTTAAACGTCAACAAAAATGTTGGTGAGTTATAGGTTTAACCTATATATATCAAATCGTAACAATAGACCACAAGATTTCATATTTCAATACACATCCCATACATAGAGATAAAAATCATTCATATGGTGAACACCTGGTAACCGACATTAACAAGATGCATATATAAGAATATCCCCATCATTCTGGGACACCCTTCGGATATGATATAAATTTCGAAGTACTAAAGCATCCGGTACTTTGGATGGGGTTTGTTAGGCCCAATAGATCTATCTTTAGGATTCGCGTCAATTAGGGTGTCTGTTCCCTAATTCTTAGATTACCAGACTTAATAAAAAGGGGCATATTCGATTTCGATAATTCAACCATAGAGTGTAGTTTCACGTACTTGTGTCTATTTTGTAAATCATTTATAAAACCTGCATGTATTCTCATCCCAAAAATATTAGATTTTAAAAGTGGGACTATAACTCACTTTCACAGATTTTTACTTCGTCGGGAAGTAAGACTTGGTCACTGGTTGATTCACGAACCTATAACAATATATACATATATATCAAAGTATGTTCAAAATATATTTACAACACTTTTAATATATTTTGATGTTTTAAGTTTATTAAGTCAGCTGTCCTCGTTAGTAACCTACAACTAGTTGTCCACAGTTAGATGTACAGAAATAAATCGATAAATATTATCTTGAATCGATCCACGACCCAGTGTATACATATCTCAGTATTGATCACAACTCAAACTATATATATTTTGGAATCAACCTCAACCCTGTATAGCTAACTCCAACATTCACATATAGAGTGTCTATGGTTATTCCGAAATATATATAGATGTGTCGACATGATAGGTCGAAACATTGTATACGTGTCTATGGTATCTCAAGATTACATAATATACAATACAAGTTGATTAAGTTATGGTTGGAATAGATTTGTTACCAATTTTCACGTAGCTAAAATGAGAAAAATTATCCAATCTTGTTTTACCCATAACTTCTTCATTTTAAATCCGTTTTGAGTGAATCAAATTGCTATGGTTTCATATTGAACTCTATTTTATGAATCTAAACAGAAAAAGTATAGGTTTATAGTCGGAAAAATAAGTTACAAGTCATTTTTGTAAAGGTAGTCATTTCAGTCGAAAGAACGACGTCTAGATGACCATTTTAGAAAACATACTTCCACTTTGAGTTTAAACATAATTTTTGGATATAGTTTCATGTTCATAATAAAAATTATTTTCTCAGAATAACAACTTTTAAATCAAAGTTTATCATAGTTTTTAATTAACTAACCCAAAACGGCCCGCGGTGTTACTACGACGGCGTAAATCCGGTTTTACGGTGTTTTTCGTGTTTCCAGGTTTTAAATCATTAAGTTAGCATATCATATAGATATAGAACATGTGTTTAGTTAATTTTAAAAGTCAAGTTAGAAGGATTAACTTTTGTTTGCGAACAAGTTTAGAATTAACTAAACTATGTTCTAGTGATTACGAGTTTAAACCTTCGAATAAGATAGTTTTATATATATGAATCGAATGATGTTATGAACATCATTACTACCTCAAGTTTAGTAGGTAAACCTACTGGAAGTGACAAGAAATGATCTAGCTTCAAAGGATCTTAGATGGCTTGAAAGTTCTTGAAGTAGGATCATGACACAAAAACAAGTTCAAGTAAGATTTTTACTCGAATTAAGATAGTTTATAGTTATAGAAATTGAATCAAAGTTTGAATATGAATATTACCTTGAATAAGAAAGATAACCTACTGTATATAACAAAGGTTTCTTGATCTTAGATGATTACTTGGAATGGATTAGAAAGCTTGGAAGTAAATTAGTAAACTTGAAGGGATTTTAGAAGTGTTCTTGAAGTGTTCTTCCTATGATGATTATAGCTTGATTCTTGAAGTGATTTTTGATGAAGATGATGATTAACTACTGGAAAAATACTTTCATAATAGTGTGTGTGTGTGTGTGTGTTGAGAGAGAATTAGAAAGAGAATTGGAAGTGAAATGGAGTGAATGATGAGTGGTAATTGGTGAGTGGTGAGTGGGGTTAAAAGGAGTTCTAGTTAGTTGACTAGCTCATGGTAGAAGTTAAAATTGATTAGTCATACATGACATAATCAAGAGTGGAATCCCATGCTAGTTCCTATTGGTATATACCCATAGTAAGTACGTTTTGAAGCTGTGTATAATACGGGTAAATATACGACTAGAATTCTTGATGAAAGAAAAGAATGGGAAAGTAACTGTAATCATTTTCGTTAAGTATGAGTGTTTTGATATATGTCTTGAAGTCTTCCAAAAGTATTTTATTACATCTAAATACACTACATGTATATACATTTTAACTGAGTCGTTAAGTCATCGTTAGTCGTTACATGTAAGTGTTGTTTTGAAACCTTTAAGTTAACGATCTCAATTAATGTTGTTAACCCATTGTTTATTATATCTAATGAGATGTTAAATTATTATATTATCATGATATTATGATATATTAATATATCTTAATATGATATATATACATTTAAATGTCGTTACAACGATAATCGTTACATATATGTCTCGTTTCGAAATCCTTAAGTTAGTAGTCTTGTTTATATGTATATAACTCATTGTTAATATACTTATGGAGATACTTACTTATCATAATCTCATGTTAACCATATGTATATCCATATATATATCGTCATGTCGTTTTTACAAGTTTTAACGTTCGTGAATCGCCTGTCAACTTGGGTGGTCAATTGTCTATATGAAACATATTTCAATTAATCAAGTCTTAACAAGTTTGATTGTTTAACATGTTGGAAACATTTAATCATGTAAATATCAATCTCAATTAATATATATAAACATGGAAAAGTTCGGGTCACTACAGTACCTACCCGTTAAATAAATTTCGTCCCGAAATTTTAAGCTGTTGAAGGTGTTGACGAATCTTCTGGAAATAGATGCGGGTATTTCTTCTTCATCTGATCTTCACGCTCCCAGGTGAACTCGGGTCCTCTACGAGCATTCCATCGAACCTTAACAATTGGTATCTTGTTTTGCTTAAGTCTTTTAACCTCACGATCCATTATTTAGACGGGTTCTTCGATGAATTGGAGTTTTTCGTTGATTTGGATTTCATCTAACGGAATAGTGAGATCTTCTTTAGTAAAACATTTCTTCAAATTCGAGACGTGGAAAGTGTTATGTACAGCCGCGAGTTGTTGAGGTAACTCAAGTCGGTAAGCTACTGGTCCGACACGATCAATAATCTTGAATGGTCCAATATACTTTGGATTTAATTTCCCTCGTTTACCAAATCGAACAACGCCTTTCCAAGGTGAAACTTTAAGCATGACCATCTCTCCAATTTCAAATTCTATATCTTTTCTTTTAATGTCAGCGTAGCACTTTTGTCGACTTTGGGCGGTTTTCAACCGTTGTTGAATTTGGATGATCTTCTCGGTAGTTTCTTGTATAATCTCCGGGCCCGTAATCTGTCTATCCCCCACTTCACTCCAACAAATCGGAGACCTGCACTTTCTACCATAAAGTGCTTCAAACAGCGCCATCTCAATGCTTGAATGGTAGCTGTTGTTGTAAGAAAATTCTGCTAACGGTAGATGTCGATCCCAACTGTTTCCTAAATTATTAACACATGCTCGTAGCATGTCTTCAAGCGTTTGTATCGTCCTTTTGCTCTGCCCATCAGTTTGTGGATGATAGGTAGTACTCATGTCTAGACGAGTTCCTAATGCTTGCTGTAATGTCTGCCAGAATCTTGAAATAAATCTGCCATCCCTATCAGAGATAATAGAGATTGGTATTCCATGTCTGGAGACGACTTCCTTCAAATACAGTCGTGCTAACTTCTCCATCTTGTCATCTTCTCTTATTGGTAGGAAGTGTGCTGATTTGGTGAGACGATCAACTATTACCCAAATAGTATCAAAACCACTTGCAGTCCTTGGCAATTTAGTGATGAAATCCATGGTAATGTTTTCCCATTTCCATTCCGGGATTTCGGGTTGTTGAAGTAGACCTGATGGTTTCTGATGCTCAGCTTTGACCTTAGAACACGTCAAACATTCTCTACGTATTTAGCAACATCGGCTTTCATACCCGGCCACCAAAAATGTTTCTTGAGATCCTTGTACATCTTCCCCGTTCCAGGATGTATTGAGTATCTGGTTTTATGAGCTTCTCTAAGTACCATTTCTCTCATATCTCCAAATTTTGGTACCCAAATCCTTTCAGCCCTATACCGGGTTCCGTCTTCCCGAATATTAAGATGCTTCTCCGATCCTTTGGGTATTTCATCCTTTAAATTTCCCTCTTTTAAAACTCCTTGTTGCGCCTCCTTTATTTGAGTAGTAATGTTATTATGAATCATTATATTCATAGATTTTACTCGAATGGGTTCTCTGTCCTTCCTGCTCAAGGCATCGGCTACCACATTTGCCTTCCCCGGGTGGTAACGAATCTCAAAGTCGTAATCATTCAATAATTCAATCCACCTACGCTGCCTCATATTCAGTTGTTTCTGATTAAATATGTGTTGAAGACTTTTGTGGTCGGTATATATAATACTTTTGACCCCATATAAGTAGTGCCTCCAAGTCTTTAATGCAAAAACAACCGCGCCTAATTCCAAATCATGCGTCACAATAAATCACAAAATCATCATTCCCTTCAGGCAATGACAATATAGGTGCCGTAGTTAGCTTTTTCTTCAATAACTGAAACGCTTTCTCTTGTTCATCATTCCATTCAAATTTCTTCCCTTTATGCGTTAATGCAGTCAAGGGTTTTGCTATTCTGGAAAAGTCTTGGATGAACCTTCTGTAGTAACCAGCTAGTCCTAAAAATTGGCGTACGTGTTTCGGAGTTTTTGGGGTTTCCCACTTTTCAACAGTTTCAATCTTTGTCGGATCCACCTTAATACCTTCTTTGTTCACTATGTGACCGAGGAATTGAACTTCTTCTAACCAAAATGCACACTTTGAAAACTTAGCGTGCAATTCTTCCTTCCTCAATACTTCTAACACCTTTCTCAAATGTTCACCGTGTTCTTGGTCATTCTTTGAGTAAATAAGTATGTCATCAATGAAAACAATGACAAACTTGTCAAGGTATGGTCCACACACTCGGTTCATAAGGTCCATGAACACAGCTGGTGCATTAGTTAAACCAAACGGCATGACCATAAACTCGTAATGACCGTATCGTGTTCTGAAAGCAGTCTTTGGAATATCATCTTCTTTCACCCGCATTTGATGATACCCGGAACGTAAGTCAATCTTTGAATAAACAGACGAGCCTTGTAGTTGATCAAATAAGTCGTCGATTCTCGGTAGTGGGTAGCGGTTCTTGATGGTAAGTTTGTTCAACTCTCGGTAGTCGATACACAACCTGAATGTACCATCTTTCTTCTTGACAAACAAAACAGGAGCTCCCCACGGTGATGTGCTTGGTCGAATGAAACCACGCTCTAAAAGTTCTTGTAATTGGCTTTGCAGTTCTTTCATCTCGCTGGGTGCGAGTCTGTAAGGAGCACGAGCTATTGGTGCAGCTCCTGGTACAAGATCTATTTGAAATTCAACGGATCGATGTGGGGGTAATCCCGGTAATTCTTTCAGAAATATATCGGGAAATTCTTTTGCAATGGGAACATCATTGATGCTCTTTTCTTCAGTTTGTACTTTCTCGACGTGTGCTAGAACAGCATAGCAACCTTTTCTTATTAGTTTTTGTGCCTTCAAATTACTAATAAGATGTAGCTTCGTGTTGCCCTTTTCTCCGTACACCATTAAGGGTTTTCCTTTTTCTCGTATAATGCGAATTGCATTTTTGTAACAAACGATCTCTGCTTTCACTTCTTTCAACCAGTCCATACCGATTATCACATCAAAACTCCCTAACTCTACTGGTATCAAATCAATCTTAAATGTTTCGCAAACCAGTTTAATTTCTCGATTCCGACATATATTATCTGCTGAAATTAATTTACCATTTGCTAATTCGAGTAAAAATTTACTATCCAAAGGCGTCAATGGACAACTTAATTTAGCACAAAAATCTCTACTCATATAGCTTCTATCCGCACCCGAATCAAATAAAACGTAAGCAGATTTATTGTCAATAAGAAACGTACCCGTAACAAGCTCCGGGTCTTCCTGTGCCTCTGTCGCATTAATATTGAAAACTCTTCCGCGGCCTTGTCCATTTGTGTTCTCCTGGTTCGGGCAATTTCTAATAATGTGGCCCGGTTTTCCACATTTATAACAAACTACATTGGCATAACTTGCTCCGACACTACTTGCTCCGCCATTACTCGTTCCGACACCATTTGTTCCTTTCGTTCTATTAACCCCTGGTCCGTAGACCTCACACTTCGCCGCGCTATGACCATTTCTTTTACACTTGTTGCAAAATTTGGTGCAGAACCCCGAGTGATACTTTTCACACCTTTGGCATAGCTGCTTCTGATTGTTGTTGTTGTTGCGGTTATTATTGTTGTTGGGATGATTGTTGTAGTTTCTGCTGCTGTTGTTGTTGTTGTTGTTGTTGTTGTTGTTGTTGTTGTTGTTGTTGTTGTTGTTGTTGTTGTTGTTGTTGTTGTTGTTGTTGTTGTTGTTGTTGTTGTTGTTGTTGTTGTTGTTGTTGTTGTTGTTGTTGTTATTATTGGGCCGTTTGTTGTAGTTGCGATTGATGTTGCGATTGTTGGGATAATTGTTGCGATTATTGTTGTAATTGTTGTTGTTGTTGTATTGGTGATTCTTATAACCGTTTTCCTCCCACTTTCTTTTTACTTGCTTCACATTGGTCTCTTCATCAGTCTGTTCTTTAATTCTTTCTTCAATCTGGTTCACTAGTTTGTGAGCCATTCTACATGCCTGTTGTATGGAGGCGGGCTCGTGTGAACTTATATCTTCTTGGATTCTTTCCGGTAATCCTTTCACAAACGTGTCGATCTTCTCTTCCTCATCTTCGAATGCTCCCGGACACAATAGGCACAATTCTGTGAATCGTCTTTCGTACGTGGTAATATCAAATCCTTGGGTTCGTAACCCTCTAAGTTCTGTCTTGAGCTTATTGACCTCGGTTCTGGGACGGTACTTCTCGTTCATCAAGTGCTTGAATGCTGACCACGGTAGTGCGTACGCATCGTCTTGTCCCACTTGCTCTAGATAGGTATTCCACCATGTTAACGCAGAACCTGTGAAGGTATGCGTAGCGTACTTCACTTTGTCCTCTTCAGTACACTTACTTATGGCAAACACCGATTCGACCTTCTCGGTCCACCGTTTCAATCCGATCGGTCCTTCAGTTCCATCAAATTCCAAAGGTTTGCAGGCAGTGAATTCTTTGTAGGTGCATCCTACACGATTTCCTGTACTGCTAGATCCAAGGTTATTGTTGGTATGTAGCGCAGCCTGTACTGCGGCTATGTTTGAAGCTAGAAAAGTACGGAATTCCTCTTCATTCATATTCACGGTGTGTCGAGTAGTCGGTGCCATTTCCTTCAAAATAGTCAAATGGAACAAGTTAATCATACAGAATATTAAGAGTAGTTAATAGTATTTCGTAGCATAATATGAACTCATTTATAAAAGCTTTTTCTTCATATTAGCGTTTTATAAATTTAAATTCGGGTAGTACCTACCCGTTAAGTTCATACTTAGTAGCTAATATACAATTCAACTACTACAATTCTATATGAAAAACTGATTATAATAATATTTCGCGTTCAAACTTTTACACAATATTTTACAAACTTACAATACTGCTTATTTTACATATAGCATGAAATATAGCACACAATAAATTTGATACAAGATGGTTGTGAAGATAATTCTAGCTAGTACACAAGTCGTTCAGCAAAGGCAATAAAGACACGTAATTCATACGTCCAGAAACAAGTCATGCATTCTGATTTTACTAGGATTACTTCCCATCCTTGGTCTTGTGGAACATAACCGTTATGGCTGTTGATAAGACAACGTGTTGTAACGTCGTCAAAGGGACGAGGGTTACGTAATGTCCAACAGTCCCGTAACAATCTAAAAACCTCATTTCTTACCCCAATTACCGACTCCGTCACTTGTGGGAACGTTTTGTTTAATAGTTGTAGCCCGATGTTCTTGTTCTCACTTTGGTGAGAAGCGAACATTACTAATCCGTAAGCATAACATGCTTCTTTATGTTGCATGTTAGCCGCTTTTTCTAAATCACGAAGTCCAATATTCGGATATATTGAGTCAAAATAATTTCTTAACCCATTGCGTAAAATAACATTTGGGTTCCCCGCAATATATGCGTCAAAGTAAACACATCGTAACTTATGGATTTCCCAATGTGATATCCCCCATCTTTCGAACGAAAGCCTTTTATAAACCAAGGCATTCTTGGAACGTTCTTCGAATGTCTTACAAACTGATCTCGCCTTAAATAGTTGTGCCGAAGAATTCTGACCGACTCTAGACAAGATTTCATCAATCATGTCTCCGGGTAGGTCTCTTAAAATATTGGGTTGTCTATCCATTTTGTGTTTTTATACTGTAAAATAGACAAGAGTTAGATTCATAAAAAAAAAATACTTATTAATACAAGCAATTTTTATATATATCATAAAGCATAAGCACACTATATTACATATATTACACCACACGAATACAACTATCTTATTCCGACTCGCTTGTTTCTTCTTCTTCTTCGGTTTTGGTTCGTTTTGCCAAGTTTCTAGGGATATATGATGTTCCCCTAATACGAGCCGTAATTTTCCACATTGGTTTAGAAAAACCTGGTGGTTTAGAGGTTCCCGGGTCATTGTTACAACTTAAGGACTTCGGGGTTGACGATACATATAAAGTTCATCGGGGTTGGAATTAGATTTCTCTATTTTTATGCCCTTTCCCTTATTATTTTCTTTTGCCTTTTTAAATTCAGTTGGGGTAATTTCTATAACATCATCGGAATTCTCGTCGGAATCCGATTCATCGGAGAATTGGTGATCCTCCCATTATTTTGCTTCCTTGGCGGAAACACCATTGACCATAATTAACCTTGGTCGGTTGGTTGAGGATTTTCTTTTACTTAACCGTTTTATTATTTCCCCCACCGGTTCTATTTCTTCATCCGGTTCCTCCTCTTCCGGTTCTGATTCTTCTTCCGGTTCCGACTCTTCTTTCGGTTCCTCTTCGGGAACTTGTGAATCAGTCCACGAATCATTCCAATTTACATTTGACTCTTCATTATTATTAGGTGAGTCAATGGGACTTGTTCTAGAGGTAGACATCTATCACATAATATCAAACGCGTTAAGAGATTAATATATCACATAATATTCACATGTTAAAAATATATAGTTTCCAACAAAATTTGTTAAGCAATCATTTTTCAAGTAAACACGGTCGAAGTCCAGACTCACTAATGCATCCTAACAAACTCGATAAGACACACTAATGCAAAATTCTGGTTCTCTAAGACCAACGCTCGGATACCAACTTCTTATTGATTAAAAACGTTCCATATTAATTGATTTCGTTGCGAGGTTTTGACCTCTATATGAGACGTTTTTCAAAGACTGCATTCATTTTTAAAACAAACCATAACCTTTATTTCATAAATAATGGTTTAAAAAGCTTTACGTAGATTATCAAATAATGATAATCTAAAATATCCTGTTTACACACGACCATTACATAATGGTTTACAATACAAATATGTTACATCGAAATCAGTTTCTTGAATGCAGTTTTTACACAATATCATACAAACATGGACTCCAAATCTTGTCCTTATTTTAGTATGCAACAGCGGAAGCTCTTAATATTCACCTGAGAATAAACATGCTTTAAACGTCAACAAAAATGTTGGTGAGTTATAGGTTTAACCTATATATATCAAATCGTAACAATAGACCACAAGATTTCATATTTCAATACACATCCCATACATAGAGATAAAAATCATTCATATGGTGAACACCTGGTAATCGACATTAACAAGATGCATATATAAGAATATCCCCATCATTCCGGGACAACCTTCGGATATGATATAAATTTCGAAGTACTAAAGCATCCGGTACTTTGGATGGGGTTTGTTAGGCCCAATAGATCTATCTTTAGGATTCGCGTCAATTAGGGTGTCTGTTCCCTAATTCTTAGATTACCAGACTTAATAAAAAGGGGCATATTCGATTTCGATAATTCAACCATAGAATGTAGTTTCATGTACTTGTGTCTATTTTGTAAATCATTTATAAAACCTGCATGTATTCTCATCCCAAAAATATTAGATTTTAAAAGTGGGACTATAACTCACTTTCACAGATTTTTTACTTCGTCGAGAAGTAAGACTTGGCCACTGTTGATTCACGAACCTATAACAATATATACATATATATTAAAGTATGTTCAAAATATATTTACAACACTTTTAATATATTTTGATGTTTTAAGTTTATTAAGCCAGCTGTCCTCGTTAGTAACCTACAACTAGTTGTCCACAGTTAGATGTACAGAAATAAATCGATAAATATTATCTTGAATCAATCCACGATCCAGTGTATACGTATCTCAGTATTGATCACAACTCAAACTATATATATTTTGGAATCAACCTCAACCCTGTATAGCTAACTCCAACATTCACATATAGAGTGTCTATGGTTGTTCCGAAATATATATAGATGTGCCGACATGATAGGTCGAAACATTGTATACGTGTCTATGGTATCTCAAGATTACATAATATACAATACAAGTTGATTAAGTTATGGTTGGAATAGATTTGTTACCAATTTTCACGTAGCTAAAATGAGAAAAATTATCCAATCTTGTTTTACCCATAACTTCTTCATTTTAAATCCGTTTTGAGTGAATCAAATTGCTATGGTTTCATATTGAACTCTATTTTATGAATCTAAACAGAAAAAGTATAGGTTTATAGTCAGAAAAATAAGTTACAAGTCGTTTTTGTAAAGGTAGTCATTTCAGTCGAAAGAACGACGTCTAGATGACCATTTTAGAAAACATACTTCCACTTTGAGTTTAAACATAATTTTTGGATATAGTTTCATGTTCATAATAAAAATCATTTTCTCATAATAACAACTTTTAAATCAAAGTTTATCATAGTTTTTAATTAACTAACCCAAAACAGCCCGCGGTGTTACTACGACGGCGTAAATCCGGTTTTACGGTGTTTTTCGTGTTTCCAGGTTTTAAATCATTAAGTTAGCATATCATATAGATATAGAACATGTGTTTAGTTAATTTTAAAAGTCAAGTTAGAAGGATTAACTTTTGTTTGCGAACAAGTTTAGAATTAACTAAACTATGTTCTAGTGATTACGAGTTTAAACCTTCGAATAAGATAGTTTTATATATATGAATTGAATGATGTTATGAACATCATTACTACCTCAAGTTTAGTAGGTAAACCTACTGGAAGTGACAAGAAATGATCTAGCTTCAAAGGATCTTGGATGGCTTGAAAGTTCTTGAAGTAGGATCATGACACAAAAACAAGTTCAAGTAAGATTTTTACTCGAATTAAGATAGTTTATAGTTATAGAAATTGAATCAAAGTTTGAATATGAATATTACCTTGAATAAGAAAGATAACCTACTGTATATAACAAAGGTTTCTTTATCTTAGATGATTACTTGGAATGGATTAGAAAGCTTGGAAGTAAATTAGTAAACTTGAAGGGATTTTTGAAGTGTTCTTGAAGTGTTCTTCCTATGATGATTATAGCTTGATTCTTGAAGTGATTTTTGATGAAGATGATGATTAACTACTGGAAAAATACGTTCATAATAGTGTGTGTGTGTTGAGAGAGAATTAGAAAGAGAATTGGAAGTGAAATGGAGTGAATGGTGAGTGGTAATTGGTGAGTGGTGAGTGGGGTTAAAAGGAGTTCTAGTTAGTTGACTAGCTCATGGTAGAAGTTAAAATTGATTAGTCATACATGACATAATCAAGAGTGGAATCCCATGCTAGTTCCTATTGGTATATACCCATAGTAAGTACGTTTTGAAGCTGTGTATAATACGGGTAAGAATACGACTAGAATTCTTGATGAAAGAAAAGAATGGGAAAGTAACTGTAACCATTTTCGTTAAGTATGAGTGTTTTGATATATGTCTTGAAGTCTTCCAAAAGTATTTTAATACATCTAAATACACTACATGTATATACATTTTAACTGAGTCGTTAAGTCATCGTTAGTCGTTACATGTAAGTGTTGTTTTGAAACCTTTAAGTTAACGATCTCAATTAATGTTGTTAACCCATTGTTTATTATATCTAATGAGATGTTAAATTATTATATTATCATGATATTATGATATATTAATATATCTTAATATGATATATATACATTTATGTCTCGTTTCGAAATCCTTACATATATGTTACAACGATAATCAAGTCTTACAACGATAATCGTTACATATATGTCTCGTTTCGAAATCCTTAAGTTAGTAGTCTTGTTTATATGTATATAACTCATTGTTAATATACTTATGGAGATACTTACTTATCATAATCTCATGTTAACCATATGTATATCCATATATATATCGTCATGTCGTTTTTACAAGTTTTAACGTTCGTGAATCGCCTGTCAACTTGGGTGGTCAATTGTCTATATGAAACATATTTCAATTAATCAAGTCTTAACAAGTTTGATTGTTTAACATGTTGGAAACATTTAATCATGTAAATATCAATCTCAATTAATATATATAAACATGGAAAAGTTCGGGTCACTACACATTATCTTTTGAACTTCTATCTCGCATTCTTTTGTGCGAGGATCAAGATACTTTAATTGAGGTTCACACCATGAAACATCATTTTCTTTATTTTTTATTTCTCCCCCTAATCTAGGAAACAATGTTTCATTAAAATGACAATCAGCAAAACGTGCTGTAAAAACATCACATGTCATAGGTTCAATATACCTTATGATTGAAGATGTTTCATATCCAACATATATTCCCAACCTCCTTTGAGGACCCATTTTTGTACGTTGTGGTGGCGCAATTGGAACATATACTGCACAACCAAATGTTCTAAGGTGGGAAATATTTGGCTCTTGACCAAAAGCAAGTTGTAGGGGGGAATATTTATGACTTGCACTTGGTCTGATGCGAATCAATGCAGCAGCATGTAAAATTGCATGACCCCATATAGATACAGGGAGTTTTGTTCTCATTATCAATGGTCTAGCGATTAACTGTAAACGTTTAATCAGTGACTCGGCTAAACCATTTTGTGTATGCAAATGAGCAACAGAATGTTCAACAACAATTCCTATAGACATGCAATAGTCATTAAATGCTTGAGATGTAAACTCACCAGCATTATCAAGTCTCACCTTTTTAATGATGTAATCAGGAAAATGTGCTCTCAATTTAATAATTTCGGCAAGAAATTTTGCAAATGCCACATTACGGCTTGATAACAGACAAACATGAGACCATCTACTAGATGCGTTTATTAGGACCATGAAATATCTAAATGGTCCACATGGTGGATGAATTGGTCCACAAATATCACCTTGAATTCTTTCAAGAAACATTGGTGATTCTTTCTCAACCTTAAGTGGTGAGGGTCTAGTTATCAATTTTCCAAGAGAGCAAGATATACATGGAACCATTGTATCATGAAGGATTTTTCTATCCTTCAGTGGATGTCCATGTGTACATTCAATAATTCTTTTCAACATTGTTGATCCTGGATGGCCCAATCTGTTATGCCATAAATTAAATACACCAGGATCAATATACTTTTCTTTAATCACCATATGTGCTTCTGGTACATTTATATGTGTATAATGTAATCCAGAATTAAGTCTTGACAGTTTTTCAATTACGTGATTCTTGTTAGTGATACTTAAATATTTCTCATTTTCTGCCGTTACTGACTGATAATCATATCCATTAAGGTATATGTCAGAAAAACTCAATAAATTTCTGCTTGACTTAGGAGAGAATTGTGATGACCCGAAAATTTCCGACTAAATTTAAACTTAATCTTCATACGATTTCGATACGATAAGCAAAGTATGTAAAGTTGAATCTTAAAATCTTTGAAATAGCTTACATGAATTCATTTACCCTCTGATTGTGCCGATGATTCACGAACAATTGTTTGTAAATAAATATGTACATACATATATATACTTCATAACCATAACTTATATTATATATATATTATAATACGTATATAACATGAATAAATATTAAATATTGAATATATGTTATTTTATACCACATAGTTAAAAATATGTAATTGCAATATATTAAATTGAAACTATAAGTTAAAGTAAATGGTATAGTAATATTATTATTTTCAATTTTAACATCAGGGTTAGTACTATAAATATAACATACGAACATGAAACTTGATATATATATATATATATATATATATATATATATATATATATATAAATTGATATATTATTATTATTACTAATAATCTTATTATCATTAATAATATAAATAGTTATTATAATTAATATAATGTTATGAAAATTATCATTAATCATTATCATTTTTAATTATCATCATTATTAGTATTATGTTAGTATTATTTTTTTTAATATTATTATTATAGATTCTAGAAAATAACACAAACTAATTATTATTATCGTTAAGAATATTATTAATATCATTTGTATGATTAGTAAAAATATTATTTTTATACTTGTAATATTATTAGTTAAAATAGCAAGGGTATTATTACTATCCTTTTTATTAAAAGATTAATGATAATCTATAAATATATAATTATAAGAGGAATACAAAAAAGATATTAATGCAAATATATAAATATGAAATTTGATATTATTATTACTAATACCAATACTAATATAATTAGTAATATTACCATATCATTAATAACATTAGTATTATCAATTACATTAAAACTATAGTATTGTGATTTATTATTATTAATACTCTTAATATTATTATTATTAATAGTGTTATTATTATTAACTTTATTATTAATGAATATCATTGTTTAATTTATTAGTATTAATATTATTGGTAATATATATATATATATATTATTAATTAACATTATTGAAAAAGATCTATCAGATAAAAACAGAATAATTTCGTACATGGTTGTTACCCATCCCTATCCACTTTAATTTTTTTTGTTTTTGTTCTACTACTTGAGATTCTACTGTCTGATTTTCGGTACCAGTCGACTTCTTTAATATTACAAAACAAAATTTATTCCTATAGCATCATATATATTAACCCCTGCGATTGGAAAAAGAAATTAAACATAATAACTCAAGAAAAGAGGAGCTCCAACACTCTGTACTTTCACTTTTTAACCAAAATTCGAAATCGAACCAATCTTCAAAATGTAATAATGCCAAGTTGTTAGGAATCGTTCATTTACACTATCTGCAAAATTTGAGGATTCAATTCTTTTTCTTGAGTTCTAATTTGAAGGTCAAAGTTATCTTGTCAAAAAGTCAAACAGGTGTTCATCAATCAAATTGAAGATTTGTAGATCGTTTCTGTCAAAATTAATGGTTGAAACAGTTTTTAGGAATGATTTGAAAAATAATTCATGAAGGAATCGAGGTCTCAAATTATCACAATATCAAAATCAAAATTTTTTTTTTAAAAAAAATGACGCGAACAGGCAGTAACTGTTTTATTTTTATTTTTATTTTTTTTAAATTCGCTCAAGAATCCAAAGAGGTTGAATATATTCATTGGTTAGTCCTAAATCTAATTAGTTAACAAGTTGATCTTGATTTGGGTCTGTGGTCGATTTTTAGAAGTGAAAGAAGAAGGAGGAGAAACAGTTTTTTTTTTCGCGAGTTATATTATTCTGGTTGGAGGTTATATCAGAAAAATAAGCATGGGTCAATGGTTGGGTGTTGGTGCGAGTAAGCGAGAGGTCTCGGGTTCGAGTTCCGTTTACAGCAAATTCTTTTTACTCAAACATTTGAAAGGGTATACACTCTTAAATTTTATTTCTATTATTATTAGTAACTATCATGATTATTAATAATATTATTATTGTTATTATTATTATTATTGTTATAATTATTATCATTAGTATTATCATCAATTTGATTATTATTATTGGAATTATTATTATTATTGATATTGAGGATATGATAATTAGTATTATTAGTATTATTAATTATAGTTATCATTAATAAGTAAATTATTATTACTATTAACATTAATACATGTTATATCATTATCATTATTAAGTTAATTATTATTATTAACTACATTGTATCAAAATTTAGTATTATCATTGCTAATAATATTAGGATTTCAAGATTTCTAAACAAGTTAATTTATAACAAAAAGTATTATGATAAAGATTAAGAGATTAACTAGAATTATACGAATACATGTAGATTATGATTATGAATACAAATTAATATTAAAAGAAACTATAGTCATTAGTTTATAAATTAAACACGAAAGTGATGATTATTATAACTATATATATACAGGCTTAATAATATTGTTAAGATTAAAAATATAGAAGTTTTAGATATAAATATTATTATGAAAATTATTAAAATCTTAACTAATGTATGTTTTAAAGAATTATTATAATTAATATTATCATAGTTACTCTAATACAATTTAATATTATTATCATTATTAATATCATTATTAAAATTATTATTATCATTCTTATTATTACTATTATAAAGTATCAATATTATTACTAATATTAGTATTATCATAATTATTAATTACAAACAAGTAATTCCCATATAAAAATATATTTAACTTAACTATATTAACAATTATATATATAAAATGAAAATATATAAATGAAACTTATAAATTATTAAATATATACATCACATCATTAATAATAAAATATATTTAATCGATTACGATTATATATATTAATGATTATACAAATGATATAGGTTCGTGAATCAGAGGCCAACCCTGCATTGTTCAATTGGTAAATGTCGTTCTATGTATTTTTACTACAAAATACATTAGGTGAGTTTTCATTACTCCCTTTTTATATATTTTTGGGACTGAGAATACATGCGCTGCTTTTATAAATGTTTTACGATATAGACACAAGTAATCGAAACTACATTCTATGGTTGAATGATCGAAACTGAATATGCCCCTTTATAGTCTGGTAATCTAAGAATTAGGGAACAGAAACCCTAATTGACGCGAACTCTAAAGATAGATCTATCGGGCCCAACAAGCCCCATCCAAAGTACCGGATGCTTTAGTACTTCGAAATTTATATCATGTCCGAAGGAGGATCCTGGAATGATGGGGATATTCTTATATGCATATTGTGAATGTCGGTTACCAGGTGTTCAATCCATATTAATGATATTTTTGTCTCTATGCATGAGACGTATGTTTATGATAAATGGAAATATAAAATCTTGTGGTCTATTAAAATTATGAAATGATTATTTATGTTAAACTAATGAACTCACCAACCTTTTGGTTGACACTTTAAAGCATGTTTATTCTCAGGTATGAAAGAAGTCTTCCGCTGTACAATTGCTCATTTTAAAGATATTACTTGGAGTCATTCATGACATATTTCAAAAGACGTTGCATTCGAGTCGTTGAGTTCATCAAGATTATTATTAAGTCAATTATATTTGGATATATTATGAAATGGTATGCATGTCTGTCAACTGTCGATGTAAATGAAAGTTTGTCTTTTAAAAATGAATGCAATGTTTGTAAAATGTATCATATAGAGGTCAAGTACCTCGCGATGTAATCAACTGTTGGGAATTGTTTATGATCGATATGGACTTCGTTCGGATGGATTAGGGCGGGTCTTCACAGTTGGTATCTGTAACGACCCGCATTTTTTTTCGATCATACTATACTTATAAGATTAATATTTACATAAATTAAACCTTACCAACATGATAAGCAATCCAAATTGTCGAGATTTATATTTCCGAAAAGAGTTTTACACAACGTTTGATCGTCTAGTTTGACTGATGATATCACGAACTATACAATATATGATAATTATACGTTTGTGTATATACATGTATATATACATATTTAACATGATTAATGAATGTTTTAATATCTCATTTTGTATTAATAACAACAAGTTACAAGTATATTTTGAAACTACTAACTTAAGTTTTCAAAACGATAACTATACGTAACGTTATTTGACATAAATACTTAAGACTTATAATGTTATACATATATCGTATAAGTAATGTATTTAATCACTTTTAAAGACTTAAATACATAAAACCATATAAGTGTATTCACAAAAGATAGCTATATTTGAATCCTCATTCCATTTTTCACAAAATTTCTATACGTATACCTAGAGTATTTGTACTCGTATCATACCTAGCTTCTAGATGTATTTACTATTGGTATATACCAATAGGAAATACCAATGATCAGCCATGAATGATTAAGGGACATGATAACAACTTGTGGGAACCATCTTTAGTCATTTATCAAGACTTATTTGTAACAAAACAAAGTTATACATATCATGTATCTATATATCACGTTTTTATATGTGTATATATATACATGCTCATTTCCATTTTCTTCACTAGATCACTAACTCTAAAACACACACACTTATGAGCCTTAAACCCCTTAATCATCTCAGCTCACATCTATGAAAATCTAGCTTCAAAAACCATACTAAAACACCATAAGAAAACCATACAAAAACACTTCAAGAAATCCTTCCAAGAACACCAACTTACTTCCAATCTTTCATCCACTTCTATCACCCTTTTGATTCTAGCTTCTTACTCCTCTTTTACAGCAACTTCATCCAAGGAACTTGAGGTAGAATCTATGTTCATAACCTTATTCGATTCATATATATATAGCTATCTTATTTTGTGGTACAAAAGTTTAACAACAAGAACATAGTTTGAATGTTTTCAAACTTGTTTGCAAACTAAATAGATCCTTCTAACTTAACTTTTAAAATACTTCAAGACCTGTAATATAACTTATGTATATGCTAATTTAACAAGGTAAAACTTGATTTTTCAAAGTATAAGTATTTTTAGAAAAATGGTCATTAAATGATTTTGTTGTAACAAAAATGTTTAACTTCATATGTTTCACTAATGTTTCACTTATGCCGTATGATTTTGAATACAAACCAAGGTATTTACAGTTCATAGTCTTAAAGAAGAACTCGATCCAAGAAGATGGCAATTTGAATCAACGAAAACGGACTTGTAACGAAGAAACTATGACCGAAACAAAATTGGCTATCCTAGACATTTTCAACTTCGGGATTCATTGGAAAAATTTACATAAAATCACATACTTCTAAGATAACATGATATTCTATATATATGTACTCATAATTCAATTTTATATGGTTCAGGATCACCCGTAAACAACACGAGAAGATTAATCATAAGATCCCATGATTGTACGCAACACGTCATTTGACAACACCGGTACTTTATGTACGCAACACGTCATTTGACAACACCGGTACCATGGGTCAAGATTAATCTCGACCAATACATATACGATGGGGTTTTATTTATTTCGTTGGGGGTTTTATTTATTTCATTGCGGGTATATTAAACATCTAAAAATGAACCATTAAAATTGAATTACTAACAACGAACTGCTAACTACGGACTAAGGAAATATTCAAAATATTAAAAGTATAACAAGTATATATATATATAACGTTTGTTTTAAAATGAAAACATATTGATATATTATATATGGATAGGTTCGTGATATCAACCGGAAGACCGAGTCAAAATATATATATCATCAAGACAAGAGTGAGTATATAGTCCCACTTTTAAACTCTAAATATTTCGGGATGAGAATACATGTATTTTATGTTTTACGATATGGACACAAGTAACTGAAAAATATGTTCTACGTTGAGTTGTACCACTGGCATACTTCCCTGTAGCTTGGTAACTAATATTTACAGCGGTATTGTAAACGCGAATCCTGTTGATAGATCTATCGGGCCTGACAACCCCAACCGGACTGGACGACCAGTATTCAACGGTTGCACAGTACTTCGTTTTGTGACTACACTTGGTACGGTGTAGTAAGATTTCATATTAAAGGGAATATGCGACGTGAAAATGTTAAGTATGGTTACCAAGTGCTCAACCACTTAGAATACTTTTATTAAACTGTTTATATACGAAATCTTGTGGTCTATATATATATTGCTGCCTGCATTAAACCTATATCTCACCAACTTTATGTTGACCTTTTAAAACATGTCTATTCTCAGGTGATTTCTAAAGCTTCCGCTGCATCATGTTGGATCTAACCAGGATCTTGCGTACGCATGTTTGTGTCAAAAATAAAACTGCATATCCGAGATGTTGTGTTGTAAAATATGCTAGAAACCGTGTTGTTGTCATCATTTGTAAAGTTTGTAAGTCGAAGATTATCGCTAAACGTTAATCTTCTTTTTATTGTCTTAAGCTTGTAACAAAAATAATGGTTATGGTTTGTAATGTATAATATATGCAGTTTTCTTTCAAAAATGTCTCATATAGAGGTCAATACCTCGCAATGAAATCATACGTTATCTAACGCGTTCTTATGGTTAAGGACGGGTTATGACATGTGGTATCAGAGCGTTGGTCTTAGCGAACCAGGTTTGCATTAGTGTGTCTAACCGAGAAGTCGTTAGGATACATTAGTAAAGTCTGGACTTTGACCGGGTCTGATTTTAAAAACCATTGCTTATCACTGTTGGTTAAAATTTATGTGTAAATATTATGTAAGTACTAATGGGTTAGTTGTTGTGTGATAGATGTCGGGCTCGAAACTTATTATCACATTCAGCGACTCCGAATCAGAACCTTCAGATTGTGTTTCAGTCATTAACATATCCGATGACGAAAGTGGTATTTTTGGGGAAGACTCACAATTTCCGGATGAACCAACTATAGAAATATCGGAAAGTGAACCCGAGGAGGAAAGTGAACCCGAAGAGGAAAGTGAACCCGAAGAAGAAAGTGAACCCGAGGAAGAAATACTAGAAATTACGAAAGAAAAATTCGATCAAGGAAAGAAACGAAAAGCGAATGAATTAGAAAATTCAAATCCCGAACTTAGTGAGAATGACGTAGCACCAATTCCACTCAACACTACCACCCCTATTCCCGCTATTCCTATTAGTGCTATCCCCGCATCTAGTTCTTCGGCTCCTCAGCCAAAACGTAGGCAGACAGCTAGGATAAGCGTTAGGCCATTCATTGGAACTAAACGCCCTAGAAAATAGACCGAACGATGCACTGCCGTATTAAGCCATGGAATCATATAATGTTTTGTATAATATTATTAGTGTGGTTTGCTTAAAGTTTGATGTAAGATAAACATATGTAAAATAGCGAAGTATGAAATGCAATAATTTTCCATGGTTAAGTATTATTTAGATTGTAGTAATTGATTCTGTACTAAGCTATTAAGTATGAACATTAACGGGTAGGTACTACCCTAGATATAATTATAAAACGCTAATAAGAAGAAAAGGCTTTTATAATAATACCTGGTTCATATTATTAACAAGCTATAAATGTACTATAAATACACACTACATCTATAATATTCCATGTGAATAATTATTTTTTTTTCATTAGGAAATGGCGCGATTGAATCGAATGACGGAACAAGAACTCGAGGAACTCATCAACCAGCGAGTGAACGATAGAATGCTATGGGTCGAAGCTGCAAGAGCTGCTGCAGTTAACCCAAATCCTCGTGTAGGATGCTCCTACAAGACGTTTCAAGCTTGCAAGCCATCATCATTCAGTGGAACGGAAGGACCTATCGGTTTAACCCGATGGATAGAAAAGATGGAGACGGTGTTCAAAATCAGCGGTTGTGATGAAAAAGACATGACCAAGTATGCATCGTGCACTTTACAAGATAGTGCACTCACATGGTGGAAGAATTATGTGAAGGCGGTAGGAGGAGATGTAGCTTATGGTACTCCATGGGAAGAGTTCAAAGCAATGTTAATTGACGAATATTGTCCAAGGAATGAGGTTATTAAGTTAGAAGATGAGTTACGAAGTTTGAAGGTGGTTGGTACTGAAATCACCAACTACAATCAGCGATTCATGGAATTGGTTTTACTATGTCCTGAATTGGTTCCAACCGAAGCACGGAAGGTTGAAATGTACAAAAGTGGTTTGCCCAAAAAGGTCAAGGCAAACGTTACAGCATCGAAACCTAAGACAATTCATGAAGCTATAACCATGGCGAACGAGTTAATGGATCAGGTCATTCTGGATAAGAAAGCATCCAATACTGATGTGAAGGTATCAGGTAACAAAAGAAAGTGGAATGGAAATTATGATCGAGGTAACCAACAACAATCTTTTAAGAAACAAGAAACCATACAAGGTGCAGGTGGTGGTTCAAGCTTTGGTTATAAAGGACAAAGTCCTTTATGCAACCGTTGCCACAAACATCACTTTGGTTACTGTAGTGTGTTATGCACCAAGTGTAATCGACAAGGTCATCTTGCGGAAGATTGTAAGGCTCTCGTTACAAATGGCAACAAGACTCCTGCCACCAACGCAAATAGAACTGCTTTGGCTACCATTACTTGTTTTGGTTGTGGAAAACAAGGTCACTATAAGAGTCAATGCCCGAATCAAGAGAAGAATGGCGGACCTGCACGTGGAAGAGCGTTTGTTATTAACGCTAGAGAGGCACGCGAAGACCCGGAGCTTGTTACGGGTACGTTTACCATTAATAACTTATCAGCATCTATTTTATTTGATACTGGCGCCGATAGAAGTTACGTGTGTATAAATTTTTACACTAAATTGAATTGTTCATCATTACCTCTAGATGCTAAGTACTTGATTGAGTTAGCTAATGGTAAACTAATTAAAGCCGATAAAATTTGTCGTGATTGTGAAATAAATCTAGCCGGAGAAACGTTTAAAATCGACTTAATACCCGTGGAATTAGGAGGTTTTGATGTAATAGTCGGCATGGACTGGATGTCCAAAATAGGAGCGGAAGTTGTTTGTGCCAAGAAGGCAATTCGTATTCCTGGTAAGGATAAAATACCGGTGATGATTTATGGAGAGAAGGGTAATTCAAAGCTAAAACTCATTAGCTGTTTGAAAGCCAAGAAGTGTTTAGAAAAGGGATGTTATACTATTCTGGCACATGTTAATAAAGTCGAAAAGAAAGAGAAGTGCATCAACGACGTGCCTGTGGCAAGAGATTTTCCTGAAGTTTTTCCGGAAGAGTTGCCGGGATTACCTCCATTTAGATCGGTAGAATTCCAAATAGATTTAGTACCAGGAGCTGCACCAGTGGCTCGTGCTCCATATAGACTTGCACCGTCCGAGTTAACAGAACTTCAAAGTCAGTTAAAAGAATTACTGGACCGTGGATTCATACGACCAAGTACTTCACCGTGGGGAGCTCCAATTTTGTTTGTTAAGAAGAAAGATGGATCTTTCAGGATGTGTATAGATTATCGTGAATTAAATAAGTTAACTATCAAGAATCGGTATCCACTACCGAGAATTGATGACTTATTTGATCAATTGCAAGGATCATGTGTTTATTCGAAAATCGACTTAAGATCGGGCTATCATCAACTACGCGTCAAAGAAGAGGACATTCCGAAAACTGCTTTTCGGACACGTTATGGTTATTACGAATTTTTGGTTATGCCGTTTGGATTGACGAATGCGCCAGCTGTATTCATGGACCTCATGAATCGAGTTTGTAGTCCGTATTTAGATAAGTTTGTTATCGTTTTCATTGATGATATTCTTATCTATTCCAAGAGTGAGCAAGAGCATGAAGAGCATTTAAGGTTGATATTAGAGTTGTTGAGAAAAGAACAGCTATACGCTAAATTTTCTAAGTGTGCTTTCTGGTTGGAAGAAGTGCAATTTCTTGGTCACGTTGTTAATAGCAAAGGAATTCAGGTTGATCCAGCAAAAACTGAAGCTATTGAAAAATGGGAGACTCCTAAGACACCAACACAGATACGCCAATTCTTGGGTTTAGCCGGTTATTATAGAAGGTTTATTCAAGATTTTTCCCGAATAGCTAAGCCGTTGACAGCATTAACACAAAAAGGGAAGAAATACGAATGGACCTCGAAGCAGGAGAACGCATTTCAATTACTGAAGAAGAAGTTAACTACGGCGCCTATTTTATCGTTACCTGAAGGGAACGATGATTTTGAAATATATTGTGACGCTTCGCGACAAGGTTTTGGTTGTGTTCTTATGCAACGGAAGAAAGTTATTGCATTTGCATCCCGACAATTGAAGATTCACGAGCGAAATTATACGACGCATGATCTAGAATTGGGAGCAGTCGTGTTTGCATTGAAGATGTGGAGACACTACTTGTATGGGGTTAAATTCACTGTGTTTACTGATCATAAAAGCCTTCAACATATTTTTGATCAGAAACAATTGAACATGAGGCAACGTAGGTGGGTCGAGTTAATAAACGACTATGATTGTGAAATTCGTTATCATTCCGGAAAGGCGAACGTGGTGGCCGATGCTTTAAGCAGAAAAGAACGAGAACCAATTCTAGTTCGAGCAATGAATATAAAAATTCGCATGAATCTCAACTCACAAATCAAAGAAGTTCAACAAGAAGCACTCAATAAAGAAAACATAAAGAAGGAAATAATGAAGAAGTATGAGAAGCAACTCGTTATACGGGAAGACGGAATTAGATATTTTGCAAATCGTATTTGGGTACCGAAGCTGGGTGGATTAAGGAAGTTGATATTGAACGAGGCACATAAGACAAGATATTCGATACATCCTGGAGTTGGAAAGATGTACCAAGATCTTAAGACGCATTATTGGTGGTCTAATTTGAAGACAGACGTTGCAACATATGTTGGGGAATGTTTAACTTGTTCCAAAGTCAAAGCAGAACACCAGAAGCCGTCAGGGTTACTTCAACAACCAGAAATTCCAGAATGGAAATGGGACGGTATTACCATGGATTTCATCACGAAGTTACCAAAGACTGCCTGGGGATACGACACCATTTGGGTAATTGTTGATCGTCTTACCAAATCTGCACATTTCTTGCCTATAAAGGAAACAGATAGAATGGAGAAACTATTACGATTGTATATAAAGGAAGTTGTTTCAAGGCATGGAATACCTATTTCCATTATATCCGATCGTGATAGTAGATTTACCTCAAAGTTTTGGCAATCACTACAGGAGGCACTAGGAACTCGTTTGGATATGAGTACCGCATATCATCCGCAGACCGACGGGCAGAGTGAAAGAACAATTCAGACTCTTGAAGACATGCTCAGGGCATGTGTGATCGATTTTGGAAACGGATGGGATAAATATCTACCGTTAGCAGAATTCTCGTATAATAATAGTTATCATGCGAGCATTGGAGCTGCGCCATTCGAAGCATTGTATGGAAGGAAGTGTAGATCTCCTATCTGTTGGAATGAAGTAGGAGATCGACATTTAACTGGTCCCGAGATCATACATGAAACGACTGAGAAGATAGTGCAAATCAAGGAGAGATTGAAAACAGCCCGTAGTCGCCAAAAGAGCTACGCCGATGTTCGAAGGAAACCATTAGAGTTTCAGGTCGGGGACATGGTTATGCTAAAGGTGTCACCTTGGAAAGGTGTAATACGTTTCGGTAAAAGGGGTAAACTGAACCCAAGATACGTAGGCCCGTTTAAGATCATCGAACGCATTGGACCGGTAGCTTATCGACTCGAGTTACCACAACAACTCGCCGGAGTACATAATACCTTTCACGTCTCAAACCTTAAGAAGTGTCTTGCAAAGGAAGACCTCACCATTCCTCTTGAAGAAATTCATGTCGACGAGAAACTACAATTCGTCGAAGAACCAATCGAAATCATGGACCGTGAAGTTAAACAGCTCAAACAGAGTAATATACCGATTGTTAAGGTTCGTTGGAATGCTAGAAGAGGTCCCGAGTTTACTTGGGAACGAGAGGATCAGATGAAGCAAAAGTATCCACACTTGTTTCTCGATGACGCAAAATAGGTACAATTTTAAAATTTCGGGACGAAATTTATTTAACGGGGAGGTAATGTAACGACCCGCATTTTTTTTCGATCATACTATACTTATAAGATTAATATTTACATAAATTAAACCTTACCAACATGATAAGCAATCCAAATTGTCGAGATTTATATTTCCGAAAAGAGTTTTACACAACGTTTGATCGTCTAGTTTGACTGATGATATCACGAACTATACAATATATGATAATTATACGTTTGTGTATATACATGTATATATACATATTTAACATGATTAATGAATGTTTTAATATCTCATTTTGTATTAATAACAACAAGTTACAAGTATATTTTGAAACTACTAACTTAAGTTTTCAAAACGATAACTATACGTAACGTTATTTGACATAAATACTTAAGACTTATAATGTTATACATATATCGTATAAGTAATGTATTTAATCACTTTTAAAGACTTAAATACATAAAACCATATAAGTGTATTCACAAAAGATAGCTATATTTGAATCCTCATTCCATTTTTCACAAAATTTCTATACGTATACCTAGAGTATTTGTACTCGTATCATACCTAGCTTCTAGATGTATTTACTATTGGTATATACCAATAGGAAATACCAATGATCAGCCATGAATGATTAAGGGACATGATAACAACTTGTGGGAACTATCTTTAGTCATTTATCAAGACTTATTTGTAACAAAACAAAGTTATACATATCATGTATCTATATATCACGTTTTTATATGTGTATATATATACATGCTCATTTCCATTTTCTTCACTAGATCACTAACTCTAAAACACACACACTTATGAGCCTTAAACCCCTTAATCATCTCAGCTCACATCTATGAAAATCTAGCTTCAAAAACCATACTAAAACACCATAAGAAAACCATACAAAAACACTTCAAGAAATCCTTCCAAGAACACCAACTTACTTCCAATCTTTCATCCACTTCTATCACCCTTTTGATTCTAGCTTCTTACTCCTCTTTTACAGCAACTTCATCCAAGGAACTTGAGGTAGAATCTATGTTCATAACCTTATTCGATTCATATATATATAGCTATCTTATTTTGTGGTACAAAAGTTTAACAACAAGAACATAGTTTGAATGTTTTCAAACTTGTTTGCAAACTAAATAGATCCTTCTAACTTAACTTTTAAAATACTTCAAGACCTGTAATATAACTTATGTATATGCTAATTTAACAAGGTAAAACTTGATTTTTCAAAGTATAAGTATTTTTAGAAAAATGGTCATTAAATGATTTTGTTGTAACAAAAATGTTTAACTTCATATGTTTCACTAATGTTTCACTTATGCCGTATGATTTTGAATACAAACCAAGGTATTTACAGTTCATAGTCTTAAAGAAGAACTCGATCCAAGAAGATGGCAATTTGAATCAACGAAAACGGACTTGTAACGAAGAAACTATGACCGAAACAAAATTGGCTATCCTAGACATTTTCAACTTCGGGATTCATTGGAAAAATTTACATAAAATCACATACTTCTAAGATAACATGATATTCTATATATATGTACTCATAATTCAATTTTATATGGTTCAGGATCACCCGTAAACAACACGAGAAGATTAATCATAAGATCCCATGATTGTACGCAACACGTCATTTGACAACACCGGTACTTTATGTACGCAACACGTCATTTGACAACACCGGTACCATGGGTCAAGATTAATCTCGACCAATACATATACGATGGGGTTTTATTTATTTCGTTGGGGGTTTTATTTATTTCATTGCGGGTATATTAAACATCTAAAAATGAACCATTAAAATTGAATTACTAACAACGAACTGCTAACTACGGACTAAGGAAATATTCAAAATATTAAAAGTATAACAAGTATATATATATATAACGTTTGTTTTAAAATGAAAACATATTGATATATTATATATGGATAGGTTCGTGATATCAACCGGAAGACCGAGTCAAAATATATATATCATCAAGACAAGAGTGAGTATATAGTCCCACTTTTAAACTCTAAATATTTCGGGATGAGAATACATGTATTTTATGTTTTACGATATGGACACAAGTAACTGAAAAATATGTTCTACGTTGAGTTGTACCACTGGCATACTTTCCTGTAGCTTGGTAACTAATATTTACAGCGGTATTGTAAACGCGAATCCTGTTGATAGATCTATCGGGCCTGACAACCCCAACCGGACTGGACGACCAGTATTCAACGGTTGCACAGTACTTCGTTTTGTGACTACACTTGGTACGGTGTAGTAAGATTTCATATTAAAGGGAATATGCGACGTGAAAATGTTAAGTATGGTTACCAAGTGCTCAACCACTTAGAATACTTTTATTAAACTGTTTATATACGAAATCTTGTGGTCTATATATATATTGCTGCCGGCATTAAACCTATATCTCACCAACTTTATGTTGACCTTTTAAAACATGTCTATTCTCAGGTGATTTCTAAAGCTTCCGCTGCATCATGTTGGATCTAACCAGGATCTTGCGTACGCATGTTTGTGTCAAAAATAAAACTGCATATCCGAGATGTTGTGTTGTAAAATATGCTAGAAACCGTGTTGTTGTCATCATTTGTAAAGTTTGTAAGTCGAAGATTATCGCTAAACGTTAATCTTCTTTTTATTGTCTTAAGCTTGTAACAAAAATAATGGTTATGGTTTGTAATGTATAATATATGCAGTTTTCTTTCAAAAATGTCTCATATAGAGGTCAATACCTCGCAATGAAATCATACGTTATCTAACGCGTTCTTATGGTTAAGGACGGGTTATGACAGTATCAGAGCAGAGGTCTTAGCGAACCAGTTCTGCATTAGTGTGTCTAACTGATAAGTCGTTAGGAGGCATTAGTGAGTCTGGACTTCGACCGTGTCTGCATGTCATAAGTTTTGCTTATCATTTCTAGTCAGAAATCATTTGCTTATCATCCTTAGTAAATTACCTACTCATTATTCTTAGTCTAGACACATCTTATTGCATTGACTGCATGAAAAGTGTATAGACAAAATTCATATCTTAGCGTATCTGCTAATTCATATCTTAGCGTATCTGTTATTGATATCTTTGCCTGACAGTTTCCGTAGATTCCTCCGTAACTTATGAGATTTTAGTATTATATATGTATATGTAAATTATGTATTGCAGGATACTAATCTACATCCTATAATCTATTTCTTGTCGAAAATCCTTCATCTGATCGTACGAGATAAATCCCTCAACTAGACCGAGTCCCTCGGATTCCGACAGCTATTCCGATAGTTATCCCGACAGTTATTCAGAATGGATAGTCATCTAAGCTCCGGAAGCAGCGACACCAGAATGAATCAACCAATCATCCATCCCCAATTCATCTGATGGATTCATAGTCGACTTAATCAACGGAGACACGCAGAAGGCGATCCCATCCACTAACCGAATTCACCTTTTGGAGAAGAACCTGAAGCACTTACCGGCGAACCTGTTCGTAACACCAATTCACCCTCATTTCCCAAATATCTTGCCACGACTATATCATAACTCAGATTCTAAACCTTATTCATCCACTCGTTCCGACCGACAATCATCCCGGGGTAATCGAAGAAGTCAACGAGCTTCGCGCTCGAGTAATCAATTTGGAGAACATGGTGCAAAACTTACCAGCTTCAGCAACATCACCGACATCAACAGAACCATGAATAACAACACCAGTACCATCAACAATCCATGCCTCGACATCTCATTCTGTATCTCGAATATAATTATTGTTCTACGAATCGTTCTACATCATTTATCTTCGTTCGACATGGTGATTATGTAATCTCTAATATGTTAGAGATTATATATTCTTGTTCTAACGATAAATCAAATGAGTTTAATATCGTATTGACTCATTAATCCATGATTACATCTGAAGAAAATATATATGTATATATGTTTTCAAAAAGATTGTAATTAAAAATTCTTTTGTACAAACTGTTAATGGTGAAAATATTTTAACGGGTAGGTAATACCCGAGGAATATTTAAATTTCACATTAATAAGTTACACTGTATATTCTTCGAATCTGATTCAACAGTTATTCACTATCCTATTTAGAACCACCGAGATACGTATCCGTTCACCAAAGAATAACTATTTTCATTCAAATTCAATTTCATATTTGGATTTTGACCTATCAGAATCCAACAAGTGGCATAATGAAGAAATAATGGACACAATAAAAATTGATTAGAAACAGACTAATTAACAATATTAAATTTTATTAAGAAACCATGCTAACAAAATCCTAGCTAACTGTTCCTAGCTAACTGTTAATTCCGTATTACATTTTATTTATCGCAATTTATTTTATCGCAATTTATATTCTCGCAATTTTATTTACTGTCATTTAAATTCTGTTATTTACTTTACGCATTTTATTTATAGTCATTTAATTTCTGTTATTTATTTTACGCACTTTAAATATCGGGACACGTATACAAGGTTTTGACATATCATATCGACGCATCTATATATATTATTTGGAATCACCATAGACACTCTATATGCAGTAATGATCGAGTTCTCTATACAGGGTTGAGGTTGATTCTATAATAATATATATACTTTGAGTTGTGATCGAGTCTGAGACGTATACGGGTCACGACACGTATTAATTAATTCGAATATTATATATTAAACTATATATGAATTATTGGACTGTCAACTGTGGACTATCATCTGATGACTACCAACCTTGGACAATTAAAATGAATTAAAATATTGATTATAATATATGAAACTAAACAATTCTTCAAGTTTGCCACTTGATTTCATCTTAAACCTCATTTGTATCTTGACGATTACAATCTGCGTTCAAACCTTTCATGATTCTTGAAAACACCTCAATCGAGAGGATGAACCAACCACACTTCATCTACAGAAGAAAAGATTGACGCATATAGATATGCACTTACAACCACTCGAAACCTGAGTAAACGTTTAAAATGTAGCTATGCTAATTTTTTTTTAGTGTTATTATTACCCAAAATAACTTTGCAATCCCTTTCCAAATTAGCAAATTTTGTCACGACTCCAGCAAGTTAACTTTGACTTTTCGTTCGAAACAACCTTATTATAACCTTGATTTATATGTGTACTCTTTTATTGTTACCGGGAAATCTTTTGTATTCCATCTTATTACCAGCAGACGTACCAACAACCTCGTTACTTCTTGGCTTAAATCTATTTGACAAATTATTATATTTATTCATTTAAACCCTACCATATACTCATTCGCATATTGTAACGAGAACTGCCATACCAATTATAGGGAATCAGCAATCAGTACTTTGAAAACTCACAGCATATCTACATCAACAGTTACATGTATAACATTTATCTCTTAGAATTATGATCTTTCATTCTAAAATTCTGAAAAGCACTTAGTCTACAAATCGATACTCCAAATGTTGAAAAAGCTGAATGAAGCAGCAGAAACCGTAGATAGCCGTAAACGACCTTAAATCAACGGAAGTTTGATGATAAAGAATAGTATGTTGGAAAAGCTCAGAAACGTTGGAACTGAAAAACGGATTGAGCTAACCATGAAGGAGACCAAGGACAAATATAAGGACCATACCCTATATTTAAAGAATCCAGATAATTCTGGATCCGTTGAAATCTTTAGAGAATATCTTGCTCCGAAGTCATGTTAAAATTTTACGGAAAATCTTTCTCTATCAACCATCGAACTTAGAAATTCCAAAATATCATCATCAATATTTTCGATATTTCTGAGGATATTTTCATAAAAATTCTCGTCCGAAATTATATACCTCTTCGTGCTTTCTGTGTATCATTATATTGGAAACATTCAATAGAAAATCTAGTACCAAAAAGCGGATTATGCGAAACTATGAAAGAAGCCGTGGATAAATCACAAAGAATAAGTTTGACTTCAAAGGATATAAATGATTCTGTTTCTGATGAAACTCTTAGCGAATACCTTGCTTCCGAATCTAAACCCTTACGGATAAATCTTCTTCATCATACTTCGATATTAGAAATTCCAAGATATCATCGTATCTTTCATTATAAATATTCTACATATTTCTGAAGATATTTTTATAATTACTCTTATCTGAAATCATTAATCTTTTCGTGCTATCAGTGTTACATCATATAGAAACTGTTAGTTTCTATATTCTGTAAACTTTCGAGCTTAAAATATGAATGTTTTTGAAGTAGTGTTGGGAACTGATGCATGAGTTAGTATAATATAATGGCACTTGATCACCGTGATTATATTACAGTAAGTCATGCTGAGTTTCTAATGAAACATAATGATTCACAGACTCTAATGTCATCATGTGCCATGTTACACGACTCTTGTATTCTATTTAAACCTCTAAAATATCAAGAAAATATTCCTTGATGATTCGGTCTTTTCCAGGGTATTCTGGTAATTTAACAAATCAAGATCGTGCCATTACCATTCCCTTCTTAGAACATTAACAATGTTCATTCTGAAACTTATATCCGCGAATTCTGGACCATTACAAGAGATGCCCAATCGCAAGAAAAAGAAACGAAGGGACAAAGCTTCGAAATAGAAATTGGAGTATAAATCGCAGCAAATAGGGGGAGTATTAACTGGGAATGACAATGATTATAGAAAAACAGAAGCAAGGACTTCGAAGTATAAGAGAAAATATAAAGCCCAATGACAACACCGAAATTACAAACTGTGGATGTCAGTGCGTATAGCAATATAAAGACACGGGAGAATTATAAATACAATAATCCCTAGAGCAGAGTAGAGATAAACAGATTCTTCCAGTGGGAGTTGGAAAAGAAGAACAATCATTGCGATAGTCAGAATAAGAACAAGGATTAGAACTGGATTAAGCATTTTCACAATATTTTGGATGTATGAACTAAGAAAGAAAGTATAGGAATGGTGATAATAATGGAATGGAAGAGCTTAATTTATAATGGAAATATCAGACAGAGAAATCGAGGCAGATCATCGTATTTAATTATGAAAATCTTAATTTCCTTACTCGCCGAAGAATCAAATCTTTTAGATTTCGAATATTTTCTATAAATCCCTTGAATTCCGGAATTCAACCAAGACAACGTCAGAAGTTAAGACGCACCGTATTTTCTAAAATTCTACCATGACTAGTCAAAAGTTATGACGAAACTGTCTTTATCATTTCGCTATTTAGTGATGACTTTACTCGTATTCTTCGAAAAATCTGATTGTCTTATTCAAATTACCTTATGGTAATAAAACTCTATTTATCAGCTCATATCCGTCAAGAAAACATATTTATTGTTAGCCATGACGACCTTACTCAAATTTCGGGACGAAATTTCTTTAACGGGTAGGTACTGTGATGACCCGGGAATTTTCGACTAAATTTAAACTTAATCTTCATACAATTTCGATATGATAAGCAAAGTCTGTAAAGTTGAATCTTAAAATCTTTGAAATAGCTTACATGAATTCATTTACCCTCTGATTGTGCCGATGATTCACGAACAATTGTTTGTAAATAAATATGTACATACATATATATACTTCATAACCATAACTTATATTATATGTATATTATAATACGTATATAACATGAATAAATATTAAATATTGAATATATGTTATTATATACCACATAGTTAAAAATATGTAATTGTAATATATTAAATTGAAACTATAAGTTAAAGTAAATGGTATAGTAATATTATTATTTTCAATTTTAACATCAGGGTTAGTACTATAAATATAACATACGAACATGAAACTTGATATATATATATATATATATATATATATATATATATATATATATATATATATATATATATATATAATTGATATATTATTATTATTACTAATAATCTTATTATCATTAATAATATAAATAGTTATTATAATTAATATAATGTTATGAAAATTATCATTAATCATTATCATTTTTAATTATCATCAATATTAGTATTATGTTAGTATTTTTTTTTTTTTTAATATTATTATTATAGATTCTAGAAAATAACACAAACTAATTATTATTATCGTTAAGAATATTATTAATATCATTTGTATGATTAGTAAAAATATTATTTTTATACTTGTAATATTATTAGTTAAAATAGCAAGGGTATTATTACTATCCTTTTTATTAAAAGATTAATGATAATCTATAAATATATAATTATAAGAGGAATACAAAAAAGATATTAATGCAAATATATAAATATGAAATTTGATATTATTATTACTAATACCAATACTAATATAATTAGTAATATTACCATATCATTAATAACATTAGTATTATCAATTACATTAAAACTATAGTATTGTGATTTATTATTATTAATACTCTTAATATTATTATTATTAATAGTTTTATTATTATTAACTTTATTATTAATGAATATCATTGTTTTATTTATTAGTATTAATATTATTGGTAATATATATATATATATATATATATATATATATATATATATATATATATATATATATATATATATTATTAATTAACATTATTGAAAAAGATCTATCAGATAAAAACAGAATAATTTCGTACATGGTTGTTACCCATCCCTATCCACTTTAATTTTTTTTTGTTTTTGTTCTGCTACTTGAGATTCTACTGTCTGATTTTCGGTACCAGTCGACTTCTTTAATATTACAAAACAAAATTTATTCCTACAGCATCATATATATTAACCCCTGCGATTGGAAAAAGAAATTAAACATAATAACTCAAGAAAAGAGGAGCTCCAACACTCTGTACTTTCACTTTTTAACCAAAATTCTAAATCGAACCAATCTTCAAAATGTAATAATGCCAAGTTGTTAGGAATCGTTCATTTACACTATCTGCAAAATTTGAGGATTCAATTCTTTTTCTTGAGTTCTAATTTGAAGGTCAAAGTTATCTTGTCAAAAAGTCAAACAGGTGTTCATCAATCAAATTGAAGATTTGTAGATCGTTTCTGTCAAAATTAATGGTTGAAACAGTTTTTAGGAACGATTTGAAAAATAATTCATGAAGGAATCGAGGTCTCAAATTATCACAATATCAAAATCAAATTTTTTTTTTTAAAAATGACTCGAACAGGCAGTAACTGTTTTATTTTTTATTTTTTATTTTTTAAATTCGCTCAAGAATCCAAAGAGGTTGAATATATTCATTGGTTAGTCCTAAATCTAATTAGTTAACAAGTTGATCTTGATTTGGGTATGTGGTCGATTTTTAGAAGTGAAAGAAGAAGGAGGAGAAACAGTTTTTTTTTCGCGAGTTATATTATTCTGGTTGGAGGTTATATCAGAAAAATAAGCATGGGTCAATGGTTGGGTGTTGGTGCGAGTAAGCGAGAGGTCTCGGGTTCGAGTCCCGTTTACAGCAAATTCTTTTTACTCAAACATTTGAAAGGGTATACACTCTTAAATTTTATTTCTATTATTATTAGTAACTATCATGATTATTAATAATATTATTATTGTTATTATTATTATTATTGTTATAATTATTATCATTAGTATTATCATCAATTTGATTATTATTATTGGAATTATTATTATTATTATTATTGATATTGAGGATATGATAATTAGTATTATTAGTATTATTAATTATAGTTATCGTTAATAAGTAAATTATTATTACTATTAACATTAATACATGTTATATCATTATCATTATTAAGTTAATTATTATTATTAACTACATTGTATCAAAATTTAGTATTATCATTGCTAATAATATTAGGATTTCAAGATTTCTAAACAATTTAATTTATAACAAAAAGTATTATGATAAAGATTAAGAGATTAATTAGAATTATACGAATACATGTAGATTATGATTATGAATACAAATTAATATTAAAAGAAACTATAGTCATTAGTTTATAAATTAAACACGAAAGTGATGATTATTATAACTATAAATATACAGGTTTAATAATATTGTTAAGATTAAAAATATAGAAGTTTTAGATATAAATATTATTATGAAAATTATTAAAATCTTAACTAATGTATGTTTTAAAGAATTATTATAATTAATATTATCATAGTTACTCTAATACAATTTAATATTATTATCATTATTAATATCATTATTAAAATTATTATTATCATTCTTATTATTACTATTATAAAGTATCAATATTATTACTAATATTAGTATTATCATAATTATTAATTACAAACAAGTAATTCCCATATAAAAATATATTTAACTTAACTATATTAACAATTATATATATAAAATGAAAATATATAAATGAAACTTATAAATTATTAAATATATACATCACATCATTAATAATAAAATATATTTAATCGATTACGATTATATGTATTAATGATTATACAAATGATATAGGTTCGTGAATCAGAGGCCAACCCTGCATTGTTCAATTGTTAAATGTCGTTCTATGTATTTTTACTACAAAATACATTAGGTGAGTTTTTATTACTCCCTTTTTATATATTTTTGGGACTGAGAATACATGCGCTGCTTTTATAAATGTTTTACAATATAGACACAAGTAATCGAAACTACATTCTATGGTTGAATGATCGAAACTGAATATGCCCCTTTATAGTCTGGTAATCTAAGAATTAGGGAACATAAACCCTAATTGACGCGAACTCTAAAGATAGATCTATCGGGCCCAACAAGCCCCATCCAAAGTACCGGATGCTTTAGTACTTCGAAATTTATATCATGTCTGAAGGAGGATTCCGGAATGATGGAGATATTCTTATATGCATATTGTGAATGTCGGTTACCAGGTGTTCAATTCATATGAATGATATTTTTGTGTCTATGCATGGGACGTATGTTTATGATAAATGGAAATATGAAATCTTGTGGTCTATTAAAATTATGAAATGATTATTTATGTTAAACTAATGAACTCACCAACCTTTTGGTTGACACTTTAAAGCATGTTTATTCTCAGGTATGAAAGAAGTCTTCCGCTGTACAATTGCTCATTTTAAAGATATTACTTGGAGTCATTTATGACATATTTCAAAAGACGTTGCATTCGAGTCGTTGAGTTCATCAAGATTATTATTAAGTCAATTATATTTGGATATATTATGAAATGGTATGCATGTCTGTCAACTATCGATGTAAATGAAAGTTTGTCTTTTAAAAACGAATGCAATGTTTGTAAAATGTATCATATAGAGGTCAAGTACCTCGCGATGTAATCAACTGTTGGGAATTGTTTATGATCGATATGGACTTCGTCCGGATGGATTAGGACGGGTCTTCACAAGAATAAGGCATTATTAATTAAAAATGTTGTACCGTTTGGTAATATGAATTTTGCCTTTCCTATCCCTTCTATCAAGTTAGCAGCACCTGATATTGTATGTATAGTTCCTTCCGTTGGTTTCAAATCAATGAAATATTTTTCAGATTTAAGTATAGTGTGTGTAGTACCACTATCTGCTATACAGAGATCTCCACTACTTGATTGATGTTGTGTTCCAGCAGAATTCATATTAAACTTCATATATAAGAAACAAACAGTAAGTATATACACAAAATGTTTATTACACACAAATAGATAAAACTGAAACATTTGACATACATAGAATTGAAACATCAAACAAAGAACTGGAACATTTGATAAAACATATAGAACTGAAACATTTGAGAAAACATGATGACAAAGGTTAAATCGTTTTATTTATAAAAGAAACATATTAATTTAATTCAAGAAATCTTCATATAAATCAGATGGTTGCTCAGTGACTGTTGGATCAATATTATCCACAAAATTTACTTCATTTTCTTTACCTTTCAGCGAATCCTGATACATCTTAACAAGATGTTTAGATGTTCGGCAAGTATTAGCCCAGTGGCCCATTCTACCACATCTGTAACAAGATTCTTCAGAATTTTTAGAAGAATTTTCTTCAACATCTTGTTTAGTGGGCTTGTTTTGTGGTTGATATTTATATTTTCGTGGATTATTATTTCTTTGACCACCACGGCCACGACCACGGCCACGTCCACGCCCATTCCCATTACCATAAGGATGGTTTCTACCATAGTTATGGCTTTTGGCATGATGATGGCGATGGTTATTATAACCATGACCTTGCCCGCGTCCTTGTCCCTGTTTATAATTATTTGCAGTATTTGCTTCAGGGATTGCAAGTGTACCAGTAGAACGGGATTGCTGATTTTTCATTAATAGCTCATCATTTTGCTCTGCAACCAAGAGATATGAATTAAGTTCAGGATATGTGTTGAACTTTAGCATTCTCAAATTTCTTTGCACTGTGATGTTGGCAGCATTTATTGTGGAGAAAGTTTTCTCCAACATGTCTGCATCACTTATTTCATGTTCACAGAATTTAAGTTGTGAGACTGTATTATACAGAGCTGAGCTGTATTCATTTACTTTCTTAAAGTCTTGGAACCTTAATGTTCTCCATTGATCCATAGCAGCTGGAAGTAAAATTTCTCTTTGATTATTGAATCTGCTTTTGAGACCTTCCCATAAAACATGAGGATCTTCTACAGTCACATAATTATTTTGTAAGCATTCATCAATATGTTGATGAATAAAGCAACATGCCGTTGCTTGTTCTTTTTCAGAACAAGTGTTTTCATTTATGGTTTCAAGAATGCCCATTGATTTAAGATGCATTTTTACTTTTATAACCCATGGCATGTAGTTGTTTCTCGTTGATTCTAAAGGAGTAAATTTAAGCTTTTCCAGATTCGACATTTTCTATTATCAAAAATTAAAACAAACAACATGATAAATTAGAGTCAATTTATATTCATAAGTATATAAACATTAAACATAAATTTAATATAACATAAATGATAAGTAGGTGACAGTGTCGACCATATAAATGTTAGATAATAGAAATATAAATGTTAGTAACATAAATGATAATTAGGCGACAGTGTCGACCATATATTATTCAGGTGGTATAACCGACCATATATCATTTAGGTGGCAGAGCCATCCATAATTAGTATTAAGATTATCGTGCTGATAACGTGTTATAATTCAGTAGGCTTATAACTACCTTTAGTGGTTTGATTCTTGATGTTATAATTCAGTAGGCTTATAACTACCTTTAGTGGTTTGATTCTTGATTAAGAATGCTAATAATGAAGTGTAAGAGCAAAGATGATAATGGAGAGAAAGAAAGAAACACTTTGTAAGTGTGAGAAAATGGTGCAAGTTTAATGCTTGCATTCATGGCTATTTATAGCAAAAATATCACAAGTTTAGGTAATACAATAATATTACTTTTGTGTATCAATAATTGACTATCCATTTATATATATATTTATATATTATAACAGGACCAACAATGCAAATAATCACGTTGTATAGTTTGCTTCTTCTAGAACAAAGCCATCAAGCCATCGAGCCTTTTCTAAACAATACAAGTTACAAATACTTCTTTATAACGCAGTAGTATATTTTTCTTTTCAAACACTTGACCAACGTCTATTGTTAATTTGTTAATAAGGAAAAGAAAACGGCATGACTTATGATGTATTGCTTACATTGAACAAATCCTTTTTATATCAAAGTTGAGGCCAACTACGATACGAATTTTCCAATATTATAAAACTAAAAATCGGAACTTTACGAACATATAAATATCATACTCCCTCCGTCCCAGATTAATTGTCCCCAGACAAAAAACACACAGTTTAAGAAATGTCATTATCACACTGTCCTTTTTATGTACTTTTTTCTTACTTTACTGTTTTACCCTCAACTAATTAATTAGAAATCTCTCTCACCTTTGTAATTTAATTCATTCATTAGGGACAATATTGTAAACTTTATCAAATTTACTTTCCATATTTGGAAGTGGACAATTAATCTGGGACGTCCCAAAAAGGAATACTGGACAATTAATCCGGGACGGAGGGAGTACTATTCAGCAAAGAAACATTGGCCTAGTGGTATTTTATGGTGTTGTCATTATGTCATCAACCATGTTTAGTTTCCATTATTGCAATAACAGACGTATATAACGTTCAAAGTTTAGTCACGGAAGTTAAAAGTTTGACTTTTATGTGGAAAGAAATGTTCACATATACGGATATACCCCAATTTATTTAAAGATGTATTGGCTTTACAAATTTTGAAATGAGATGTTATATATATATATATATATATATATATATATATATATCACTACCACTATCACTATTCACTATTCACTATTCACTATTCACTATTCATATTAAAAGAGAGTCTCAATTAGTTAATAAATATTTTCAAAATCCTCTTAATTACCATTAGATTAGAAAATTACATTATAGTACCACTTGATCTAACGGTCCTTAATCATTCACTAAAAAAATTAGCTAATAAATCAATTTTACATACATTCCATCTCTAAAATACCCTTCTAATAAAAAAGAAAAAAACACTGTAGCTTCAAATTAGGGGTTTCAATTGAACCGGATGTGGTTAACAATTTGGTATTGATCAGTTTGAAGCTAGTGATGATCCTCTAGAGAAAGTTGCAACAGCTGTAGTTGGTATGTAAATTGTAGGTAACGTGACATCTTTGAAAAGGTATATGTTTGTACTGGTTTTAAACAACTGAAAGAAATTGATTGAAAAAATGCCTATGTTAAATATTGGTTTTGCAAGCTCCTGTTAAATTCTTGGTAAATAACACCTTCGTCGTTCTGTTGTGATTATACAATATATTGATGGAAAAAACATCATATAATAAACTTTGCCTAAACTCCAATGCCAATTGGTAACAAGAAGTCGAAAAGTTTGTTTTGTATGATTGTGCTGAAAAGCGTAATCATGTACTCTTTTTTTTTTAATTGCTTCACTTTTAATGTTCATCTTGATCTTGATTTAATATCCTACCTGTATTTTAGCACTTAATTATCTTCTTAATTAGTATTTTTAACTTTCAAGCTTCTCTTTAGTGGTATTCCCATTCACTAATTAGCAATATTCTCGATGTTTTATATAAAGACAACGTTTCAGATTTAGAAGTGAGTTCAATCGGTCTTGGTAAAATTACTGTTAGGTATTATGAGAAGGATGTTGTTAAAAAGGGAATAGGTAGAATCTGGTGTGAATGGCTTGGCGGAAATTGTGATCAAAACGTGGAAGAAGATGTAATCCCGCAACATGACTTTGCTATCGTGTTATTTGCGTTTAACTATGACATGGGGAGGAAAGGGTTGCTTGACAATATGCTGTTAATGCCTTCAACGAATATTAGGCCTGCATTAGAGAAGAAAAGGAAATCGTTTTATGATCCCGAAGATGTTAGTGAATCGTTTACTGATTAAACGTAAACTTCCGGGGAAGCATACCTGGCTTGGCTTCTGAATGTCATATTTAAATAAACCCCACTAACCGACATTGACCAAAAAACCGCTGTAAAATTCCTACAAAGAATGATTTTATCACGATCATGCATATACTGTATTTAATACAGTATTCAATTCAATCTATCACATGTTTCCATTGGCAACTAACTTAGAGTGTTCTTCGATTCAATTTTCAGTTTATTCAGGGTTTTGAACATTGATCGAACCTAAAACTTATAGGTTTGAGTGCTTAATTTTTGAGAAAAATATGATTGGTCGATTGTTTTAACTTGGCATTAGTGCAAACCGATCGAAATTTGGATTCTCGATGGCAATACTAATCATATTAATCATAATATTGATAACACTTATGCTTATAATAAAAATAATAGTACTAGTAATTATAAAATGCTACTAATACTAATATTTATGAAAATAATAATAAATTGTATTATTTTCATAATAATAATAATAATAATAATATAATAATAATAATAATAATAATAATAATAATAATAATAATAATAATAATAATAATATCCATAATACTTAATAATAATAATAATACTAATAATAATAATATTAACAATACTAATATTGATATTAATATTATTAGTAATTATGAAAGTAATAATAATATTACTATAACAATTATACTTTTCTTTATATTTATATATAACAAAATAATCGATCGGATTAATCTACTTAAAAATGATCGGAAATCAATCGGAATTTGAGTACACTATGATTCAAGAAGTAATTTTGACATAGTAAGTTTACATTGATGAGTTAGTTGAAATAAATGACCCAATAGGAGGCGTTACGACACAATAGGAGGCGTGATGACGCCATAGGAGAATAGGAGTTGTGGTGAAACAATAGGAGGCATGACGACACAATAGGAGACGTGGCTACAAAATAGGAGGCGTGGCGACATAATAGGGAGCGTGACGACCCAATATGAGGTGTGACAACACGGTAGGAGGCGTGATGACGCAATAGAAGGCGTTACAACCTAATGGGATGCGTGACAACTTAATAGGAGGCGTCACGACCCAATAGGAAGCGTTACGATACAATAGGAGGCGTGGCGACGCAATAGGAGAATAAGAGGGGTGGTGACACAATAGGAGGAGTGAGGACACAATCGGAGACGTGAGGACACAATAGGAAGGGTGACGACACAATAGGAGGAGTGATAAAACAATAGGAGGAGTGACGACACAATAGGAGGCATGACGAACAATGGGAGAATAAGAGTTGTTGCTAAGAGGAGGCGTGACAACGCAATAAGAGGCGTGACGACACAATAGGAGGCATAACGTTGCAATAGGAGGCATAACGTTGCAATAGGAGGCCTGAAGATGCAATTGGAGTCATGACGACGCAATAGGAGGTGTGCCGACGCAATAGGAGGCGTGCCGACGCAATAGGAGCCGTGACGACGTAATAGGAGGCTTGGCGACGCAATAGGAGGTGTGACAACGCAATAGGAGGCGTGACGACCCAATAGGAACCGTGACGACGCAATAGGAGGCGTGATGACACAATAAGAGAATAGTATTCGTGGAAACACACCACAATAGGAGGCGTGAGGACGCAAAAGGAGGCATGACGACGCAATAGTAGGCGTGAAGAGGCAATAGGAGGCATGCCGAGCCAATAGGACGCGAGACGACGCGATAAGAGGCATAACCACGCAATAGGAGGCGTGACCACGCAATAGGAGTCGTGACGACCCAATAGGAGGCTTGACGACACAAGAGGAGGCGTGATGACCCAACAAGAGGCGTGACGACCCGATAGGAGGGGTGACAACGCAATAGGAGACGTGACGACGCAATAGGAGTTGTGACTACGCAATAGCACGAGGGTCGATGCAATAGGAGGCGTGACGACACCATAGAAGGCGTGACGACCCAATAGGAGGCGTGAAGACCCGATAGGTGGCATAACGACACAATAGGAGAATCGGAAGCATGGCGACATAATGCGAGCGTGCCGACACAATAGGAGGCGTAATGACCCAATAGGATACGTGATGTCCCAATAAGTGACGTAACGACACAATATGAGGCGTGACATCGCAATATGAGTGTATAAAATATAAATAAATAAGTCACGAATACGGGGCATTTTTATCTGTCTCAAATGTCATTGTAAATGTTGCTGTATGTTATTTTAGTTATTACCATATATATTACCACATTTACTAATTTACTAATGATAGGAGTTAATACTTCACTCCCATTGGTCACGATATTGTTCACGTTTTTTTTAGTAAACATTACCATATATACTAATGATATGAGTTAATATTCCACCCGAATTGGCTACAGTATTGTTCACGATTTTATTCAATTTCAAAATTAAGGGTAAGAAAATATATTCTTTGGTCAAAAAATTGTAGTTACCATGTTATTAGTTACCGATTATATACTACGAATATATTTATTTGAGGCTAAATTTTTTTGTTATCACTATGTTAGAAAGAAGATGCATAATAATTGCGTTTGATACGTCTCCAAACATAAGTTTTTAACAAAACTTTATTTTTTATTATTTATTTATAAAAGTGACGTGATTTTTATTTTTAGACTTTAGTGGAGTATGCTTAGATACTTTAATTATGTTTTGCAAGTAATATTTTTTGTCATAATGCTAGTGAGTAACATTTTTAGCAATGAGTTATATATTAATTATTTATTAAAATTTATTTTGGTACATTATATTTATAGTATACTACTAGAAAGAGTTTGGACCGCGCGTTGCGGTGGTTGCGTTTGAATATACATTGATTGAGATGATATTTATATAAAAAATGACTACGTATGTTTACTTTGAATATTTTGAAAACTAAATACCGACACCGTGATTCATTATAGTGTTTTATTTAACTCTCTTTAAGAAAAATAAATACACCTAATGGTGAGCGTGTTGCGGTAAAATATTTTAACGTCTTTTATGAAACTAATGTTAAGCGAGAACTGACAAAATATATTGCGAACAAGAAAAAAAGTGCGGAGGACTCCATCTCAGGCAGTTTTCCTTACAAACTCATGAACACACACACACACACACAGATATATATATATATATATATATATATATATATATATATATATATATATATATATATATATATATATATATATATATATATATATATATATATATATATATATATATATATATATGAGTTACCCAAAATGTTTTCCGTCAAAATAAGATGCGTTTCGAATATAATTAGCTGCGTTATGTTCAAAAAATTATTTGAAGTTGAACACTGATAACAGAGAAACATAACGCGCGACGAAAGAAAAGATAAATTCCGTCAAAAAGGAGTAATTTTATTTAGTAATTATTATATTAAATTGAAAAAATAAATTTTAACCCCTAAGTTACCATTTATATCCCTGAACAGTTATAACTTTTATTTCTAAACAATTACAACTTATACCCCTGTAATATACTTCATTTGACACTTTTTTTCCTTGCAAAAACGTCATTCACTATGACACGAAACGACGAAATGTTCGGTTAGAATTAGCAAATATCAATTTATACCCCTGAAATATACTTCATTTGACACTTTTCTTCCTTGCGAAAATGTCATTCACTAAGACACTAAACGACCAAAGATTCGGTTAGAATTAGCGAATACTAGATAAAAATTCGACCACGCGTTGCTGCGGTTGTATTCAACGCGAGGTCGAATTTGAATATACGTTGTTTGGTACCTAATATATCTAATAAATTGAGTTGTTTGTTGTACGCAAGGTTGCAAAATTCGCTATTCGGGGATTAATCGGTCGGGACTTTAAAAGGATTAATCGGTAATTCAGAGATTAATCGGGGATTAATCGGATTGTTCTGTATACATTTAAATATTAAATTTCAAAAATTATATGTATAAATATGGAATAAAAATCATAAATATAAAAATAAACTTTAACATAATTGTCTAAAATTATTCATTTTGCTCAAAAACTATAAAGTTCCAGTGTAAATTCATGTTAAAATGTTAATCATTTATGACTTTGACCGAATTTGATTACCAAATTCGATTTTGACCAATTAATTGACGTTGACCATTTAATTAAACGGATTTTTAAAAATCGGAACAGATTGCTCTTAAAAATGATTAATCGGAGATTAAACGGCGAGTAATCGGGTTTTTTACAATACTGGTTGTACGTATATGTATATGTATGAAATATAACCCCAAATATTTGGTCTTTTTTTTAACGATGTCCGTTTTGCTCGTAGTTAGTCTCTTTGTGTTCGTTAGATTTTTTCAAGTTGAACGGTGATCTCGAAAAAATTTAACTCGCACCGAGCGAGAAGATAGAGCCCGTTAAAAAATCGGGTGAAATTATTTTCTTTTATTTTAAATAAATTATATATTTACACTTTCTACTTCTGAAAAAGTATAAAGTTGAGGAGCCATTGTGTAAATTGAACCGAATTTGAGGGACCGTTTGTAGTGTGAACGCAAATAAAAATGACAATCCAAAAGAACTGAAACGACGAATTTTGGCGCGTGTTTTAGTAAAAATTTGGGTGGAATTATTTTCTTTTATTTTAAATAAATTATATGTTTACACTTTCTACCCTTGAAAAAGTATAAAGTTGAAGGGCCGTTGTGTAAATTGAACCGAATTTGAAAGACCGTTTATAGTGTGAACGCAAGCTCAAAACGACAATTCTAAATAACTGAAACGACGAAGTTTGGCGCGTGGTTTAGGTTTAGTATATGTAGGATAATAATAAAATAGAATAAAATAATAATTGTAATTGTAATGTAATGTAAATTGTAATCGTAATATAACAACTTAGTTCTTCGATTAGCTTAGCACGCTAACCATCTGTTGTTCATTCAATTACAAGATGAAGACAAGATGAAACCTTAACCCTAGATCAATCTCCAGTTTTGCGTTCTCATAATCTCATCTTCTTCATCATCATCGAGCTACCAGTTCTCCGAAATTGATAAAGTAAGTCATCATTTCTCTATACTCTGTTCTTCTCCTTTTGCCTAACTCAACACCCAAATCACACCCGCAACCCAAATTGCTAAACCGTTGGAGTTTATGAAACCATTATGGATGCTAGGGTCTTGCAACGGGCTTGTTTTACTCTATGATAATATTAACCTCTGTTTAGTAATAGTAAATCCAACCACAGGGAAGACGTTGAAAGTTCCAAAATCTGGTGGAGGCTGTAATGATGCATATGGCTTTGGTTATGATTCTTCTACGGATGATTATAAAGTTATCTCCTTTTATCGTATGAGCTTTCCTAATTCTGATGGCTATTTTGTAAGCGTATATAGTTTACGTAACAATTCATGGCGCATATTGCCTAATTGCCCTTACAAACAATATGTATATCATCGACAACAAGGGGTACTCTTAAACAATATTCTTCATTTTGTAGCAAGAAACAAACACTCAACAATGACTATTGTTGCTTTTAGTTTAGCTGATGAAGAATTTCATGAAATCGAGTTACCGGATTCATTTGAGTGTTCCCTGCATTCATTCAGGTGTTTACGGTGTTCATATACGTGTTGCAATGTCTTTGCTCTTGGCGGTGACTTAGTTGCTGTTCGATGTGATCGTCACTTTTATGAATTGTGGGTGATGGAGGAGTATCGGGTTCCTAAGTCTTGGACGAAACTTTGTATCTTTGAAAACGACATGGATCTAGCTTTTGAATTATTTGCTCAGGTAAGCAATCAGGATCTTTTGTTGGGTAATAATGAGGCGCAGGAAATTTTTATATACAATATGGATGAACGAAGATGCAAAAGTGTAGCAATTGAAGGCTGTCCAGAAGGAGACCTGGTTTATAATTCGTATGTTGAAAGCCTTGAATCACTTGAACGTTTTGGTTAGAGCAACACTTGTTTTGTTAAAATGAGTTTAAGTTTCTAGACTGCACATTAATTTTAGACTGTATGAGTTGCTGAGTTGGATTAGTGAAAGGGTGAATGACCAACCTTGTAAGGCATCTAAAATCTACGTTTTCTTGCTGTATTCTCTTTAAGTTATCTACTTGTTGTATAGTTTACATCTACAAATATATTTGAGGTATTTTTATCACCTTTTTTGGTTATGTTCAGTTTTATCAATGTACTTTGATTAGGCTCCATTTTAGTTATTGAAGCTAAAGTATTTAGTTTGATTCTTTGTATGGAGGATAAATTGGCTACAATGTATGTTTATTTAGAAATGACCTGTATGTTACATCTTTTGAAAACTTGAATGACCGGAATAAGAGGGGTTTCATTCAATTGGATCGGTTTAAATTGAACTAATTAAGTGAACTCTATTGCTTTTCAGTTTCTAGAAATTGAACTAATTAAGATGAAAAGATAAATTTTCAACTATGAAGTTGATCAAGCGTACTATCATTTCAAGTATGAACTATATCACTGCAACAACCTACTTAAATTTGTAAGGATAAGTTTTTCTCTTTTTTGATTAAGTTCGATTTTTTTTAATGTTACTTTTATTTGGATCCATGTTAGTTATTGAAACTATCTTATGATATTTTCTTTTAGTTATTCTTATGTTTAGAATGACCATAATAAATGCTTTATAGAAATTACCGGTGTATAACATATTTTTTTTTAACCTTGAATGTCCAGAGCAAGAGGCTCTCATTTGTTTGGATCGGTTTAAATTGAACGTAATTAGCAAAATCAATTGCTTTTCAGTTTCCAGAAATTTTATATTAACAGTTCAAAGTTGAAATTTTATATCAGTTCAATTTGAACGAAAGTGAAACGGAACTGTAGAACCTTGGGGTCTATACCATCTGTAAATAAATATGGTAAAAAGGACTAACATATCTCAATTGCTAAGTTTCGTTACCTAAAGTATGTTACATATGAGCACACAGTTACTGAAGAAGGGGCAAGGGTCCTCTAACTTATGAATGGAAGGCTGTGGATCTAATCAGTATTGTGTCACGATGGTTGGATCCTGTAAGTTATAATAAGTTTCACTGTATGATATTCTTTTAAGTTTTTTTTTTTTTTTCTTCTATGTCAAACTTTTGCAGATTTCCATCTTTCTCTCAACACCTTTTCAGTTCTTGACTGATGAGGGATGCCTTTGTATTAAGTGGCAGAAACCAAAGCTAGCTACCCGCGATCAGATGTCAGGTACTTACATTTTTTAAATATGCATAAGCATGTATCCTTTAAATGTGTTAATGTTAAGTCTTATTACTAACAAATTAGTCAACTTTTAGGCTAATATAGTAATAATCGGGTATTGCTTCTCATGCCCATACTGTAAGAGTAGCATGCTGTAAACAAAATTATATGGTAACCTGAATTTGCGAAACATACATATTAAATCTTATAAAAATTTTCAGGCCTTCAGGAAGCCAGCTGAACGCTGATCCTTACTATTTTGTGTTTCACGTCGAACTCGTAATTATTGCCGCACCTTATATTATGTATAATATAATATAATGCCATATGGTTTTACAAGTGCAACCATTGGTGGTTTTTTTTCCATATATTATATGGGACTTGACAATTAGGTGTAGTTTCTATGCTATGCATATGTTTTGAGCATATGGTTTTAGTTGCATTACTAAAATGCATATATGTGTCAACTTCTCTGTTTGAACAACATCTAGTTTTTTAAAAAACAAAATCTTTTCAGTGAATCTTACATGAGAATGATAAAGGGTTAGAATGGGACATGTAGCATTATCTGAAAGTATAAGGAATGTACCTGTGGCTGTGTGGCAATCTTATGGTTTCTTACCTATGGCTGGGTACATGCCATTTGATGAGGCAAACCACTTTGGATTGGTTAGGAAAGTAAGTTAGAATGTTGTGATACTTCTATTAATTTTTTCATTAGGTAAGAAACTCAACTTATTGTGTTATGGTATCAACAAGTGTTAGAAGATTAGGATGATATGTACAAGCTAAATATATGTAGTAGTCTTATAAATTGTTATTTAAAGAAGTTTATTTTTTTTTAACGGGGATATCGACATCGAATGCTCTCATTTGTCCCCCACACACACGTTAGGAGCTACTGCTCGTGATGATGATTTTGATTAGCGAGATGTTCACTTTTACTTGGATTATGCAATAGATTTTGCTTATTCTCCTCCCACGACGTGCCTAGCTATTACGTTCCGACTCATGCATCTGCCGGTAAAGTATTCGCGACGATATTGGTAGTACCACCGAAGGTTGGGAAAATCCCCCAGAGATCTTCCCAAATCGCATTGATGTTGGAAGGAATGAGATCAAAATTACTAAAATTATGTCCTCTTGTTTGTTTTGATGCTGTGTGATTGTAAAATTACTAAAACATGTAATATACGTGCAGGTACTTATATATACGTGGTTAGTTTTAAGATATACCTTTGTTGCCATACGGTTCATCATCAAAGTCAAGAATTGATGATTTGAGGAAAATAATTTATAAGTGTGTGGTTGGATGACAAGCTTACAAAGTTTGTGTGAATTTAAGTTTATTTTTTTCTATAAGATCAAGCTAAAATTATAAAAACATTATTTGGGTGACAAAATTTCTAGAAAAATAAGCTAGTTAAACTAGCTTAATAAATAAGTTTATAATTTCTTAATATAATATCAATTGTTCATCGTATAATCTATTGTCATTTTAATTAGTTTACGACTATAAGTTATAGTTGCATTACTAAATACCTTTTCATGATACGCATATTTGATCCGTATCAAATAAGTCTTATTTGTATAAGACTTATGTACATTTAAACAAACAAAATCCTTTAAAATTATAAATAAAGAGCCATCACCGACTAGAAGCAAGATCCGTGACGAATAGATGAACACAAGACAAAAACAATCGGTACTAGAACCGTCTACCGGATAGAAGACACGAGCTGTCTAGAAGTTAACCGGGCAGATAGTATCAAACAAAGCTGCCATGTATATGCCGTTTAGAAGATTATTCAAACGGAGGATAGCGTGAAGAAACACATAAAGACTTAAGGTTGTGTTCACACGTAAGTCAAACAAAGTTGCGACGTATATGCCGTCTAGAAGATTATTCGAACGGAGGATACCGTGAAGAAACACTTGAAGACTTAAGGTTGTGTTCACATGTAATCCCTTCAAACTTGTAGTGACCCGAACTTTTCCATGTTTATATATTAAATGAAATTGATATTTACATGATTAAGTGTTTCCAATATGTTAAGCAATCAAACTTGTTAAGACTTGATTAATTGAAATATGTTTCATATTGACAATTGACCACCCAAGTTGACCGGTGATTCACGAACGTTAAAACTTGTAAAAACTATATAATGACATATATATGATTATATATATAGTTAACATGATATTATGATAAGTAAGTATCTCATTAGGTATTTTAACAATGAGTTATATACATAAAATTGTGTTTATTGAATTAAGAAACTCGAAACGATATATATAACGATTATCGTTATAACAACGTCTTACTAATTACATATGAATCATATTAAGATATTGTTACACTATGTTTAATGATGATAAATGATAAGTAAACATGTCATTATGTATATTAACAATGAACTACATATGTAAAAACAAGACTACTAACTTAAGGATTTCGAAACGAGACATATATGTAACGATTATCGTTGTAACGACATTTAAATGTATATATATCATATTAAGATATATTAATATATCATAATATCATGATAATATAATAATTTAACATCTCATTAGATATAATAAACATTGAGTTAACAACATTTAACAAGATCGTTAACTTAAAGGTTTCAAATCAACATTTACATGTAACGACTAACGATGACTTAACGACTCAGTTAAAATGTATATACATGTAGTGTTTTAATATGTATTCATACACTTTTGAAAGAATTCAAGACACTTATCAAAATACTTCTACTTAACAAAAATGCTTACAATTACATCCTCGTTCAGTTTCATCAACAATTCTACTCGTATGCACCCGTATTCGTACTCGTACAATACACAGCTTCTAAATGTATGTACTATTAGTATATACACTCCAATGATCAGCTCTTAGCAGCCCATGTGATTCACCTAACACATGTGGGAACCATCATTTGGCAACTAGCATGAAATATCTCATAAAATTACAAAAATATTAGTAATCATTCATGACTTATTTACATGAAAACAAAATTACATATCCTTTATATCTAATCCATATACCAACGACCAAAAACACCTACAAACACTTTCATTCTTCAATTTTCTTCATCTAATTGATCTCTCTCAAGTTCCATCTTCAAGTTCTAAGTGTTCTTCATAAATTCTACAAGTTCTAGTTTCATAAAATCAAGAATACTTCCAAGTTTACTAGCTCACTTCCAATCTTGTAAAGTGATCATCCAACCTCAAGAAATCCTTGTTGTTTACAGTAAGATATAATTCTAAATCAAGGTAATACTCATATACAAACTTTGATTCAGTTCCTATAACTATAACTATCTTAATTCGAGTGATAATCTTACTTGAACTTGTTTTCGTGTCATGATTCTACTTCAAGAACTTTCAAGCCATCCAAGATCCTTTGAAGCTAGATCATTTCTTGTCACTTCCAGTAAGTTTACCTAATAAACTTGAGGTAGTAATGATGTTCATAACATCATTCGATTCATACATATAAAACTATTTTATTTGAAGATTTGAACATGTTATCACTAGAACATAGTTTAGTTAATTCTAAACTTGTTCGCAAACAAAAGTTAATCCTTCTAACTAGACTTTTAAAATCAACTAAACACATGTTCTATATCTATATGATATGCTAACTTAATGATTTAAAATCGAAAAACACGAAAAACACCGTAAAACCTGATATACGCCGTCGTAGTAACACCGCGGGCTGTTTTGGGTTAGTTAATTAAAAACTATGATAAACTTTGATTTAAAAGTTGTTCTTCTGGGAAAATGATTTTTCTTATGAACATGAAACTATATCCAAAAATCATGGTTAAACTCAAAGTGAAAGTATGTTTTTCAAAATGGTCATCAAGACGTCGTTCTTTCGACTGAAATGACTACCTCTTACAAAAACGACTTGTAACTTATATTTCTGACTATATACCTTTACTTTTTCTGTTTAGATTCATAAAATAGAGTTCAATATGAAACCATAGCAATTTCATTCACTCAAAACGGATTTAAAACGAAGAAGTTATGGGTAAAACAAGATTGGATATTTTTGATTGTTGTAGCTACGGGAAATATTGTAACAATTCTATACAAATCATATCTTAGCTAACTTATATTGTATTATACATGTATTCTAATATATTATGTAATCTTGGGATACCATAGACACGTATGCAAATGTTTTGACATATCATATCGACCCATGTATATATATTATTTGGAACAACCATAGACACTCTATATGCAGTAATGTTTGAGTTGGCTATACAGGGTTGAGGTTGATTCCAAAAATATATATACTTTGAGTTGTGATCTAGCCTGAGACGTGTATACACTGGGTCGTGGATTGATTCAAGATAATATATATCCATTTATTTCTGTACATCTAATTGTGGACAACTAGTTGTAGGTTACTAACGAGGACAGCTGACTTAATAAACTTAAAACTTTAAAACGTATTAAAAATGTTGTAAATATATTTTGAACATACTTTGATGTATATGTACATATTTGTTATAGGTTCGTGAATCGACCAGTGACCAAGTCTTACTTCCCGACGAAGTAAAAATATGTGAAAGTGAGTTATAGTCCCACTTTTAAAATCTAATATTTTGGGATGAGAATACATGCAGTTTTATAAATGTTTTACGAAATAGACACAAGTAATTGAAACTACATTATATGGGTGAATGATCGAAGCCGAATATGCACCTTTTGCTTGGTAACCTAAGAATTAGTAAACCGATCTACTAATTGACGCGAATCCTAAAGATAGATCTATTGGGCCTAACGAACCCCATCCAAAGTACCGGATGCTTTAGTACTTCGATGTTGTTTTTATCATGTCCGAAGGATTTTCCGGAATGATAGGGGATATTCTTATATGCATCTTGTTAATGTCGGTTACCAGGTGTTCACCATATGAATGAATTTTATCTCTATGTATGAGATGTATATTGAAATATGAAATCTTGTGGTCTATTATTATGATTTGATAATATATAGGTTAAACCTATAACTCACCAACATTTTTGTTGACGTTTTAAGCATGTTTATTCTCAGGTGATTATTAAGAGCTTCCGCTATTGCATACTAAAATAAGGACAAGATTTGGAGTCCATGCTTGTATGATATTATGTAAAAACTGCATTCAAGAAACTTATTTTTGATGTAATATATTCTTATTGTAAACCATTATGTAATGGTCGTGTGTAAACGGTATATTTTAGATTATCATTATTTGATAATCTACGTAATGCTTTTTAAACTTTTATCGATAAAATAAAGGTTATGGTTGTTTTAAAAATGAATGCAGTCTTTGAAAAACGTCTCATATAGAGGTCAAAACCTCGCGACGAAATCAATTAATATGGAACGTTTATAATCAATATGAACGGGACATTTCAAAACTTAGCCAAGTGTGTAGGCTACCCGGTAGTCTACACACGAACGTCAGGATATCTGGGCCAACCATGATTTCAGGAAAGTTTGTTACACTAGTTTGTTACAACCATAAAAGGAATATTTGTCACGTCATCATTCCCTCTAACAAACTTTTAGCGCCTATAAATACCCGCATGGGTCATTATTTGTCATCATCACAATCACAACAACATTACTCTGCAAAAACTACATCCGACAACTACTATCAATAACACTTCGATTGAATTCCGGTCAACTACCAGATTTCAATACTCATAGATATTAACGTACTCAATCTAATTGAGTGAGTTAATCCGATTGATTGTTTTACACCCTCGTGAATCCAAATTTCGAATCGGTTTGCACGATTGTCGGAGCTAAAACAATCTCTTAATCACTTTTTTCCTAAATTAAGCACTCAAACTTATTACCATGAGTATTAGGTTTGATCACTTTTAGAAATATAATAAGCTCAAGTTTCTACCTTCAAATATAAAGTCCAACTCGAGTTACTTTTACCGAACACACTCTATGTACACCGGGTGATTCTAAGCTTTTGCAATGTAGTAAATGAATATGGGCTACAAGTTCTGCAGCCCAATAGTAGCGTAGTGGTTTTGTTGGATAACCAAGCCCAAATTCGAAATTAGGGTGTACAGTACAAATAAAATGTTACTCAGTAAAATAATGAAAAGAAGTGGGTCACAAGATTGTAATGGAGTTTTCACATTCTGGACCACGCAAAAGTTTCAAATATCACATTCGTGAACGTGATATTCTTGTTCAAACTCATCACTTGGTCGAGAAAAAGATCAATAATAAGTGAGATCTGTGTGTTTTGGCATTGATTATTAATCCGCATTATTTTTATTAAATTTAAACCTCAAAATTTAGAAAATGAAAATTGAACTTGAGTCTCCCCACTCTACTAAAAATTAACATCACATTTTGTGCCTGACATATTTAGCATGAACCTTAGTTGGTCACATACATAGACACATAGTGATACATCACATGTTATATTCGTGAACATGAATATTGTAATAAAACTTATTTAATAAACGTATGAAGTTTTTCATAAAAATTACGTAAGAACATGAATTTTGTTAACTCTGACGTATACGAGGACTCTACATGATAAATATTCCTAATTTCCAGTATACCTAATTTGAATGTCGACTCGATTCTTTCGATCATCTAGTCTTGTAATGTGACTACTCACCAATTTGCAAATCAAATGAATTTGGTACAAATTAGTATGACTTTTTAGACAAAATCTTGTACGTGTTGGTTGGAACTTCAATTCATGCTCGATCAAACAGGAATTAGTTGATGTCTTGTTGATGATATATCGTTTTCTCAAAACTGTACGGTTAATTCTCAAGCGATGTAGTTTTCAATATCTAATTCAACTTGGACACAATAATAAAATAGATATAGACGTTGTTTTGATCCATCCACATCCTAGAAAGCAACTTCTTATCAATCAATTTAACTTCGAAGTAGAAAAACATACATGAATTTGAGTGTACATGAAAAAAATTTAAAGAACATAGTATTATTGCAAACGTGATAGTTTAAACTTAATTACACGTTAATCATTTAAAACCTGTTTGTTACTTTGTGAAGATTAGCTGTTTATTGCAGCATAATTATATGTTTGTGTTATAATTTAGTAGTAAGAAAGAAGAGATTAAATTCTTATTCAAGAATGGTGTACATATCCTTACAATTGAGTGAGTATTTATAATACTAAAACTTAACTGTACATTACTCGTTTTCATCTTCAATTATAGAGTAGGTGAAATAGTAATCAATAATTCATAATTTTACTGTGCAAGATTATCAATCATCTATATTCATCTGCATGCGTACAAAATGAGAATCCATCCATATCATAACACTCCCCCTTGGATGATAATTTTGTTTCGTTAGAAATCAACTAGTACTGCCTCGTTAAAAACCTTGCTAAAGAAAAATCCAGTGGGATAAAAACTTTAGCCAAGGGAAAAAGAGTGCAGCATAGAGTTAACTCCCCCTCAAGTGGACATCGATGAGCTGTTACATCTTTTGAATATGCCTCATGCCAATATTGTGAACGTGTGTTCTGAAAACAGCAGTTGGAAGTGCTTTGGTTAAAAGATCGGCAGAGTTTTGCTGGATTGAACATATCTCATTTCAATCTGGTTGTCCTTAATGAGATCTTGAGTGTATGAGAAAAATCTAGAAGGTATGTGTTTTGTTCGGTCACTTTTGATATACCATTCTTTCATCTGTGCTATGCAAGCTGCATTATCTTCATAGATAGTTGTTGGACTTTTATCGCGTTTTAGTCCACAAGAATCAGTAATGAGTTGTGTCATTGATCTCTACCAAAAACATTCCCGAGTGGCTTCATGTAATGCAATCACTTTGGCATGATTTGATGATGTTGCAACAAGTGTTTGTTTTTGAGAACGCAATGATATTGCGGTGCCTCTATTTAGGAATACATATCCAGTTTGAGATTTAGCTTTATGTGGATCAGATAAATAATCTGCATCTGTATAACCAAACAAAACTTGTTTCGAGTTGTTAGAATAAAATAATTATAAATCGGTAGTTCCCCGAAGGTATCAAAATATGTGTTTGATCTCATTCCAATGTCTTTTGGTAGGGGCTGAGCTGAACCTTGTCAACAAATTAACTGCAAAAGAAATGTCAGGTCTTGTATAATTTGTAAGATACATAAGAGCCCCAATTGCACTAAAATATGGAACTTCTGAACCAAGAAGATCTTCATGATCTCTTAGAGGATGAAATGGATCAGTATCAATATTGAGATCTAACAACCATAGGAGTGCTTAATGGTTTTTGTCTTGTCCATATTAAAATGTTTTAAAAACTTTTCGGTATAAGTTGTTTGATGTATAAGTAAGTCATTAGTCATATGCTCAATATGTAAATCAACGTAATACTTGATTTTTTTCATTTCAAAATCTTTCTTTAGAAATTGAATGGTTTCATAGATTTCTTTATTTAAAATAATTGACATAAACAACTACGATCACATATCCGAACATTATTTTTATAAAACACACGTGCAAATAAGTTTATATGTATACCCTTTTCTTATCAAGTAGTCATTTAATCGGTTATACCACATACGTCCCGATTGTATAAACCCATTTAGAAATCTTTGTGATTTAATGGAATATATTCCCTTGAGTTTTGCATTAGATGCTTATGATACCTTAACCCTTCAGGTATATTCATATATATCACTATTAAGTGATCCATACAGATAAGTAGTAACAACATCCATGAGATGCATTTAAATAACTACCAGGTTGATTAAGTATCTAATAAGTAATTGTATCCATTACAGGAGGATAAGTTTTCCTCCTAATTCATTTCTGGTCTTTGTGGGAAATCTTGAGTTACAAGTCTAGTTTTGTCTTGTAACTTCATTTGCACATTTCTTTTTCGGATAAAAATTCATTTGTATCCCATACGTTTCACATATTTAAAAGTGATAACGATTGATCCGAAAACTTTTCTTTTATCGAGCGATTCTAATTCAGCTCGTATTGCTCCTTTCCATTCAGCTCAATCATGTCCATTTTGATATTCAATGACGGATTTTAGTTCCAGATCATCATCTTTATTATATGAAAATATCTCATCAAGATTTTTCATTTCATTTTGGATCCATAATATTGCATAATTTATCGCAATTTATGTATTTACATTTATCAATATCCTCTGCAGAAAGAGTATTGATTTGTAGTTCTTCTTGAACATTTTCTTTTACCTCATTATCAGCTGATTTTCTTTTTCGAGGATTTTTATCTTTGGAACCAATTGGTCTCCCACGTTTCTGGCGTGGCAAAGACTCATGAGTGACATTATTGCCAACTTTTAGAATTTCAATTCTAGCTGAAGCATTTACTGCTAGTATATATGATTTAGTCACTCCTTTTTGTATCTGTAAATACATCAGGTAATTTATTTGCAAGTTCTTGCATATGCATTATTTTTGAATTTTTGTTTCGCATTCTTTTGTACGAGTATCAAGATACCTTAATTGATTCACATCATGAAACATCATTTTATTTATTTTTTCATTTCTCCCCCCTAATCTAGAGAACAATTAAAATGACAATCAGCAAAACGTGCTGTAAAAACATCACCCATCAAGGGTTCAATATATATTATGATTGAAGATGTTTCATATTCAACATATATTTTCTTCCTTCTTTGAGGAACCATTTGTTGTGGTGGTTCAATTAAAAATACACTGCACAACTAAATGTTCTAAGATGAAAATATTTGGCTCTCGACCAAAATTAAGTTGGTAATGAAAGGACCCGTTCATATACATTATAAACGATTCACAATAGTTTATTACATTGTGAGGTATTTGACCTCTATATGATACATTTTACAAACATTGCATTCGTTTTTAAAAGACAAACTTTCTTTACATTGAAAATTGACAGGCATACATACCATTTCATAATATCCACTATCCAACTATAAATTGATTTAATAATAATCTTTGATGAACTCAATGACTCGAATGCAACGTTCTTCGAAATATGCTATGAAAGACTCCAAGTAATATCTTTAAAATGAGCAGATGCACAGCGAAAGATTTCTTTAACACCTGAGAATAAACATGCTTTAAAGTGTCAACCAAAAGGTTGGTGAGTTCATTAGTTTATCATAATCATTTATTTCCATCATTTTAATAGACCACAAGAATTTCATTTCCAGTTCTCATAAATATACGTCCCATGCATAGAGACAAAAATAATCATTCATATGGTGAACACCTGGTAACCGACATTAACTAGATACATATAAGAATATCCCCTATCATTCCGGGATCCTCCTTCGGACATGATGTAAATTTCGAAGTACTAAAGCATCTGGTACTTTGGATGGGGTTTGTTAGGCCCGATAGATCTATCTTTAGGATTCGCGTCAATTAGGGTGTCTGTTCCCTAATTCTTAGATTACCAGACTTTAATAAAAAGGGGCATATTCGATTTCGATAATTCAACCATAGAATGTAGTTTCAATTACTTGTGTCTATTTCTTCAAACATTTATAAAAGCGCATGTATTCTCAGTCCCAAAAATATAAAGGGTAAAAAGGTAAATGAAACTCACCATATTGTATTTCGTAGTAAAAATACATATAACGTCATTGAACAAATGCAAGGTTGGCCTCGGATTCACGAACCTAAATTAATTATATATAATTATGTGTTGGTCAATATTTGTCTAACAAATTAGGTCAAGTCATAGTGTACCACAATCCTAATGCTCGAGACTAATATGTAAAAGTCAACAAAAGTAAATTTGACTCAAAATAATTTCCAAAAATCTATACATGATTAATATATAGTTTAAATATCGTCGTTTTATATTTTTAAATATTTTTAAAAGATTTATTAGAGTAAATAATATAATTTATTTATTAATAAATAAAATTTTATATTAAATTTATATAATATAATATACTTTTATATATATTAAGTAATAAAATTTATAGGGTTCATTTAATATCATAACGATAATATGATAGTGATAATGCTAAAAACGAACATATATTTCATCGCATTATCCCTCAAGAAAGACAAGCTTTTAGTTGCAGTTGTCCTATTTACAAGGAATATTTGTTTAAAAATTAAAAGGTGAAGACAAAAGACAGATTCGACGAATTGAAGACGCAAACGACCAAAAAGCTCAAAAGTACAAAGTACAATTAAAGTGGTTCAAATTATTGATGAGAAACGTCTCAAAATTACAAGAGTACAAGACGCAAAACGCAAAGTACAAGATATTAAATTATACGAAAGGACGTTCGAAAATCCGGAAGCGAGACATGAACCAGCTTTCAACGTACGACGCAACGGACCGAAAGTTAGAAATTAATTATGTATATAAATATAATATAATATATAATTAATTATATAAATTATATATTTATATTATATTTATATAATAAAATCCGTCGGCAAGCTAGGAGCCAAACTTGTGTGAGCTGGATTCCACAGCTCCGCACTCGCGGAGCTTATAAAGGCAAAACCAACCGCACTCGCGGAGCACACAAAAACAGTAATCTGCGTATAAAAGGCCAGGCAATTCGACGGATTATTTACATATTTTTCTTCTTCATTCATACGTAAGATATATATATATATATATATATATATATATATATATATATATATATATATATATATATATATATATTTTAATTTTAATTTTAATTTTAATTTTAATTTTTAATAATAAGGGTATGTTAGCGAATGTTGTAAGGGTGTAAGTCGAAATTCTGTCCGTGTAACGCTACGATATTTTTAATCATTGTAAGTTATGTTCAACCTTTTTAATTTAATGTCTCGTAGCTAAGTTATTATTATGCTTATTTAAAACGAAGTAATCATGATGTTGGGCTAAATATTTAAATTTGGGTAATTGGGCTTTGTACCATAATTGGGGTTTGGACAAAAGAACGACACTTGTGGAAATTAGACTATGAGCTATTAATGTGCTTTATATTTGTTTAACTAAATGATAGTTTGTTAATTTTAATATAAAGATTTACAATTGGACGTCCCTATAAATAACCATATACACTCGATCGGACACGATGGGCGGGATATTTATATGTACGAATAATCGTTCATTTAACCGGACACGGGAATGGATTAATAGTCTATATAATTATTAAAACAGGGGTGAAATTATGTACAAGGACACTTGGCATAATTGATAACAAAGTATTAAAACCTTGGGTTACACGCAGTCGATAACCTGGTGTAATTATTAAACAAAGTATTAAGACCTTGTTACAGTTTAAGTCCCCAATTAGTTGGAATATTTGACATCGGATATAAGGATAATTTGACGAGGACACTCGCACTTTATATTTATGACTGATGGACTGTTGTGGACAAAAACCAGACGGACATATTAAATAATCCAGGACAAAGAACAATTAACCCATGGGAATAAACTAAAATCAACACGTCAAACATCAAGATTACGGAAGTTTAAATAAGCATAATTCCTTTATTTTCATATTTAATTGCACTTCTAATTATCGCACTTTTATTTATTGTCATTGTATTTAATTGCACTTTTAATTATCGTACTTTTTAATTATCGCAAGTTTATTTTATCGCACTTTTATTTATCGCAATTTCATTATCGTTATTTACGTTACGCTTTAAATTAAGTCTTTTATTTATTTAATATTTTACATTAGGTTTTAACTGTGACTAAAGTTTTAAAATCGACAAACCGGTCATTAAACGGTAAAAACCCCCTTTTATAATAATAATATTACTTATATATATTTGTATTTTTATAAATTTAAAACTAATATAGTGTTAAGCTTGTTTAAGTGTATCCCTGTGGAACGAACCGGACTTACTAAAAACTACACTACTGTACGATTAGGTACACTACCTATAAGTGTTGTAGCAAGGTTTAGGTATATCCATTCTATAAATAAATAAATATCTTGTGTAAAATTGTATCATATTTAATAGTATTTCGTTATAAAATATAAGCTATTTCATATACACCCCGCATAACATCAAGTATTTTTGGCGCCGCTGCCGGGGAGAATTAAACGCCGAAAGCGCAACGCTATATTAAAAAAAAAAAAAGTTTTTATCAAGTTCTTTTTATAAAAATATAAGTTTAAAAAAAAAAAAATTGAACCTATAGAAATCGAACCCTTCTGAGCTGAAATTGAACCCTCCGCGACTCGCGGAGAATTTGAACTGGACCATACCGCACTCGCGGAGGTCCTCTGATAGGTCAAACCTGGTACTCATTTAATGCGAAATTAGGGTTTAATTATATTAATATTAATATTAATTAGGTTTTTTAGTTTTAGTTTTTATTTAATTTGTATTTTTAAGTTATATTAAGTTTTATTAAATATATAAAATTAATAGTTTTATATAAAAATAATATTTTTATAAAAATTGTACTTTTTACAACTTTTAGTATATTTTTTATATTTTGTATCTTTTTATTCGTTTTAGCGTAATTTTTGTATTTTTCGCTCGTATTTAGTTTTAAATCATAGTTTTTGCCATAGTTATTTTTACTTCTAGATTTTCAGGCTTTGCCGTAAAATCCCTTAAGTGCTTTTTCTTTAGACTAAGATTTAGGTGCTTTAGAATTTTGTGACGCTGTTCTAAGTTTTTAGTACCTTTTTAAGATATTGCCATTTGGGATATAGTTTTTCTATTAAGCTTTAATATTTTTAGACTCAATTTTTGATTTTTAGTTTTTAGTGCCTTTTTAAGTTTAGACGCGCTACTTTCTTATTTTTATTTTTCGACGCCTATTATTTTTCGCCTTTTTATTTTTCGACGTTTTTCGACGCGCTCTTTTTTTCTCTTATTTCTCGCCATTCTAGTTTTTAGGACTTAGAATTTTCTCTATTTCTTATCTAATATTTCTTTAGATTTCAAACGAAAAATTGTTTTAAGTGGTTAAATTGATAGACATCAAAATTTTCTGGTTCGTAGTAATAGTTGGATTTGTACGTGGACCGGGTTATTGGAGCCAAACAGTACTCAATTATATTGAGACCAAACGAATCCTGCCCCTCTGCTGCATCTTTTGGCTATTCGAAACGTGGGCAAAATCAAAAAAGTCTATTAATTGGATAACTTATATAATTTTTCTTTCTTTTTAAAAACTAATAGGATATTCAGTGAATGCACCGAGCAAAACGTTCATCACCTTTTGTACGTTCACCACCTGTAACTCGATCAAGACATCTAGCAAATATTGTCGCCGTTGATTTTTCTTTAGAATCTTCATCCAGTCGACCAGGTACTCCAATTCAAATTTTCGATAATCCAGTTTTTGAACCCGACCTCACAATTGAGAAACCGGAGAATATTCAGGGACAATTCATAGATCCTGAACCATTAATCTTTCCTCCGGAACCACCAATCATTCAAACAGGGATTGTTGAGGAACCAACCATTAAATCTGAATCCTCTAGTGATTCAGATTCAACAAATTCAATCATGGAGAATCTGGAACCTTTAAGTATGGAAGACCGAATGAGAGCTAAACGCACTGGCCAAGGTCACGCAATTACTCAACCAGACATTAATGCGCCAGATTATGAAATCAAAGGACAAATTCTACATATGGTGACTAATCAATGCCAATTTAGTGGTGCGCCGAAGGAAGATCCAAATGAACATCTTCGTACCTTTAATAGGATCTGCACACTATTTAAAATAAGAGAAGTGGAAGATGAACAGATATATCTCATGTTATTTCCCTGGACTTTAAAGGGAGAAGCCAAAGATTGGTTGGAATCATTACCTGAAGGGGCGATTGATGCATGGGACGTTTTAGTTGAAAAATTTCTTAAACAATTTGATAGTGCTCCAAATGAACATATATTTAGTAGCAATATCCTTCCGATATGTAAAGTTTTCAGTTACAATTGTTCTATTTTCAAGTAATATTCGTTTAAATAAATAAGTGCGAAGACAAAAGGCGAAAACGAAGATTTGAAGACAAAAACGTTTAAAAAGCTCAAATGTACAAGATACAATCCAAGTGGTTCAATTTAATGATGAGAAACGTCTAAAAATTACAAGAGTACAAGTTACAAAACGCAAAGTACACGATATAAAATAGTACGCAAGGACGTTCGAAAATTCGGAACCAGGACATGAGTCAACTCTCAACGGGCGACGCAACGGTGCAAAAATTACAAGTCAACTATGCACATAAATAAAATATAATGTATAAATAATTCTTAAAAATTATAAATATATATTATATTATTATTTAATAACGTCGACAAGCAAAGATCCAAAATGATGTGAGCTGAAAAATCAAACTCCGCGACTCGCGGAGTTTGAAGGCTTAAAATGCCACGACTCGCGGATCTGCAAAATTCAGAAATGGCCTATAAAAGCTCGAGCATTCTGTCGATATTTTTACACAATAATAATAATACTCTATAAGATATAATATATATATATATATATATATATATATATATATATATATATATATATATATATATATATATATATATATATATATATATATATATATATAGGGTAGTTTTATATTAGATTAGTTCGGGTTATGTAAAGGTTATTTTATGGGTTTTTGAAGTCGAAATTCTGTCCGTGTAACACTACGCGATAAATACTCAATGTAAGTTATGTTCTCCTTTTTAAATTAATGTCTCGTACTTAAGTTATTATTATGCTTATTTAATCCGAAGTAATCATAATGTTGGGCTAAAAATATTAAAATTGGGTAATTGGGCTTTGTACCATAATTGGGGTTTGGACAAAAGAACGACACTTGTAGAAATTAGACTATGGGCTATTAATGGGCTTTATATTTGTTTAACTAAATGATAGTTTGTTAATTTTAATATAAAGATTTACAATTGGACGTCCCTATAAATAACCATATACACTCGATCGGACACGATGGGCGGGATATTTATATGTACGAATAATCGTTCATTTAACCGGACACGGGAATGGATTAATAGTCTATGGAATTATTAAAACAGGGGTGAAATTATGTACATGGACACTTGGCATAATTGATAACAAAGTATTAAAACCTTGTGTTACACGCAGTCGATAACCTGGTGTAATTATTAAACAAAGTATTAAAACCTTGTTACAGTTTAAGTCCCCAATTAGTTGGAATATTTGACTTCGGGTATAAGGATTATTTGACAAGGACACTCGCACTTTATATTTATAACTGATGGATTGTTATGGACAAAAACCAGACGGACATATTAAATAATCCAGGACAAAGGACAATTAACCCATGGGCATAAAACTAAAAATCAACACGTCAAACATCATGATTACGGAAGTTTAAATAAGCATAATTCTTTTATTTCATATTTAATTTCCTTTATTTTATATTTAATTTCACTTCTAATTATCGCACTTTTATTTATTGTCATTGTATTTAATTGCACTTTTAATTAACGCACTTTTTAATTATTGTATTTTATTTCATCGCACTTTTATTTATCGCAATTTCATTATCGTTATTTACTTTACGCTTTAAATTAAGTTATATTTATTTTTAATATTTTACATTAGGTTTTAACTGCGACTAAGTTTTAAAATCGACAAACCAGTCATTAAACGGTAAAAACCCCCTTTTTATAATAATAATATTACTTATATATATTTGTATTTTTATAAATTAAAATTAATATAGCGTTAAGCTTTATTTAAAGATTTTCCCTGTGGAACGAACCGGACTTACTAAAAACTACACTACTGTACGATTAGGTACACTGCCTATAGTGTTGTAGCAAGGTTTAGGTATATCCATTTTGTAAATAAATAATTAAAACTTGTGTAATATTTCGTCGTATTTCGTATTTAAATTAATACTATTTCATATACACCTCGCATAACATCAAGTAATTTTTGGCGCCGCTGCCGGGTAAATCGGCGAAACGCTATATTTTTAATTTATTTTTGTATAAATATATTTATATATATTTTTAGAAAAACAATATAAAATTTAAAAAAAAAAACGTTTTTCAACCTCCGCGACTCGCGGAGATTTTCTGGAACGGGACATCGCGACTCGCGAAGCCGCCCTGTCAGGCCACAAAGAAACCCTAAAAAGCATTAATTACGGGGTATTATTAATTATTATTATTTAACCCTAATTACTTTATTATTATTATTATTATTTAGTTTAAGTTTTTAAATTAATTAGTTATAATTAATTATATTTAGTTTTAATATATAAAAAATTAATACTTTTATAAAATATAAAAATAAAAATATAAAAATAATATTTTTTATAAAAATAAGTAATTTTATCACTTTTTATAATTTGTATCCTTTTATTTAGTGTAATCGTAATATTTTGTATATTTTTCGTTCGCAATTAGTTTTAAAATTAGTTTTTCCGTAGTTATTTTATATGTATAGATTCTTAGGCTTTGCCGTAAAATCCCTTAAGTGCTTTTTCTTTAGATTAAGATTTAGGCCCTTTGGAATTTTGCGACGCCGTTTTTCGCTTTAGTTTTAAATAGATTTTAGTGCCTTTAAGTAATTGCCGTTTTCTGAATAAAATTGCATTTACCTTTAGACCTTTAGGCGCAACTTTTTAGATATAATTTTTAGACTTTTAAGTTTCGACGTTTTTCTTTCTTATTTTTATTTTTCGACGTTTTTTCGACGCGTATTCTTTTTCTTTCTTATTTCTCGACGATCTAGTTTTTAGGACTTAGAATTTTCTCTATTTCTTCTCTATAATTTCTTTAAAATTTCAACGAAAAATTATTTTAAGCGGTTAAATTGATAGACATCCAAATTTTCTGCTTCGTAGTAATAGTTGGATTTGTTAGTGGCTGAGTTGTGAGCTTCCGATTTAAAGGGTTCTGGCTCCCTGCTGCATCTATTGGCTATTCGAAACGTGGGCAAAAGCAGAAAAGTCTATTAATTTGATAACTTATATAATTTTTTTATTTTATTTTATAACTAATAGGATAATTAGTAAACGCACCACATTGTAGCTAAAATTTGGTAATAAACGCATTATGGAAAATCTCAAAAATATCTTAGAAACTCTTTATGACATCCGAAATCAATTTCATCAATACTCTCAAACAGGTGTTGATGACAATTAATTCGGTCAATCTTGGATCACGAATGACGAAACAATAACTGGTTGTGAAATATGTGGAGATTATCACTCAACATGGGAATGTTATTATTACGTTCCTATGGAAAATTATGCACCCATGGAACCTGAATGGAACGATTATGAGGAATACAATTCTAATTGGGATTATTCACAAGAATATATCCAAACTCAACAACCAGAAGACGAGGAAAATTATGTACCTGAAAATTCTTTAGATTATATGAAAATCAAACTCGAAGAACTTGATGCTCAAAATGAACAAATGAGAGAGTTTGTAAATCGGCAAGCTGAAACCCTATCAGATTACACACCTGTTGATCTGAGGAGTATTGTGCAAGAAAATTTTATATCATCGAATTTTGATGAATTCAAGAGTTTCGAAATCACCAACTATCCCGATGATACTTTTTATTCAGTTTTACCAATTTCACAACATATCGACACATTAGCCTCTACCGACAAAATCATCGATCCATCAATGAATGAAGAATAAGTAAGGGTGACAAATTGGTACTCTTGGGAAAATGATAACGTTGAAAATTTTACCCCCGAGACCAAAATGGTGAGACCAATAAGTACCATTAATGAAGAAGAATTTGCTTTGATCCCGAAATTCACCATTCCACAACCTTCCAACCCAATATTCTCAATAGACGAGTCATCCACCGGAAATGAACTACGAGCTGTAATAGATAATGACCCCTCGAATTTCACCCAATTGGGTAATAGAGGTGAAACCTTTGATCCCGAGAATGAACGGAAGGAAATGTTACGAATTGTCCGCCCTATAATATGTATGTCGATGTATATCGATCAATTTGACCAAGAACCAGAAAAGAGACATATCCATTTACTAAAAGCTACACTTAAAAAAGAATTAAGTAGTAACGATCGGGAGAGTCTAAACTTTAAACCCATTGATATATTATACACCACCCGAGATGTAAATAACTGGCTCACTATTCTAATTCGTGGAACTTATTCTACCGACTTCACATGTCGTCAGCTAAGTGTGGGGAAGTCTAACCCCACTTAACGTTAAATTAGGGGTTCGGGTTAGTGCATAACTAGTTAATAAAAATGCACTATTAGGTAAAAGACGCATTTTCAAAAATTAGCAAACAGTCCAGAAAAGCAACCGTTTTTGAAGAAAAACATGTGTGATAAAACAAGAAGGAATGAACGATGAGGCGCGCCATCTATCATTCGACGAGCTTTGTAATTACAAACTGGGTATTTTTAATCACTTTTCTACACTTATCACCCTCGTGAATTTATAATTATAGTCTGATTTCATGCAAATGAGGGCATTGCATGATCTCAAGTGTGGGGAAAGGTTATAAATTCTCTCGGATTTGCACTTAGTTTATTTGCCAAATTTTGTGAAAATTTTAAAAATTTTCAAATAAATGAATTCAAAATCATGTTTATACATATTTATGAACGATGAAAATTAGGTGTTAATACCGAAATTATCGTTACCTCGGAAAGGACATAAATTGAGAAACACCCTAAAACGATTGAATTCATTTAAAATGGAATAAAGGAGAATAAAAAGGCAAAGAAAGAAACTAAGTGTGGGGAGAATGTACCAAGTTATTCAATTAAAAACTATCTATCACATGTTTCTGTAAAGTTATTGCAGGTACTTTTGTTTTGGACGATTTTAATCAGTTTTACCCGATTTACTGTAATATATTTGAAAGAAAAGATGGATCTACACGATGAATCAATTCTATCATTAAAAGGAAGTAAAGTCTTCCGAAAAAGACACGCGCTTCTTGATTTAGGTCAGGAAGTTGTCGTCCAGACCAGCTGTAGGTTGACGAAAAATCTAGAAAAGTCATCACTAAAATTAGCAGGAAATCCACGGACCTCAGCATCAAACAGGGTCGCCAAGTGGTCAGACTTATCCTAACCATGAGAGGATCTGTCTCGTAAAATGGAGAGGGCGCCGTGTAAATTAGCTTGATAAGACTAATGAATCAGACTCCCAGAAAGGATAATCTCCTTAAAGATAAAAAATCAGCTTTTAAGCCTGATATTACTCAATCCTTGAGATTGACCTTAAAGATTGAGAATTACAAACTCGTAGAATTCGATGATATCTAAACTCGAGCTTGAACGAGAAAATATTTTGATCAAAATTACAAACCGATTTGTTTTCTGAAAACCTATTTTCAATTCGTTCATTACCATTAAACGTAAAATCCTAGGAATTCACCTGGAATTCATTAGGTCACCTGAACCAAATCGGGTGTCAACCGTAAGAACGGTGGTTGCATAGCATGGTCGAAGGCAGGACCTTGTGCCAGACCGAAAAATTATAAGGGTGAGCTTTACTATTGCTCCTACAAAGGATAGTAATTGCGTCCGACACGTTATAGACCATAATTAAAAGCATGTCAGGGGACATTGCCTTAACAGTTGCTTGTTCAACGCTTTTCTTTACAACCGGACGGTAGTTTACCGAAAGGTAATATACGGAGCAAGTATACTGGACGTGTTGCTTTCCTAATACAAGGTTAGCAAGTAGGTGACACAAAACCGGGTTATTGGAGCCAAACAGTACTCAATTATATTGAGACCAAACGAATCCTGCCCCTCTGCTGCATCTTTTGGCTATTCGAAACGTGGGCAAAATCAGAAAAGTCTATCAATGGGATAACTTATATAATTTTTCTTTCTTTTTAAAAACTAATAGGATATTCAGTGAATGCACCGAGCAAAACGTTCACCACCTTTTGTACGTTCACCACCTGTAACTCGATCAAGACATCTAGCAAATATTGTCGCCGTTGATTTTTCTTTAGAATCTTCATCCAGTCGACCAGGTACTCCAATTCAAATTTTCGATAATCCAGTTTTTGAACCCGACCTCACAATTGAGAAACCGGAGAATATTCAGGGACAATTCATAGATCCTGAACCATTAATCTTTCCTCCGGAACCACCAATCATTCAAACAGGGATTGTTGAGGAACTAACCATTAAATCTGAATCCTCTAGTGATTCAGATTCAACAAATTCAATCATGGAGAATCTGGAACCTTTAACTATGGAAGACCGAATGAGAGCTAAACGCACTGGCCAAGGTCACGCAATTACTCAACCAGACATTAATGCGCCAGATTATGAAATCAAAGGACAAATTCTACATATGGTGAATAATCAATGCCAATTTAGTGGTGCGCCGAAGGAAGATCCAAATGAACATCTTCGTACCTTTAATAGGATCTGCACACTATTTAAAATAAGAGAAGTGGAAGATGAACAGATATATCTCATGTTATTTCCCTGGACTTTAAAGGGAGAAGCCAAAGATTGGTTGGAATCGTTACCTGAAGGGGCGATTGATACATGGGACGTTTTAGTTGAAAAATTTCTTAAACAATTTGATAGTGCTCCAAATGAACATATATTTAGTAGCAATATCCATCCGATATGTAAAGTTTTCAGTTGCAATTGTTCTATTTTCAAGTAATATTCGTTTAAATAAATAAGTGCGAAGACAAAAGGCGAAAACGAAGATTTGAAGACAAAAACGTCCAAAAAGCTCAAATGTACAAGATACAATCCAAGTGGTTCAATTTAATGATGAGAAACGTCTAAAAATTACAAGAGTACAAGTTACAAAACGCAAAGTACACGATATAAAATAGTACGCAAGGACGTTCGAAAATTCGGAACCAGGACATGAGTCAACTCTCAACGCGCGACGCAACGGTGCAAAAATTACAAGTCAACTATGCACATAAATAAAATATAATATATAAATAATTCTTAAAAATTATATATATTATATTATTATTTAATAACGTCGACAAGCAAAGATCCAAAATGATGTGAGCTGAAAAATCAAACTCCGCGACTCGCGGAGTTTGAAGGCTTAAAATGCCGCGACTCGCGGAGCTGCAAAATTCAGAAATGGCCTATAAAAGCTCGAGCATTCTGTCGATATTTTTACACAATAATAATAATACTCTGTAAGACATAATAAATAAATATAATATATATATATATATATATATATATATATATATATATATATATATATATATATATATATATATATATATATATATATATATTATATATTTAGTATAGGGTAGTTTTATATTAGATTAGTTCGGGTTATGTAAAGGTTATTTTACGGGTTTTTGAAGTCGAAATTCTGTCAGTGTAACACTACGCGATAAATACTCAATGTAAGTTATGTTCTCCTTTTTAAATTAATGTCTCGTACTTAAGTTATTATTATGCTTATTTAATCCGAAGTAATCATGATGTTGGGCTAAAAATATTAAAATTGGGTAATTGGGCTTTGTACCATAATTGGGGTTTGGACAAAAGAACGACACTTGTAGAAATTAGACTATGGGCTATTAATGGGCTTTATATTTGTTTAACTAAATGATAGTTTGTTAATTTTAATATAAAGATTTACAATTGGACGTCCCTATAAATAACCATATACACTCGATCGGACACGATGGGCGGGATATTTATATGTACGAATAATCGTTCATTTAACCGGACACGGAAATGGATTAATAGTCTATGGAATTATTAAAACAGGGGTGAAATTATGTACAAGGACACTTGGCATAATTGATAACAAAGTATTAAAACCTTGGGTTACACGCAGTCGATAACCTGGTGTATTTATTAAACAAAGTATTAAAACCTTGTTACAGTTTAAGTCGCCAATTAGTTGGAATATTTGACTTCGGGTATAAGGATAATTTGACGAGGACACTCGCACTTTATATTTATGACTAATGGATTGTTATGGACAAAAACCAGACGGACATATTAAATAATCCAGGACAAAGGACAATTAACCCATGGGCATAAAACCAAAAATCAACACGCCAAACATCATGATTACGGAAGTTTAAATAAGCATAATTCTTTTATTTCATATTTAATTTCCTTTATTTTATATTTAATTGCACTTCTAATTATCGCACTTTTATTTATTGTCATTGTATTTAATTGCACTTTTAATTAACGCACTTTTTAATTATTGTATTTTATTTCATCGCACTTTTATTTATCGCAATTTCATTATCGTTATTTACTTTACGCTTTAAATTAAGTTATATTTATTTTTAATATTTTACATTAGGTTTTAACTGCGACTAAGTTTTAAAATCGACAAACCAGTCATTAAACGGTAAAAACCCCCTTTTTATAATAATAATATTACTTATATATATTTGTATTTTTATAAATTAAAACTAATATAGCGTTAAGCTTTATTTAAAGATTTTCCCTGTGGAACGAACCGGACTTACTAAAAACTACACTACTGTACGATTAGGTACACTGCCTATAGTGTTGTAGCAAGGTTTAGGTATATCCATTTTGTAAATAAATAATTAAAACTTGTGTAATATTTCGTCGTATTTCGTATTTAAATTAATACTATTTCATATACACCTCGCATAACATCACAATTCTTTCCGGCATCTAAAGCCGTAAGACTTCAAGGAGAAATTGTTACGTTCACACACAAGCCAAATGAAACTCTATATGAGGCGTGGACAAGATTTGGAAAGTTATTAAGAGGATGTCCGCAACATGGTTTAGACACTTGTCAAATAGTACAAATATTCTACCAAGGATGCGACATCACTACAAGGAAAGACATAGACATAGCAGCCGGTGGTTCCATTATGAAGAAAATAGAAACTGATGCTTACAAAATTATTGATAACACTGCTTCCCACTCACATGAGTGGCACCAAGAAAAAGATATCGTTAGATCATCTAAAGCAGCTAGAGCCGATTCTAGCCATGACTTAGATTCCATTTCTGCAAAGATAGATGCTGTCGAGAGACAAATGGAAAAGATGACTAAGGATATACACTCAATACGAATTAGTTGTGAGCAGTGTGGAGGACCACATTTGACAAAAGATTGTCTCAGTATTGAACTAACAATGGAACAAAGAGAGAATGTTTCATACATAAACCAAAGGCCTGGAAATAATTATCAGAATAATTATCAACCGCCAAGACCAATTTACAATCAAAACCAGAATTATAATCGAAATGTTCCATACAACAACCAACAAGGTCCTAGCAATCAACAAGTATCCAATAATACTTACAATCAGCAAAGACCTAATTTTCAAAACAAACCACCACAAACCGATGATAAAAAGCCAAATTTAGAAGATATGATGACGAAGCTAGTTGAATCTCAAACGCAGTTTTTCACATCTCAGAAACAAACCAATGAACAAAATGCTCAAGCATTTAGAAATCAACAAGCTTCTATTCAAAATTTGGAACAAGAAGTAAGTAACCTAGCAAGGTTAATAGGTGAAAGAAAACCGGGAAGTCTACCAAGTGATACAAATGCTAACTCCCGGAATGAAACAGCTAAAGCCATTACCACAAGAAGTGGTATTACACTTAAACCACCTGAAATACCTGTAATTTCTGATGAAGCTATTCCTACTCCACAAGAACAACAACCTGAGCAAGATAAGGAAAAAGAACCGGTAGTTGAAAAGGTTAATGAAGATAACACAGTTAAGGCTAAACCTTATGTTAAACCATTCCAACCACCACTTCCTTACCCGAGTAAAATGAGAAAAGAGAGACTTGAAGCCGAGCAATCCAAATTCTTGGATATGTTTAAACAGATAAATGTAAATCTTCTTTTCATTGATGTAATTTTAGGAATGCCTAGATATGCTAAATTTCTGAAAGATCTAATCTCAAATAGAAAGAAAATGGAAGAGCTCTCGGCTGTTACTATGAATGCTAATTGTTCTGCAGTGTTGTTGAATAAGATACCAGAAAAATTATCTGATCCAGGAAGTTTCACAATTCCATGTTTTCTGGGTAGTCTTAGTTCAATAGAAGCATTGGCAGACTTAGGTGCTAGTATAAATCTAATGCCGTATTCACTATACGCTAAACTAGACCTTGGAGAATTGAAACCAACAAGAATAAGTATACAACTAGCCGATAGATCAATAAAATATCCTAGAGGGATAATGGAGAACATGCTAGTTAAAGTTGGTACTTTAGTATTTCCAGTAGATTTTGTTGTTCTGGACATGGAAGAAGATTCTCAAGTTCCTCTCATATTAGGAAGACCATTCTTAAACACGGCTAAAGCAATGATAGACGTGTTTGGTAAGAAACTAACCCTAAGTATAGAGGACGAGAGTGTTACGTTTTCAGTTGATAGAGCAATGCAACAACCGCAATCTGCAGATGATACATGCTATTATATTCAAACTATAGATTCACATGCAGAATTGTTAGAAGAATTTCCAGAATTACAAGGAACAGGAGAATGTTCTTTAGGAGAATGTACTGAACCAATTGATGAAACTGAAATGTTAGCTACACAAATGGCTAATGGATATGAACTAACAACATAAGAAATTCAAATACTAAAAGAAGAAGACAGATATCGATATAAATCATCGATAGAAGAACCTCCGACATTAGAGTTAAAGCCACTTCCAAACCATTTGGAATACGCTTATTTACATGGTGAATCTGAATTACCTATAATAATATCATCTTCTCTTACTGAAAATGAAAAATCTCAACTCATTTCTGTGCTAAAAGCTCATAAACCAGCAATTGCATGGAAGATTCATGATATTAAAGGAATAAGTCCTTCGTATTACACACATAAAATCCTTATGGAAGAAGGTCATAAAACGTATGTGCAACGCCAACGAAGACTAAATCCTAATATGCAAGATGTTATTAAGAAAGAAATTATTAAACTGCTAGATGCAGGTTTAATTTATCCAATTTCTGATAGTCCATGGGTAAGCCCAGTTCAATGCGTGCCTAAAAAGGGTGGCATGACTGTCATTACAAATGAGAAAAATGAGCTTATTCCTACTAGGACTGTAACAGGATATCGTGTTTGTATTGATTATAAAAAATTAAATGATGCCACCGGACAAGATCACTTTCCCTTACCTTTTATTGATCAAATGTTGGAAAGATTAGCCGGAAATAGTTACTATTGTTTTCTTGATGGTTTTTCCGGATATTTTCAAATTCCAATAGCACCCGAGGATCAAGAGAAAACCACATTCATGTGCCCTTATGGTACTTTTGCTTACAAACGCATGTCATTTGGACTTTGCAACGCCCCTGCAACCTTTCAAAGGTGCATGATGGCGATTTTTTACGACATGATAGAAGAATGCATGGAAGTTTTCATGGATGACTTTTCAGTCTTCGGTGATACTTTTGAATCATGTTTAGTTAATCTTGAACGAATGCTTATTAGATGAGAACAATCAAATCTAGTTCTTAATTGGGAGAAATGCCATTTCATGGTTAAAGAAGGCATCGTTCTTGGACATAAAATTTCAAAGGAAGAAATTGAAGTGGATAGAGCTAAAGTAGATGTAATTGCTAAACTTCCACATCCCACCAATGTTAGAGGAGTTAGGAGTTTTCTAGGGCATGCCGGTTTTTACCGACGTTTCATAAAAGATTTTTCTAAAATTGCCACTCCTATGAATAAACTCCTAGAAAAGGATGCTCCATTCATCTTTTCAGATGAATGTATCAAATCTTTTAATATTCTTAAAGAAAAACTCACTAATGCGCCGATCATGATAACACCAAATTGGAATCTACCATTTGAACTTATGTGCGATGCAAGTGATTTTGCAATGGGAGCCGTTTTAGGACAAAGGATTGAAAAACAATTTCAACCTATATATTATGCTAGTAAGACGTTGAAAGGACCCGTTCATATACATTATAAACAATTCACAATAGTTGATTACATTGCGAGGTATCTGACCTCTATATGATACATTTTACAAACATTGCATTCGTTTTTAAAAGACAAATTTTCTTTACATCGAAAATTGACAGGCATGCATACCATTTCATAATATCCACTATCCAACTATAAATTGATTTAATAATAATCTTTGATGAACTCAATGACTCGAATGCAACGTTCTTCGAAATATGCTATGAAAGACTCCAAGTAATATCTTTAAAATGAGCAAATGCACAGCGAAAGATTTCTTTAACACCTGAGAATAAACATGCTTTAAAGTGTCAACCAAAAGGTTGGTGAGTTCATTAGTTTATCATAATCATTTATTTCCATCATTTTAATAGACCACAAGAATTTCATTTTCAGTTCTCATAAATATACGTCCCATGCATAGAGACAAAAATAATCATTCATATGGTGAACACCTGGTAACCGACATTAACTAGATACATATAAGAATATCCCCTATCATTCTGGGATCCTCCTTCGGACATGATATAAATTTCGAAGTACTAAAGCATTCGGTACTTTGGATGGGGTTTGTTAGGCCCAATAGATCTATCTTTAGGATTCGCGTCAATTAGGGTGTCTGTTTCCTAATTCTTAGATTACCAGACTTTAATAAAAAGGGGCATATTCGATTTTGATAATTCAACCATAGAATGTAGTTTCAATTACTTGTGTCTATTTCGTCAAACATTTATAAAAGCGCATGTATTCTCAGTCCCAAAAATATAAATTGTAAAAAGGCAAATGAAACTCCGCATACTGTATTTCGTAGTAAAAATACATATAACGTCATTGAACAAGTGCAAGGTTGGCCTCGGATTCACAAACCTAAATTAATTATATATATTTATGTGTTGGTCAATATTTGTCTAACAAATTAGGTCAAGTCATAGTGTACCACAATCCTAATGCTCGAGACTAATATGCAAAAGTCAACAAAAGTAAATTTGACTCAAAATAATTTCCAAAAATCTATACATGATTAATATATAGTTTAAATATCATCGTTTTATATTTTTAAATATTTTTAAAAGATTTATTAGAGTAAATAATATAATTTATTTATTAATAAATAAAATTTTATATTAAATTTATATAATAAAATATACTTTCATATATATTAAGTAATAAAATTTATAGGGTTCATTTAATATCATAATGATAATATGATAGGTATTATTAAAGTAAGTTATTACACGTAGTAAAATATGTTTGTATCGCATATTTATTTGATAAAATAATATCTATAATGATAGTAAGTAAAAGTTGTATTATTTTGTAATAATAATTATTATTATAAAAATATCAATATTTATAATTACTAAATAATGATATATATATATTAATAATGATAATAATAATAATACTAATACTACTAATAATAATAATAACAATAATAATAATAATAATAATAATAATAATAATAATAATAATAATAATAATTGGATAATAATAATAATACTAATTATAACTTTAACGATAATAACGATAGTAATAATAAAAAAAATAACAATTTTTAATGATAAATCCCTTTTATTTATAAAGATAATAATAATCATAATCATAATAATAAGATAAAACTAGAACGACGATAAAAACGACGATAATAATAATCATTTTTTAAAAAAATATCGAAAATTCAATTGATTATAACTTCTAATCCGTTCATCGAAACCATTCGATATCTAAGGGAAAAGTTCTTAATTTTTCGCTAGCTTTCCAAGGACATGCATATCTTATACCTTATCTCAACCGCAAGTGTAACTAATTCAAGATTCAACCTAACCTGTCTAAGGGCAATATCAAAAGTACAAGCATGCATAATCCTAAATACTCGAGCACTAGTCAGGGATACACTATTAGTATATAAAAGTTAAATTATGAGTACTCACGTATCAATATTGAGATTCAATATTACAGGAAAGGTACGTAGACGCAACGGAAATGATAAACACTATATTGACCTCACGAGCATACCCATGAACCATACTCAATCACCTACATAGCTATAACCCATAATTTCCTTAATCTTATCCTACTCGAAAAACAATTTCGAAACCACTCGGACAGCACTCCGTCGTAATATTTTGTGTATACTAATAATATCTTGAAATAATACAGAGTAAATATATATATGTAAATCGATTGAGAGAGTTTAGAGAAAAATATTTTCAAGTTCCTATGAAATAATGAAACCTATTGAATTTTATTTATAATAGATTTTTGAATTATTAAAGTGAATTATTAAAGTATGAATTATTAAAGTAAATTATTAAAGTATGAATTATTAAAGTGAATTATTAAAGTATGAATTATTAAAGTGAATTATTAAAGTATGAATTATTAAAGTAAATTATTAAAGTTAAAGTAAATTAAAAATAAAGTAAAGGTAAAGTTTAAGTATAGTAAAAGTATAAAACTATGTACGTATAATACGCGTATAAATATATATAATATTAATTTAAATTGTTATGTATATTTAATAAAATAAAATATAAAAATCGTTATCTTTATCATACTAGTTAAGTAATGAGTTGTCAAAAGTGGTTCTAGATATTTATAAAAGTTATATACGTTTTAATAATAAAGTTCTTTTTAAACTGAAAACGTTTTTGTACGTTTGAAACTAAATAGATCAATCGAGTCTTTATGAGATTCAATCTTCCACTATCCTTTGTCTAGTTCTCAATGATTGACAATTTGTTCTTATTTATAAATCACTTTACCATTTTCCGAATATTGTTAAAATGGAAAGATTTCTCAAATCAACGTGGGCCTTTCAACAGAGACTTGTAATCATAATTCAATATATCTGATAATTCAATCATTTGATCTTATATTCTAATTCCATTGATAACCATTTTGAAACAGATACAATCATATAAAGTATTTAATCTAATATTTTGTTTACGTTTCAAGTTATAATATATATACACATATACATGTATAATCATATTCGTTTAATGGTTCATGAATCGTTGGAACTTGGTCGAGGTTGAATGAATGTATGAACATAGTTTAAAATTCTTGAAATTTAACTTAACAAATATTGCTTATCGTGTCGGAAACATATAAAGATTAAAGTTTAAATTTGGTTGGAAATTTCTGGGTTGTCACAGTACCTACCCGTTAAAGAAATTTTGTCCCGAAATTTGAGTGGAAAGGTCGTGAATGATAATAAGTATGTTTTCATGATGCATACGGGCTGAAAATTAGAGTTTTATCATCAGCGAATAATTTAGATAAACAATCCATTTATATGAAGAGTACGAATGAAGCTAACATAGAAGAGTGAAATGAGTAAGTGTAGATTCATCTTATCATTTGACGTAGATATGATTGATTCCCAGATTTCAAGGGATTTGAAGAAAATCTTCTTAATAAGATTTGACTCTCCGGTAATCAAGGGAATTAGGATCCGCTTTAAATGCGATCGTCAATTTTAATTGTTCTGTCGGAGATTTTCTTATAAATTCACCTCCTTCATTTCCTTACAACTCACACCTTCTGTTGATGTATTTTATGCAAGTCCCTAGACATCTACCCACGTCCATTGCAGGTACAACAATTTACAGGCCACCATGATTGCTCGTTATTATCCTATCCGTGTTGGTATGTGGTTACAGGAACTACAGGAACGAGATTTAGATGTTTGACTATATTAGACTTAGTCAGACGTACGAGTGAAGCCTCACTAGTACGGCTGACAGGCTCATACGCACGGTTGATGCTGAGCTAAGTCACAATTACAACCTAAATGAGAAGCCAACTCGTACGTGTGATGAATGAATCGTATGGGTGAGTCAATAGCAGGGGTATATAAATTCTTATGTTCTTCATTTTAGGTTAAGCCTTTCATTTTAGGTTAAGCCTCCGATTCTCTCTCAGTCCAAATCACCCAGGTGGTGAATAATAGCTCTAGGTGTTGATCTAATCACACTTGATTTAGTTGTGGTTTGACTAAATTAATCAAAAAAAAAAAAACTTAACCTATTCACTAGAGGGTTTGATTCACTTATTCCGCCATTGTGTGAGTTAAATCTGTTGATTTCGAAGTTCCTAGTCATGTTTCATCACCTTCTATTCTTTCCCCCTCAACTCATATTTTAAAGTATTCATCAATATGCTCCATCCAGTTTTTATTCTCGATATATTTCTAACTTTCATATCGGTCATTCTTCTTTTTCATCTACCTCCGGAAGAATCTATTTACTTCTACTATACTCTTGGGTTTATAGTGTTTCTAGTTCTCCCGTGTCTTTATATTGCTATATGCATCGATATATTTGGTTTATAATTTCTGGTTTGTTGTTGGGCTTTATATGTTCCCTTATATTTCAAAGTCTCTGCTTCTGTCTTCTATAATCATTATCATTTACAGTTAATGCTCTCTTTTATTTGCTGCAATTTATACCCCAATTTCTATTTCGAAGTTTTGTCCTTTTGTTTCTTCTTCTTGCGATTAAGCACCGCTTGTAATGGTCCAGAATTCACAGATATGAATTTCGGAATGAACATTGTTAATGTTCTAGGAAGGAAATTGTGATGGCACGATCTTAACTTGTCAAATTACTAGAATACCTTGGAAAAGGCCGAATCATCAAGAAATATTATCTTGATATTTTAGAGGTTAAATAGAATACAAGAGTCGTATAACATGGCACATGATGATGTTATGATCTGTGAATCATCACGTTCCATTTAGAGACTCAGCATGACTTACTGTAATATAATCACATTGATCAAGTGTCATTATATTATACTAATTCATGCTTCAGTTCCCAACACTACTTCAAAATATTCCTATTTTAAACTTGAATGTTTCAGAATTTAGAAACTAAAATAGTTTCTTTTATGATGTAATACAGATAGCGCGAAGAGGTAAATGATTTCAAATAAGAAAAATTAAGAAAATATCTTCAGAAATATGGAGGATATTTATAATGAAAGATATGATGATATTTTAGAATTTCTAATATAAGAGGATGATGAAGAATATTGTCCGCAGGGGTTTAGAGTCAGGAACAAGGTATTCGTTAATGACTTCAGCAGGTACTGAATCATTTGGATCCTTTGAAGTCAGGTTCAGTCTTTGTAATTTGTCCACAGCCTCCTTCCTACTTTGCTCAATCCGTTTTCCAGTTCCAAAACTTCTCTTTTTCTGCGCTTTGCCAGGTCACTTCATCATTATCATCCAGCTTTTACCGTTTAAAGTCGTTTATAGTTTTTGCTGCTTCATCAGCATTTTTTTTTCGGAGAACCAATTCGTAGTTCGGAGTGTTTTTCAGAAACTTCACATTCAAATTAAGTCCAGAAGATAGACGTTATATATACACATATAACTGTTGGCGTAGACATACTGCGAGATTTCAAAATACTGATTGCTAATTCCCAATGATTCGTATGGCAATTCTCATTACAAGATGCGAATGAGTAAATGATGGGGTTTCAATGAATAATTATAATGACTTTTTGGAGAGGCTAAAGTCAAAGGGTAATGAAGTTGTTGGTACATCTGCTAATAATGTGGTGGAATGTAAAAGGTTCCCTGGTAACGATGGTGTATATCTCAAGGTTATAATAAGGTTAGTCTGACTGAAAATTCAAAGTTGACTTGCAGGAGCTGTGACAAAACTGGCTACTTTGAATAGGAGTCGCAAAGTTATTTTTGCTAATAAATGCCAAAGAATCTGACGCGGATACGTTGTTTAAACTTTTACTTTAGTTTCAAGAGTTTTTCGGGTACATAACTGTGGGTAACATGTGGTTGGATCATCATCTTGATTGCTCATCATTCGAAGTGCCTTCAGAAATTTTCGAAGGGTTTGAACACAGATTGTAATCGTTAACATACATTTGATGTTCTAGCACAGTTTTGAAGTCAAAATATAGCTTGTGAAAGATGTAAGGATCTAAGAGTGATGATTTTGGTCATATCTCAAGTTGAATTTTGAGATTTCAAAATCAGAATATGTAATTAAATTTTGAATGAGTATGGTTGTTTTGATTTCTATAAAAGAATGTATATTGTTGTGAAAGTAGGGAGTATAATGGATGATTTGCTGAATCAGATTCTAAGAATGTAACATATTAATTGTGAATTTATATATCTCTCGGGTATTACCTACCCGTTAAAAAAAAATTCACAATTAATATTTTGTACAAAAGAATTTTATTACAGTCTTTATGAAAATATATATATGTATATTTTCTTCAGATGTAACATAGATTTAATGAGTTAATGTTAAATTAAAGTCATTTGATTTACGGTTGAAACTAGAATTGAATAATCCCTAAAGGCTTTAAAAAGTACATAACTTTTACGCAGTATTTCTTTAATGACATTGAAATTATGAATTAATACTTCGTTATTTGTTGATGTATGATGTTCGGTTCGTGGAATTCTTATGAATTTCGCAAAGTACGAATGATGTTATCTGAAAAGTTTCGGGTACATCGATGATGAAAGTGTAAAATCAAATATATACTTGATTTATTATGAATTGGAATTTGTTGAATTGCGACAGAGATTGTAGTTAACGTTGGTTAAGTTGCGGCTGAAGGACGTACATTATTGCATATTTGTAATAAGAATTAACCGAGTAGTTAAGATTCACACACAATAGCTTAGCACGGAAAGATTTATTTCAATATATATATATATATATATATAATATATAATATATATATATATATATATACATATAATTTCTTCAGAGGGAATGAGTTAATTCTTCATAACTCGTTGATACAATATACACGTTTATTGATTCGTAATGATGTCCACAGTGATTCTTGAACTGACGGAGTTTGTGATGTTATCTGTGTTGTTGATTCGGATGTTGACTGTACTGACGATGTTGGTAACGCTGACGGTACTGTTGATGCTGTTGGTAAAGCAAGTTTAGCTTATTAATCACACACCATTTTTGTCAGGGTTTCTACTCTTCCTTCTATCATTTTGGTTCGCTTAACTGATTTATGGTTAGGGCTAGATTAGATAATCTCTAAGACTTTAGAGATTACATAATCACCGCAGAATGTTTCTCCAATGAAGTTATGAATTAACACTTCATCAGTTATTGTTGTTGGTACTCCTTGGTATCTATGGTGCGTATGACGTTGATGCTCGTGGGACAGATTGTGAAGTTGAGGTTTACGACGCGGTTATGGTTGGAGGTGGTAATGGTACTGTTGGCGTTGATGATGGTGGTACTGGTTATGCTGCTGATGCTGCTGCTGGTGTTTGTAATCTCTGCACTATATTCTCCAAAGCCACTACTCGAGCGCGAAGCTCGTTGACTTCTTCTATTACACCGGGGTGATTTTCGGTTCGGACGAGCGGATAAATAAAATCTAAAATTTGATGTAATATATAATCATGATGAGATACTCTGGAAATGAGCGAGAAAATGGTGTTTCGGACAGGTTCGTCGGTAAGTGCTTCAGGTTCTTCGTCAAGAGGGCAATGTGGTGGATGGAAGGAATCACCTTCTTCTTGTCTCCAATGATTGAGGAGGCTACGAACCCATCCCCAATTCATCCAGAATAGGTGATGACTGATTGGTTGATCTATTTCGGTCACACTGCTTTCGGAGCTTGAATGGGATTCCATTTCGGAATCTGAGTGACTTGAACTGATGACGAATTCCATTTCGTACGATTGGATAAAGGATTTTTTTTTTCTCGATATGAAATGATTTTGGCTAACGGATGGTATTCTAATTACATAGAATATATATATATATATATATATATATATATATATATATATATATATATATATATATATATATATATATATATATATATATATATATATATATATATCAAAAGATTTTGTAGATTACGGAGGACTTTGCGGGATATGTCAGACAAAGTTTAAAGTAACAGATACGATAAGATATGATTTAGCAGATATGCTAAGATATGAATTTTTGTCTATACACTATTCATGCAATCAATGCAGCAAGACGTGTCTTAGACTAAAAATGATAAGCAGGTAATTTCCTGAGGATGATAAGTAGTTAATTTTTGACACAAAATGATAAGCAAAACTTTTGACATGCAGACACGGTCGAAGTCCAGACTCACTAATGCATCCTATTGACTTATCAGTTAGACACACTAATGCAGACCTGGTTCGCTAAGACCACCGCTCTGATACCAACTGAAAGGACCCGTTCATATACATTATAAATGATTCACAATAGTTGATTACATTGCGAGGTATCTGACCTCTATATGATACATTTTACAAACATTGCATTCGTTTTTAAAAGACAAACTTTCTTTACATCAAAAATTGACAGGCATGCATACCATTTCATAATATCCACTATCCAACTATAAATTGATTTAATAATAATCTTTGATGAACTCAATGACTCGAATGCAACGTTCTTCGAAATATGCTATGAAAGACTCCAAGTAATATCTTTAAAATGAGCAAATGCACAGCGGAAGATTTCTTTAACACCTGAGAATAAACATGCTTTAAAGTGTCAACCAAAAGGTTGGTGAGTTCATTAGTTTATCATAATCATTTATTTCCATCATTTTAATAGACCACAAGAATTTCATTTCCAATTCTCATAAATATACGTCCCATGCATATAGACAAAAATAATCATTCATATGGTGAACACCTGGTAACCGACATTAACTAGATACATATAAGAATATCCCCTATCATTCCGGGATCCCCCTTCGGACATGATATAAATTTCGAAGTACTAAAGCATCCAGTACTTTGGATGGGGTTTGTTAGGCCCAATAGATCTATCTTTAGGATTCGCGTCAATTATGGTGTCTGTTTCCTAATTCTTAGATTACCAGACTTTAATAAAAAGGGGCATATTCGATTTCGATAATTCAACCATAGAATGTAGTTTCAATTACTTGTGTCTATTTCGTCAAACATTTATAAAAGCGCATGTATTCTCAGTCCCAAAAATATAAAGGGTAAAAAGGCAAATGAAACTCAGCATACTGTATTTCGTAGTAAAAATACATATAATGTCATTGAACAAGTGCAAGGTTGGCCTCGGATTCACGAACCTAAATTAATTATATATATTTATGTGTTGGTCAATATTTGTCTAACAAATTAGGTCAAGTCATAGTGTACCACAATCCTAATGCTCGAGACTAATATGCAAAAGTCAACAAAAGTAAATTTGACTCAAAATAATTTCCAAAAATCTATACATGATTAATATATAGTTTAAATATCGTCGTTTTATATTTTTAAATATTTTTAAAAAATTTATTATAGTAAATAATATAATTTATTTATTAATAAATAAAATTTTATATTAAATTTATATAATAAAATATACTTTCATATATATTAAGTAATAAAATTTATAGGGTTCATTTAATATCATAAAGATAATATGATAGGTATTATTAAAGTAAGTTATTACACGTAGTAAAATATGTTTGTATCGCATATTTATTTGATAAAATAATATCTATAATGATAGTAAGTAAAAGTTGTATTATTTTGTAATAATAATTATTATTATAAAAATATCAATATTTATAATTACTAAGATAACATTATGATAAAACGATAATTCTAATTATGATAACTTTAATATTTACGATAATTTTTAATATTATCTTTAAAATAATAATTCTATTTAAAATAATAATAATAATGATATTTTATAGTAACAATGACATTTCTACTAAAATTATAATTTTTGTTAAAATGATAGTTTTAATACTAACGATACTTTTAATAATAATAGTAATGATAAAAATAATAAGAACGATAATTTTATCTGAATCAATATCTTATAATATTTTAATTTCATCATGATACTCTTACTCATTATTTCCTAATCGTTTCATTTAATAGCTTTTAATCGTCTTTTATATCGTGTTCATAATAATGATAATAATAGTAATCAAAATAATTAGGTGTTACAAATATTTATTTTAATAACACTAATATTAATAATGATAGTTACTATAACATTATTAATGATAATACTAATAATGATCTTAATGATAATATAGTAATAATAATAATAATAACAATAACCATTTTTAAATAATGATATATATATTAATAATGATAATAATAATAATAATACTAATAATAATAATAATAATAATAATAATAATAATAATAATAATAATAATAATAATAATTGGATAATAATAATAATACTAATTATAACTTTAACGATAATAACGATAGTAATAATAAAAAAAATAACAATTTTTAATGATAAATCCATTTTATTGATAAAGAAAATAATAATCATAATAATAAGATAAAACTAGAACGACGATAAAAACGACGATAATAATAATCATTTTTAATAAAAATATCGAAAATTCAATTGATTATAACTTCTAATCCGTTCATCGAAACCATTCGATATCTAAAGGAAAAGTTCTTAATTTTTCGCTAGCTTTCGAAGGACATGCATATCTTATACCTTATCTCAACTGAAAGTGTAACTAATTCAAGATTCAACCTAACCTGTCTAAGGGCAATATCAAAAGTACAAGCATGCATAATCCTAAATACTCGAGCACTAGTCAGGGATACACTATTAGTATATAAAAGTTAAATTATGAGTACTCATGTATTGTAACGACCCTGGATTTTTCCAACTTTTATTTATTAATAATAATTATTATTAATACTTGTGATTAAACGAATGTATGTTATTACATTTACTTGTTGCCATGATTAACCGTACTTGATTCTTTAATGCCCGAAACGTCTTTGTGACATGCGTACATTACTCGAATAATATTTTAGAATATTATTTACATTCATGATTAATCTTATTAATCATTTTAATTAATTATGGCTACTAGTTAATTAATTGGGCTCTTGTTGGATTTATTTGTTAAGTAATGGAACTTGGGCCTTATTAATGTTAGTAGACTAATGAGTCCACTCTACCTCCCATGATGGACTACTAGGAGCCCATGTTATGCTAATTGCTAGTAAATAATAAACATGGAATAATTAATTAGGTGGAAGGCAATTTCTTACAAGCATGCTAGCAATATTCCCTCATGCACTTAGCTTTTCCCATTCCACACAAACACCACACTTCAATGCAAGAATAATTCATGTTGACCACCCCATGGATGGCCCAAAAACCGTCCCCCTTGCATGGGGAGGGGGAAGATTCAATTTTTTTTTGATACTTATTACTTGCATTCATCCCACTTCTACACACACTTCACTTTGATACTTCTCTTTCTATCATTTTTCTATCTACTTGGTAAGTAACAAGGCATATTTCCTCTCCTTTTTCTCTCCTAAAAACCACCATCATCATCACTCTTTTACTTGATTCTTTTTGTTGTTTAGTTACTTGTTCATTGTTGTTATTTTGTTACATGTTCTTAGTTAATGTTTACTTACTTGTTGCAAGAACCAAACTTCCTAGTTTGTTCTTCATATTATCTTGTTATTCAAGAACATGCAAGGATCTAAACTCTATAGTTTATGGTTCTACAATTAGTGTTTCAAAGATTTAAAGTTCATAAGTTCTAAAAATCATACATGCATTCATGTTAGTGAACTTAAAAGTTTACTTTCTAAAGATCAAGACCTAGGCTTGAATCTTTAAAGGTATGAAACTCATGAACTTGTTACTTGTTTATTTAGTTTATCACTTTCATTCTTGCACCCTAATTACACTCTACTAGTTGATAATCAAAGTTTTGTAACTTATGGTTTCACTAAAGTAAAGATTCAAGTGCTAGTACTTATGATTTAACTTAATGACTTTACATAGACTTGCATTTGAGTTATGATGGTCAAGACTTGGTTAAGATGATGTAAACACATCCATGAGTTGTACACTTGAAGCTATATGCACCAAGGATGAGAACCATGATGAGCATCAAGCACCAAGACCACCGGAACTCACTTAAACTTACTGTTCTGTCCAAACTTTCTGATCAGCTGAATCCGTAACAGACCAGTAGGTCTGGGCTGATATACCCTTGATTTTTGGATAGAACTTTTCGAGTAGATAACTTTTCATATAAGACTCGTCTTCATACGAGTTAAAGTTTAGAGTCTATGGCCCTCCGAGCGTCACTAAATCCATTTACTTTTCTAGTTTTCTGTTTCTGTTTTCTGTTTACTGTTTTCTGAGTCAGACCTAAACACCTGGGCTACTGTAACTGTGATATTCAGTTAGCTCTGTTCGAGTAGATAATTTTTCGTTTAGGACTCATCTTAATACGAGTTACGGTTTAGGATTTATGGCCCTCCGATCGTCACTAGGTCCTCTAACGTTGTGCAGAAAATTCTGACCTACTCGCACTTAAACCGTCGCCACGGTCAAACTAAGACGAGTTTGCTTCTGAGATTTTTACCACACTTAAGGGACTCATATATGGAGCCATGACCACTGGTCTCACCTTATTTCAGTAGGTATAGAGACCGTGGTGACTGACCGAAGTCAGCCTTCGTTTTAAAACTTCCTTTATGCACAAAACATACTTATACCTTTCGTTTGATGATGTTTGATGATGACCCTTATGACCTTATTTACATACTTATAAACCTTTTAAGACAAGCTACTGACTTAGTACTATTTGACTTAGGTTGAGGACTTTTGGACCGATTACTTGCACACTTTCCCGACTCTACATTACTACTATTTTTACCGCTACGTATCATTGTGAGTTATAGCTTTCCCTTTTTACTTTAACTTATTTTGGGAACTGAGAATACATGCACATTTTATGTTTTACATAATAGGCACGAGTACTTAAACTTTATATATGTGTGGGTTATATAACGGCAGAAACATTCCCTTTAGCTCGGTAACGTTTAATCATTGGTTTTTGAACCGTGAACGCGAATCTTAGATATGGATCCATAGGGTTTGACATCCCCACTCGGGCTAGTCGCGCTAGCATTTAACGAGTGTTTAATACTTCGAGGTTATACGCATTTGCCAAGTGCACTTTCAGGGGGTACATAAACGTTAAGTTAGTTACCGGGTGCCCGCGGTTAAGCATATACTTTTACATACTTTTGAAACGCTCGTTGTAGCACCGAAATCTCGTGGCCTTCTTACATTACTGTTATACTTAAACTATAGCTCACCAACCTTTGTGTTGACCTTTTTAAGCGTGTATTTCTCAGGTGCTTGAAGTCGCTTCCGCTATCATACTAGTCGTGCTGTAGAACCCGCTGCTTAGAGTCGTTATCGCATGACTACTTATCTTGCATTCAAACTTACATACTTTTGGAACTATATTATGTAACGAACTTTGTGGTCACGTACACTTATTTAATGCTTCTACTTAGTGAAGCTTACTTTTGGATTGTAAAACATGCGACGTTTGTTATGACGTCACTTTTATTAATGAATGCAAACTCTGTTTTGAAAACGCATATAGTACTTAACCTTGTAATGATCCTGTTGATGATGGTCTGTACATGATGATTTAGTACGGGGCGTCACATTTGGTATCAGAGCCTTGGTTGTAGGGAATTAGGATGCATTAGTGAGTCTAAGACCGACCCGAGTAGGATTCACTAATAGGACTAATCTACAACTTGCTAGTTTACTTGTTTCCGCTGTGTTTACTACATGTTGCTGCTTACCTTTACTGCTATATGCCGTATGCTACTACATGTTTTCACTACTGCATGCTATTATTTGCTTTCGATTGCATGCTACTTTCATACGATTTGCTGTTATTGCCATGCTAGTTACTGTTATACATGATTTAAACTATTGGCCAATTATTTGCGTGCTTTATGACTTACTGACATGGAAAAATTTATTTTTCCTTGTTCAGATGTCGGACGTTCCACCTGCTGGCATTCCGGGCAGTACAGGCTCAGACCCCGTTGTCCCACCTACTGCTACACCTGCTGCTGCTGCTGCTGCTGCCGATATTCCGGCCCCGACACCCACTGGCGATCCCGGCGCTTCCACTTCCGGAGCTAGCTCTAGTGCACCTGCCCCAGCGTCTTCTTCCAGACCCCCGAGGCAACTGGCTCGCATTGGTGGTATGGAGATCCCCGCGGAGTTCGGGGAAGGTCCTTTTCGTAATCACTGGCGCACTCCCTGCCGACGCACTCCCGACGGATACCTAGCCGTGATTACGCCAGGCCGACACCGACAGATGTTGGCCGCCTTCGGATATCCAGTTGAGCCACCCGTGTCACCACCACATGATTCAGACGACGGGTCTTCCACCGATGCTCCTTCAGACGACACCTCATCTGACGACTCCAGTGATGAGGAGGATCCCGCTGACAGACCGATTCAGGCACCCTCTACCCCGCCGAAGAAGCGGTATCGCTTTGCTGGCATTATTCCAGGTCGTACTATCACTGACGCTTTTGGTCGGCGTTAGAGGATTACTGCTCGTAAACGGCTGGTGCCGTACCCTGCTGACCCACTGATATTACCATCTCCACCCAGAGCCGGACCATCTACTTCAGCACCACCAGCACCACCTGCACCGCCAGCACTACCTGCCCCACCATCTTCCTCTAATGAGGGACTGAGGCGGGAGATTGAGATTCTTCAGGCCCGAGTTACTGAGCTTGAGGAGCAGTTGGCTCAGGTTTTGGACATCTTGCACCCACCATCACCGTAGGACTTTGTATTAGATTCTGTATTGTAATCTCTTTTGGAATTTCATATTTCACTTATGTATCGGACGAACTTATTGTAATGTATGGAACTTATTATCTTTAATGAATTGAAATTTGTGTTGTTTACTTTTTGCACAAGTGTTCTATTTACATTATCATGGTTTTGTGGTACTTATATCTGCTTGCGTTACTTAATCAACATGTGTTGTGCTGTTTTCATGTTGATTGTTATACACTATATTATTATTATTTGCATACTGGATTTTGACTTGAGTCAAAAATGTTTGTTTAGAACATCATGGCCGACGGGAGATCAACCCCTACCGCAGCACAAATTGAAGAAATGATTAACGAGCGTGTTGCTGCTGCTCTAGCTGAAAGGCAACCCCAAGCTCCACCACCACCACCACCGGTTGTTCCACCCGTCCAAATTGGGTGTACATATAAGGAATTCCAAGGCTGTAAGCCGCACTACTTCAATGGCACTGAGGGACCAGTCGGTCTCACAAGATGGTTCGAAAAGTTAGAATCGGTATTCAGGGTTAGCAATTGCTCTGAGGCTAACAAAACGAAATTTACATCTTGCACGCTTTCCGATGGCGCGCTTACATGGTGGAATACCATGGCCCAAGCGCAAGGAATTGATGAGGCGTATGCTACGCCTTGGGAAGAATTTAAATCTGCTATGATCGAGGAATACTGTCCGAGGACCGAAATCCAAAAGATGGAAATTGAATTTATGCAATTGAAGACCGTAGGGAACGACCTTAACAGTTACAATCGTAGGTTTTTGGAGTTGGCTCTTATGTGCCCGACCATGGTCACCCCCGAATTTAAGCGCTTGGAAAAATACTTCTCGGGACTTCCTAAGTCCATCAAGGGCAATGTTACCTCATCCAAGCCACCAAGTGTTCCCGAAGCAATGCGCATGGCGCATACTCTCTTGAATCAAATCATCCTTGACGAGCCGGAGAAGGCTAAGTTTGAAACTGGTAGTGGCGAGAAGAGGAAATGGGACAACAACCACAACAACAACAACCGAGGTAGAAACTATGATCAAAACCCGGCAAAGCGACATGAAGGTTTCAGGCAAAACAACAACACCAACCCCGGCACAAGCTCTAACCCGAACTACAAGGGAACCCTACCACAATGCAAGAGGTGCTACAAGCACCACACCGGGTATTGTAATGTTGTTTGCGAGAAGTGCCAACGGACCGGGCATGTTGGCAAGGATTGCAAGATTACTACATTGAATGTGAAGCCAAACCACAACCACAATGGGCCTAAGAAGTGTTATGAATGCGGGAAGATGGGCCATTTCAGAAACGAGTGCCCAAACAAGCGTAAAGATGGCGGACCACCACGTGCTAGAGCCTTCAATGTTAATGCAAGGGACGCACGTGACAACCCCGACTTGGTGACAGGTATATTCGAAATCAACCATCTTTTAGCTTCTGTTCTATTTGATACTGGTGCCGATAGGAGCTATGTGTGTAGACATTTTTGTGATAAGTTAGATTGGTCGTTAGTTCCTTTAAAGGAAAGTATGCTTGTGGAGGTAGCCAACGGAAAACTTGAAAAAGTTTACCAAATTGGCCGAGGGGCTATTATCAACATAGCCGGTGTAGACTTTGAGATAGACTTGATACCCATTAAGTTGGGGAGTTTTGATGTTATTGTTGGCATGGATTGGTTGACTAAGATAAGAGCCGAGATTATTTGTGGAGACAAAGCTCTTCGTATACCGCAAGGAGATGGCGAGCCATTGATCATTTATGGAGAGAGATGTAGCTCTCAATTGAACCTCTTCGGTTGCATTAAAGCACAGAAAATAATGAAGAAAGGACACCTTGCTGTCCTAGCTCATGTGAAAACCGTAGAAACCGAGGAGAAGAAAGTGGAAGATGTGCGTATTGTGAACGAATTTCCCGATGTCTTTCCCGAAGAATTGCCGGGATTACCGCCACCGAGGGTAGTAGAATTTCAAATCGACTTAGTGCCAGGAGCTGCACCTGTAGCTCGCGCACCCTATAGAATTGCACCTTCCGAGATGCAAGAATTGCAAAGCCAGCTACAAGAGTTACTTGATCGAGGGTTTATTCAACCGAGTTCTTCGCCGTGGGGCGCGCCTGTGTTGTTTGTAAAGAAGAAGGATGGATCCTTCCGAATGTGTATCGACTACCGTGAGCTCAACAAATTAACAATCAAGAATCGATATCCTCTCCCACGAATTGACGATCTTTTTGACCAACTGCAAGGATCGTGTGTTTACTCAAAGATCGATTTACGATCCGGCTATCACCAGTTGAGGGTGAAGGAAAGTGACGTGATGAAAACTGCATTTAGAACCCGCTACGGACATTATGAGTTTCTTGTAATGCCATTCGGTCTGACCAATGCACCTGCTGTATTTATGGACCTTATGAATCGTGTTTGCAAGCCGTACTTGGACAAATTTGTTATAGTCTTCATAGATGATATCCTCATCTACTCTAAGAGCGAAGAAGAACACGAGCATCATCTCCGATTAGAACTTGAACTTTTGAGACGTGAGCAACTTTACGCAAAGTTTTCCAAGTGTGAATTCTGGTTGAAGGAAGTTCAGTTTTTGGGTCATGTTGTGAGTGACCAGGGCATCAAAGTTGATCCCACCAAGATCGAAGCTATCAGCAAGTGGGAGACCCCCACTACTCCGACCCACATCCGCCAATTTTTGGGTCTTGCCGGTTATTACCGAAGGTTTATCGAAGGTTTCTCTCTGATTTCACGTCCGCTAACCACACTCACTCACAAAGGAAAGAAATTTGTTTGGGGAGACGAGCAAGAGAAAGCGTTTCAATTCTTGAAACGGAAGTTAACCACCGCGCCTATCCTATCACTTCCTGAGGGTAATGACGATTTTGTTGTTTACTGCGACGCCTCGAAAACTGGTTATGGTTGTGTGCTTATGCAACGCACGAAGGTCATCGCCTATGCTTCTCGTCAACTTAAGATCCACGAACGAAACTATACTACACACGATCTTGAACTTGGAGCCGTTGTCTTCGTGCTCAAATTGTGGAGGCACTACCTTTATGAAACTAAATGCACTATCTTCACCGATCACAAGAGTCTCCAGCATATATTCGATCAGAAACATTTGAATATGAGACAACGAAGGTGGATTGAGACGCTAAATGATTACAAGTGTGAACTTCGTTATCATCCGGGTAAGGCCAACGTTGTTGCTGACGCCTTAAGCCGAAAGGAGAGATCGGCACCTCTTCGCGTTCGAGCATTGAACATCACGATTCATTCCAATCTCCAGAACCAAATCCGAGCAGCCCAAGAACAGGCTCTCATAGAGAAGCACTTACGATATGAATATTTGAACATTCTCGTCTCTAAATTCGAGGTTAGAGAATCCGGACTCCGATGTTATGCCGGAAGAATTTGGGTACCACGCTATGGAGACTTACGGAGCCTCATATTGGATGAAGCTCACAAGTCAAGATATTCGATTCATCCCGGAGCGGGCAAGATGTACCATGATATTAAAGAACAATATTGGTGGCCGAATCTCAAGAAAGACGTTGCAGCTTATGTTAGTAAGTGTTTGACTTGCTCAAAGGTTAAAGCCGAGCATCAAAAACCTTCTGGGTTACTTCAACAGCCGGAAATCCCACAATGGAAGTGGGAGATGATAACTATGGACTTTATCACCAAACTGCCAAAGACAGTGGGCGGATACGATACCATTTGGGTTATTGTTGACCGTCTTACCAAGACTGCACATTTCTTAGCAATGAAAGAAACCGATACAATGGAGAGACTTGCTCAACTTTATATTAAAGAGGTTGTATCACGACACGGTATACCCTTATCGATCATCTCCGATCGCGATCCTCGATTTGCTTCTAGATTTTGGCGTTCTTTGCAAGAAGCCATGGGAACTCGTCTCGACATGAGCACTGCATATCACCCTCAGACTGATGGGCAAAGTGAACGAACAATTCAAACCTTGGAGGACATGCTACGTGCATGTGTTATTGATTTTGGAAAGGCCTGGGAAAGGCATTTGCCACTCGCCGAATTCTCTTATAACAACAGTTACCACTCGAGCATTAAAGCTGCACCTTTTGAAGCATTGTATGGCCGCAAGTGCCGTTCTCCTCTTTGTTGGGCCGAGCTTGGTGAAGTGCAGCTCACCGGGCCCGAGATAGTCCACGAAACATCAGAGAAGATTGCCCAAATTCAAAACAGACTCAAGGTAGCTCGTGATCGCCAAAAGAGTTATGCTGATAGTAAACGTAAAGACTTTGAATTCAACGTTGGTGACCGCGTTATGTTGAAGGTTGCACCTTGGAAGGGTGTGATTCGTTTTGGAAAGCGCGGAAAGTTAAACCCGCGGTACATTGGTCCTTTTGAAATTTTGGAGCGTGTTGGACCCGTTGCTTATCGTCTTGACCTTCCAACACAATTGAGCTCAGTTCATCCTACCTTCCACGTATCAAACTTGAAGAAGTGTCTTGCTCCACCTGAACTGATCATACCATTGGAGGAACTTACTATTGACGACAAACTTCACTTTGTGGAAGAGCCTGTTGAAATTATGGAACGTGAAGTCAAGGAGTTGAAACACAATAGGATTCCGATTGTCCGAGTTCGATGGAATGCCAAACGAGGACCTGAGTTTACTTGGGAACGAGAGGATCAAATGAGACAGAAGTATCCTCACCTTTTCCCACCTCCTCCATCACCTTCAGATTCAGCTTAAAATTTCGGGACGAAATTTTCTTTAACAGGTGGGTAATGTAACGACCCTGGATTTTTCCAACTTTTATTTATTAATAATTATTATTATTAATACTTGTGATTAAACGAATGTATGTTATTACATTTACTTGTTGCCATGATTAACCGTACTTGATTCTTTAATGCCCGAAACGTCTTTGTGACATGCGTACATTACTCGAATAATATTTTAGAATATTATTTACATTCATGATTAATCTTATTAATCATTTTAATTAATTATGGCTACTAGTTAATTAATTGGGCTCTTGTTGGATTTATTTGTTAAGTAATGGAACTTGGGCCTTATTAATGTTAGTAGACTAATGAGTCCACTCTACCTCCCATGATGGACTACTAGGAGCCCATGTTATGCTAATTGCTAGTAAATAATAAACATGGAATAATTAATTAGGTGGAAGACAATTTCTTACAAGCATGCTAGCAATATTCCCTCATGCACTTAGCTTTTCCCATTCCACACAAACACCACACTTCAATGCAAGAATAATGCATGTTGACCACCCCATGGATGGCCCAAAAACCGTCCCCCTTGCATGGGGAGGGGGAAGATTCAATTTTTTTTTTGATACTTATTACTTGCATTCATCCCACTTCTACACACACTTCACTTTGATACTTCTCTTTCTATCATTTTTCTCTCTACTTGGTAAGTAACAAGGCATATTTCCTCTCCTTTTTCTCTCCTACAAACCACCATCATCATCACTCTTTTACTTGATTCTTTTTGTTGTTTAGTTACTTGTTCATTGTTGTTATTTTGTTACATGTTCTTAGTTAATGTTTACTTACTTGTTGCAAGAACCAAACTTCCTAGTTTGTTCTTCATATTATCTTGTTATTCAAGAACATGCAAGGATCTAAACTCTATAGTTTATGGTTCTACAATTAGTGTTTCAAAGATTTAAAGTTCATAAGTTCTAAAAATCATACATGCATTCATGTTAGTGAACTTAAAAGTTTACTTTCTAAAGATCAAGACCTAGGCTTGAATCTTTAAAGGTATGAAACTCATGAACTTGTTACTTGTTTATTTAGTTTATCACTTTCATTCTTGCACCCTAATTACACTCTACTAGTTGATAATCAAAGTTTTGTAACTTATGGTTTCACTAAAGTAAAGATTCAAGTGCTAGTACTTATGATTTAACTTAATGACTTTACATAGACTTGCATTTGAGTTATGATGGTCAAGACTTGGTTAAGATGATGTAAACACATCCATGAGTTGTACACTTGAAACTATATGCACCAAGGATGAGAACCATGATGAGCATCAAGCACCAAGACCACCGGAACTCACTTAAACTTACTGTTCTGTCCAAACTTTCTGATCAGCTGAATCCGTAACAGACCAGTAGGTCTGGGCTGATCTAACCTTGATTTTTGGATAGAACTTTTCGAGTAGATAACTTTTCATATAAGACTCGTCTTCATACGAGTTACGGTTTAGAGTCTATGTCCCTCCGAGCGTCACTAAGTCCATTTACTTTTCTAGTTTTCTGTTTCTGTTTTCTGTTTACTGTTTTCTGAGTCAGACCTAAACACCTGGGCTACTGTAACTGTGATATTCAGTTATCTCTGTTCGAGTAGATAATTTTTCGTTTAGGACTCGTCTTAATACGAGTTACGGTTTAGGATTTATGGCCCTCCGATCGTCACTAGGTCCTCTAACGTTGTGCAGAAAATTCTGACCTACTCGCACTTAAACCGTCGCCACGGTCAAACTAAGACGAGTTTGCTTCTGAGATTTTTACCACACTTAAGGGACTCATATACAGAGCCATGACCACTGGTCTCACCTTATTTCAGTAGGTATAGAGACCGTGGTGACTGACCGAAGTCAGCCTTCGTTTTAAAACTTCCTTTATGCACAAAACATACTTATACCTTTCGTTTGATGATGTTTGATGATGACCCTTATGACCTTATTTACATACTTATAAACCTTTTAAGACAAGTTACTGACTTAGTACTATTTGACTTAGGTTGAGGACTTTTGGACCGATTACTTGCACACTTTCCCGACTCTACATTACTACTATTTTTACCGCTACGTATCATTGTGAGTTATAGCTTTCCCTTTTTACTTTAACTTATTTTGGGAACTGAGAATACATGCGCATTTTATGTTTTACATAATAGGCACGAGTACTTAAACTTTATATATGTGTGGGTTATATAACGGCAGAAACATTCCCTTTAGCTCGGTAACGTTTAATCATTGGTTTTTGAACCGTGAACGCGAATCTTAGATATGGATCCATAGGGTTTGACATCCCCACTCGGGCTAGTCGCGCTAGCATTTAACGAGTGTTTAATACTTCGAGGTTATACGCATTTGCCAAGTGCACTTTCAGGGGGTACATAAACGTTAAGTTAGTTACCGGGTGCCCGCGGTTAAGCATATACTTTTACATACTTTTGAAACGCTCGTTGTAGCACCGAAATCTCGTGGCCTTCTTACATTACTATTATACTTAAACTATAGCTCACCAACCTTTGTGTTGACCTTTTTAAGCGTGTATTTCTCAGGTGCTTGAAGTCGCTTCCGCTATCATACTAGTCGTGCTGTAGAACCCGCTGCTTAGAGTCGTTATCGCATGACTACTTATCTTGCATTCAAACTTACATACTTTTGGAACTATATTATGTAACGACCTTTGTGGTCACGTACACTTATTTAATGCTTCTACTTAGTGAAGCTTACTTTTGGATTGTAAAACATGCGACGTTTGTTATGACGTCACTTTTATTAATGAATGCAAACTCTGTTTTGAAAACGCATATAGTACTTAACCTTGTAATGATCCTGTTGATGATGGTCTGTACATGATGATTTAGTACGGGGCGTCACATTTGGTATCAGAGCCTTGGTTGTAGGGAATTAGGATGCATTAGTGAGTCTAAGACCGACCCGAGTAGGATTCACTAATAGGACTAATCTACAACTTGCTAGTTTACTTGTTTCCGCTGTGTTTACTACATGTTGCTGCTTACCTTTACTGCTATATGCCGTATGCTACTACATGTTTTCACTACTGCATGCTATTATTTGCTTTCGATTGCATGCTACTTTCATACGATTTGCTGTTATTGCCATGCTAGTTACTGTTATACATGATTTAAACTATTGGCCAATTATTTGCGTGCTTTATGACTTACTGACATGGAAAAATTTATTTTTCCTTGTTCAGATGTCGGACGTTCCACCTGCTGGCATTCCGGGCAGTACAGGCTCAGACCCCGTTGTCCCACCTACTGCTACACCTGCTGCTGCTGCTGCCGATATTCCGGCCCCGACACCCACTGGCGATCCCGGCGCTTCCACTTCCGGAGCTAGCTCTAGTGCACCTGCCCCAGCGTCTTCTTCCAGACCCCCGAGGCAACTGGCTCGCATTGGTGGTATGGAGATCCCCGCGGAGTTCGGGGAAGGTCCTTTTCGTAATCACTGGCGCACTCCCTGCCGACGCACTCCCGACGGATACCTAGCCGTGATTACGCCAGGCCGACACCGACAGATGTTGGCCGCCTTCGGATATCCAGTTGAGCCACCCGTGTCACCACCACATGATTCAGACGACGGGTCTTCCACCGATGCTCCTTCAGACGACACCTCATCTGACGACTCCAGTGATGAGGAGGATCCCGCTGACAGACCGATTCAGGCACCCTCTACCCCGCCGAAGAAGCGGTATCGCTTTGCTGGCATTATTCCGGGTCGTACTATCACTGACGCTTTTGGTTGGCGTCAGAGGATTACTGCTCGTAAACGGCTGGTGCCGTACCCTGCTGACCCACTGATATTACCATCTCCACCCAGAGCCGGACCATCTACTTCAGCACCACCAGCACCACCTGCACCGCCAGCACCACCTGCCCCACCATCTTCCTCTAATGAGGGACTGAGGCGGGAGATTGAGATTCTTCAGGCCCGAGTTACTGAGCTTGAGGAGCAGTTGGCTCAGGTTTTGGACATCTTGCACCCACCATCACCGTAGGACTTTGTATTAGATTCTGTATTGTAATCTCTTTTGGAATTTCATATTTCACTTATGTATCGGACGAACTTATTGTAATGTATGGAACTTATTATCTTTAATGAATGGAAATTTGTGTTGTTTACTTTTTGCACAAGTGTTCTATTTACATTATCATGGTTTTGTGGTACTTATATCTGCTTGCGTTACTTAATCAACATGTGTTGTGCTATTTTCATGTTGATTGTTATACACTATATTATTATTATTATTTGCATACTGGATTTTGACTTGAGTCAAAAATGTTTGTTTAGAACATCATGGCCGACGGGAGATCAACCCCTACCGCAGCACAAATTGAAGAAATGATTAACGAGCGTGTTGCTGCTGCTCTAGCTGAAAGGCAACCCCAAGCTCCACCACCACCACCACCGGTTGTTCCACCCGTCCAAATTGGGTGTACATATAAGGAATTCCAAGGCTGTAAGCCGCACTACTTCAGTGGCACTGAGGGACCAGTCGGTCTCACAAGATGGTTCGAAAAGTTAGAATCGGTATTCAGGGTTAGCAATTGCTCTGAGGCTAACAAAACAAAATTTGCATCTTGCACGCTTTCCGATGGCGCGCTTACATGGTGGAATACCATGGCCCAAGCGCAAGGAATTGATGAGGCGTATGCTACGCCTTGGGAAGAATTTAAATCTGCTATGATCGAGGAATACTGTCCGAGGACCGAAATCCAAAAGATGGAAATTGAATTTATGCAATTGAAGACCGTAGGGAACGACCTTAACAGTTACAATCGTAGGTTTTTGGAGTTGGCTCTTATGTGCCCGACCATGGTCACCCCTGAATTTAAGCACTTGGAAAAATACTTCTCGGGACTTCCTAAGTCCTTGCTATTGTCTTTGCTTTTGACAAATTTCGTTCATATCTCGTTCTAGCTAAAACGGTGGTCTATACCGACTATTCTGCTCTTAGATACCTATTTTCGAAACAAGACGCCAAACCAAGATTAATCCGTTGGATCTTACTCTTACAAGAGTTCGATATTGAAATCCGAGATAAAAAGGGAGCAGAAAATCTCGCCGCTGATCATCTTTCTCGTCTTGAAAATCCCGAATTAGAAGTTCTAAATGAATCAGCCATACAAGACAACTTTCCTGATGAATATCTATTGAAGATAGATTATAATAAAATTTCATAGTTTGCAGACTATGCAAACTACTTAGTATGTTGATTCCTTGAAAAAGGGTTGTCGTACCAAAAACAAAAGAAATTCTTCAGTGATATAAAACACTATTTCTGGGAAGATCCACATTTGTTTAAAAGTTATCCCGATGGAATAATACGCCGATGTGTATTCGGAGATGAAGCTAGTAAAATTTTAAACCATTGTCACACAGGACCAACAGGAGGGCATTATGGGCCTCAGCTCACAGCAAGAAAAGTTTATGATGCTGGATTCTATTGGCCTACAATTTACAAAGACGCACACCTTCTTTGCAAATCCTGTGATGCTTGTCAAAGGGCCGAAAAAATAAGTTAACGTGATGAAATACCACAAAATGTCATTCAAGTATGTGAAGTATTTGACATTTGGGGTATTGACTTTATGGGTCCATTTCCAAAATCTCATAATAATCTCTACATTTTCGTAGCCATTGATTATGTATCTAAATGAGCGGAAGCACAAGCTCTCCCAACTAACGATGCACGAGTTGTAGTCAACTTTTTAAAACGTCTTTTTGCAAGGTTTGGAACACCGAAAGCTTTAATAAGTGATCGGGGAACTCATTTCTGTAATAACCAACTTGAGAAAGTTCTTAAAAGATATGGAGTAGCTCATAAAATCTCCACAACATATCATCCACAGACAAGTGGACAAGTTGAAAATACCAACCGAGCTTTAAAACGTATTTTAGAGAAAACCGTAGGATCAAATCCGAAGGAATGGTCCATTAAATTGGAGGATGCACTCTGGGCTTTTAGAACAGCCTACGAAACTCCAATTGGAACCACACCTTTTAGACTCGTTTACGGAAAAGCATGTCATCTTCCAGTAGAAATTGAACACAAAGCATTTTGGGCTTTGAAGACATGTAATCTTGATTTACATGAAGCTGGACGTCTACGGTTAAGTCAATTAAACGAATTAGAAGAATTAAGACATGAAGCATACGAAAATTCGTTAATCTATAAAGAAAGAACGAAGAAATGGCATGATAAAAGAATCAGAAGTTCAAAAGAATTTAAAGAAGGAGACAGAGTTCTTCTTTTCAATTCACGATTCAAGCTATTTCCTGAAAAATTGAAATCAAGATGGTCTGGACCATTCATAGTCAAAAGAGTTTTCTCGTACAGAACAGTAGAATTGATAAATTCAAATGGGATTGAATTTAAAGTTAATGGTCACAGAGTTAAACATTACATAGATAGTCCGATGGAAGTTGACAACGAAGTTAATCACAATTTCGATACCACAGCTAACTAAGTGTGGGGAGAATCAAGTCTTTTAAAGGATAATATGTATTTCTGTTAAAGTTAGATTTTCTGTTTTCGTGTAGTTCTCGAAAATGGAACCCGAATGGTCTTTCCCTAGCAGACCCTAAAGAACTAGTCTTCTTCCCTCATTCTGAATTTTTATTTTTTTAGGTTTTACGAGATGAAGACTTCCTGTGAACTAAACCATGGTCTAATACTACATGCTTTGATCACTAAACGTAATAATGACACCCTTCCAAGTGAAATAGTATCATTAATCAGAAAAAAATTGGACGAAGTAAGAAAAGAATCCAGATGCGAAAATAATAAGTTACAATTTGGTAAAGGAAAATCAAAATCCGCGGCGAAAAGAAGAGCACGATACCTTGAAAGATGTCACAAATGCGGAAAATGGTCACACGAAGGTAAATGTTCAAATAATCAAACCTATTCAAACACCGAATTTGTTACTTTATGCAGAGATGGACCGTTCATATGTTTAGAAGAAAAAACATTGAATGCTCGAGGTTACGCCTATGTAGCTATGGAAAACCAATTAGTCCGACTATCTTATGAGTGGGCTAGAGCATATCACTAAGAATACTATCTCACAAGTAAGTTTGTACAGTTTTTATTTTTATTTTTATTTTTAACCTTTTGATAATAAACGCTAATTTGTTCGCTATAAAGTATTAAATTGGTATTCGATAAAATTAGGTCTTGCGACCGAAATTATTGATATCATACAAAAATTTATTACATCACTGCGAAATTTACCGTTTATTCTTAAGGTATAAATATCTTTAATCAATCAACATAAAATATTTCAAAAATTCGTCATGAGTTAAACTAGGTTATGAAACCGAAATTACTTTACCGAAAAGAGGGGCGTATATTTTTGATAATATTTGATTGATTAAAGTGGGATAAAAGACCAAAAAGATTTTTAATTTTATTTTTACCTTGTTTTTAAAAATTAATATTTAAAAATTAAAATAATATTGTAAACTTTTTAAATCAATATATTTAAAATTGTAAATATTTGAAAAATTGATTTTTTTAATATAAGTTTGTATGTATAAAAACAAAAATATAATTTAAGTTTGGTGTGTTTATAAAAAAAAAAATTTTACTTTATTTCCTTAAGTTAAAAATATGATTTTTAAAATTCGTCGTGAGTTGAAGACTAGGTCTTTGAACCAAAATTGCTTTACCCAAGGGAGGGACGAGAACTTTTATTATCATTATTTTTAGCCTTATTGAATTAAAGTATGCCAAAAACATTAAAAAAAAACCAAAAATCTTTGCTTTTAAAACAAACGCCAATATGTTTGGAAACTTTGGTAAAATTTAATCAATTTTCTACGCTAATCACCCTCAATAATTTAAATTGTTACTGATTTCTTGCAAATGAGGGCATTGCAAGATCTTAAGTGTGGGAAGGGGTTAAATTCTTTCGGATTTTAAAATTTTTTGATTTAAACACTTGATTACCATTAAAAATACTAGTAACGTAGTAGTTGTATTAGAATCTAGTGCTCTCTGATAACAAAGAACAGCCCTAGTCTTATATACTGACTACCCACTTCTAGTAAAATTTTTCAAAATTTTCAATAAAATGAATTCAAAATCATGTTTATACATATTTATGAACGATAAAACTAGGTGTTAACACCGAAATTATTGTTACCTCGGAAAGGACATAAATTGAGAAACAAACCAAAATGTTAGAATTCATTTAAAATAGAATAGAGGACAATAAAAAGGCAAATAAAAGAAAATAAAAGCCAAGTGTGGGAAAATTTACCAAGTTATTTAAAACATAAGTCACATATTTTTGTAACAAATAACTGAAGATACTTTTGTTTTGGACGATTTTAATCAGTTTTACCCGATTTACTGTAATATATTTGAAAGAAAGATGGATCTACACTATGAATCAATTCCATCATTAAAAGGAAGTAAAGTCTTCCAAAAAAGAAACGCGCTTCTTGATTTAGGTCATGAAGTTGTCGTCCAGACCAGCTGTAGGTTGACAAAAAATCTAGAAAAATCATCACTAAAATCAGCAGGAAATCCACAGACCTCAGCATAAAATAGGGTCGCCAAATGGTCAGACTTATCCTAACCATAAGAGGATCTGTCTCGTAAAATGAGGATGACGCCGTGCAAATTAGCTGGATAAGACTAATGAATCAGATCCCCAGGAAAGGATAATCTCCTTAAAGATCAAAAATCAGCTTTTAAGCCTGATATTACTCAATCCTAGAGATTGACCTTAAAGATTGAGAATTACAAACTCATGGAATTCGATGATATCTAAACTCGAGCTTGAACGAGAAAATATTTTAATCAAAATTACAAACCGATTTGTTTTCTGAAAACCCATTTTTAATGCGTTCATTACCATTGAACGTAAAATCCTAGGAATTCACCTGGAATTCATTAGGTCACCTGAACTAAATCGGGTGTCAACCGTAAGAACGGTGGTTGCATAGTATGGTCAAAGACAGGACCTTGTGCCAAACTGGAAAATTATAAGGGTGAGCTTTACTATTGCTCCTACCAAGGATAGTAATTGCATCCGACACGTTATAGACCATAATTAAAAGCATGTCACGGGACATTGCCTTAACAGTTGCTTGTTCAACGCTTTCCTTTACAACCGGACGGTAGTTTATCGAAAGGTAATATACGGAGCAAGTATACTGGACGTGTTGCTTTCCTAATACGAGGTTAGCAAGTGGGTAACACAAAACCGCAAGTGTTGAGCTAAAATTTTCAAATCTGAAAGCCACCAAACCCACAAAAACAATTTGCAAACACCGGTGAAGGGTTATTCCGGAAAATTTATCTAGGGTAAAAACTAGATTGAATTTTCAAAAAGATCAAATGTTTTCATAAAGATCCAATTTCCTTAAAGGATCTAAATTTTTATAGTCATGTGAGGCTGTAAACCACAACGTTACTATCATTGTTCATACCGCCGTAATGAAATCACTGATGTACAAAGTGTGAAGAATAAAGAAGTGATTCTAGTATGTTTTTATTCAAGACTATATTGCTTGAGGACAAGCAACGCTCAAGTGTGGGAATATTTGATAATGCTAAAAACGAACATATATTTCATCGCATTATCCCTCAAGAAAGACAAGCTTTTAGTTGCAGTTGTCCTATTTACAAGGAATATTTGTTTAAAAATTAAAAGGTGAAGACAAAAGACAGATTCGACGAATTGAAGACGCAAACGACCAAAAAGCTCAAAAGTACAAAGTACAATCAAAGTGGTTCAAATTATTGATGAGAAACATCTCAAAATTACAAGAGTACAAGACGCAAAACGCAAAGTACAAGATATTAAATTATACGAAAGGACGTTCGAAAATCCGGAACCGAGACATGAACCAGCTTTCAACGTACGACGCAACGGACCGAAAGTTACAAATTAATTATGTATATAAATATAATATAATATAATATATAATTAATTATATAAATTATATATTTATATTATATTTATATAATAAAATCCGTCGGCAAGCTAGGAGCCAAACTTGTGTGAGCTGGATTCCACAGCTCCGCACTCGCGGAGCTTATAAAGGCAAAACCCACCGCACTCGCGGAGCACACAAAAACAGTAATCTGCCTATAAAAGGCCATGCAATTCGACGGATTATTTACATCTTTTTCTTCTTCATTCATACGTAAGATATATATATATATATATATATATATATATATATATATATATATATATATATATATATATATATATTTTAATTTTAATTTTAATTTTTAATAATAAGGGTATGTTAGCGAATGTTGTAAGGGTGTAAGTCGAAATTCTGTCCGTGTAACGCTACGCTATTTTTAATCACTGTAAGTTATGTTCAACCTTTTTAATTTAATGTCTCGTAGCTAAGTCATTATTATGCTTATTTAAAACGAAGTAATCATGATGTTGGGCTAAATATTTAAATTTGGGTAATTGGGCTTTGTACCATAATTGGGGTTTGGACAAAAGAACGACACTTGTGGAAATTAGACTATGAGCTATTAATGTGCTTTATATTTGTTTAACTACACTACTGTACGATTAGGTACACTGCCTATAAGTGTTGTAGCAAGGTTTAGGTATATCCATTCTATAAATAAATAAATATCTTGTGTAAAATTGTATCATATTTAATAGTATTTCGTTATAAAATATAAGCTATTTCATATACACCTCGCATAACATCAGATAGGTATTATTAAAGTAAGTTATTACACGTAGTAAAATATGTTTGTATCAAATATTTATTTGATAAAATAATATCTATAATGATAGTAAGTAAAAGTTGTATTATTTTATAATAATAATTATTATTATAAAAATATCAATATTTATAATTACTAAGATGACATTATGATAAAACGATAATTCTAATTATGATAACTTTAATATTTACGATAAATTTTAATATTATCTTTAAAATAATAATTCTATTTAAAATAATAATAATAATAATATTTTATAGTAACAATGACATTTCTATTAAAATGAAAATTTTTGTTAAAATGATAGTTTTAATACTAACGATACTTTTAATAATAATAGTAATGATAAAAATAATAAGAATGATAATTTTATCTAAATCAATATCTTATAATATTTTAATTTCATCATGATACTCTTACTCATTATTTCCTAATTGTTTCGTTTAATAGCTTTTAATCGTCTTTTATATCGTGTTCATAATAATGATAATAATAGTAATCAAAATAATTAGGTGTTACAAATATTTGTTTTAATTACACTAATATTAATAATGATAGTTACTATAACATTATTAACGATAATACTAATAATTATCTTAATGATAATATAGTAATAATAATAATAACAATAACAATAACCATTTTTAAATAATGATATATACATTAATAATGATGATAATAATAATAATACTAATAATAATAATAATAATAATAATAATAATAATAATAATAATAATAATAATAATTGGATAATAATAATACTAATTATAACTTTAACGATAATAACGATAGTAATAATAAAAAAAATAACAATTTTTAATGATAAATCCCTTTTATTGATAAAGATAATAATAATGATAATAATAAGATAAAACTAGAACGACGATAAAAACGACGATAATAATAATCATTTTTAATAAAAATATCGAAAATTCAATTGATTATAACTTCTAATCCGTTCATCAAAACTATTCGATATCTAAAGGAAAAGTCCTTAATTTTTCGCTAGCTTTCCAAGGACATGCATATCTTATACCTTATCTCAACCGCAAGTGTAACTAATTCAATATTCAACCTAACCTGTCTAAGGGCAATATCAAAAGTACAAGCATGCATAATCCTAAATACTCGAGCACTAGTCAGGGATACACTATTAGTATGTAAAAGTTAAATTATGAGTACTCACGTATCAATATTGAGATTCAATATTGCAGGAAAGGTACGTAGACGTAACGGAAATGATAAACACTATATTGACCTCACGAGCATACCCACGAACCATACTCAATCACCTCCATAGCTATAACCCATAATTTCCTTAATCCTATCCTACTCGAAAAACAATTTCGAAATCACTCGGACAGCACTCCGTCGTAATATTTTATGTATACTAATAATACGGAGTAAATATATATATGTAAATCGATTGAGAGAGTTTAAAGAAAAATATTTTCAAGTTTCTATGAAATAATGAAACCTATTGAATTCTATTTATAATAGATTTTTGAATTATTAAAGTGAATTATTAAAGTATGAATTATTAAAGTGAATTATTAAAGTATGAATTATTAAAGTGAATTATTAAAGTATGAATTATTAAAGTGAATTATTAAAGTATGAATTATTAAAGTTAAAGTAAAGTAAAAATAAAGTAAAGGTAAAGTTTAAGTATAGTAAAAGTATAAAACTATGTACGTATAATACGTGTATAAATATATATAATATTAATTTAAATCGTTATATATATTTAATAAAATAAAATATAAATATCGTTATCTTTATCATACTAGTTAAGTAATGAGTTGTCAAAAGTGGTTCTAGATATTTATAAAAGTTATATACTTTTTAATAATAAAATTCTTTTTAAACTGAAAACGTTTTTGTACGTTTGAAACTAAATAGATCAATCGAGTCTTTATGAGATTCAATCTTCCACTATCCTTTGTCTAGTTCTCAATGATTGACAATTTATTCTTATTTATAAATCACTTTACCATTTTCCGAATATTGTTAAAATGGAAAGATTTCTCAAATCAACGTGGGCCTTTCAACAGAGACTTGTAATCATAATTCAATATATCTGATAATTCAATCATTTGATCTTATCTTCTAATTCCATTGATAAACATTTTGAAACAGATACAATCATATAAAGTATTTAATCTAATATTTTGTTTACGTTTCAAGTTATAATATATATATATACACATATACATATATAATCATATTCGTTTAATGGTTCGTGAATCGTTGGAACTTGGTCGAGGTTGAATGAATGTATGAACATAGTTTAAAATTCTTGCAATTTAACTTAACAAATATTGCTTATCGTGTCGGAAATATATAAAGATTAAAGTTTAAATTTGGTTGGAAATTTCCGGGTTGTCACAGGTAATGGAGAATATTTATGACTTGCACTTGGTTTAATGCGAATTAATGTCGCATCATGTAAATTTACATGTCCCCATATAAATATTGAGAGTTTTGTACTCATTTCCAATTGTCTAGTTATTAGCTGCAAGCGTTTATCTATTGATTCAGCTAAACCAATTTTGTGTATGCGCATGAGCAGCTGGATGTTCAACAACAATCCATGTAGACATATAATAATCATTAAATGCTTGAGATGTTAACTCACCAGCATTATCAATTCTCATCCCTTTTTAATGGTGTAATCAGAATAATGTGTTCTCAATTTAATAATTTGTGCAAGAAACTTTGCAAATGCCATATTACTGCTTAATATGTGACGATCGCTCCAAATCCATATGGACGAACACGTCATTCATCGATTTCATTGCGAGGTATTTGACCTCTTTATGATACGTTTTGTAAACATTGCATTCTTTTGAAAAGGCACACCATAAATGAATATTTAAATCAAAGGTTTTCGACATCTGATAATTTCTACATATAGACAATCATCGTAATATAATAATTTACAATAATACTTCCGTTGATAATGCAGTCAAAATAAGATACATGGTGATGATTTGGTGAATGCAACGTTTCCTTGAAAAATATGCCATGTATGACTCCATGCACATAGCTTGTCTAACATATAAGCAAATAGCGGAAGACTTCTAGGGAATCTGAGAATAAACATGCTAACAAGTGTCAACACAAAGGTTGGTGAGTTCATAGTTTTAATGTTGCGCATAATCTGTATATAAAGGTGTATCACAAGATTTCAGTTGTTCAATCCAGAAACGTTTATCAAAATATTCTACGAAATTGAGCACCCTGGTAACTAAACTTAACGTATATATAATTTGTACCCTTTGTATAATCATCTTAATAATACACGCAAACCAACGTGTACGCTTCTCAAATAGCATACGTCCGTTAAAAGGCTAGTGCTCTAGCTCGGACGGGGATATCAAGCCCTATGGATCCATATATAACTACTCGCGCCCACCAGTTCTTATAACCGGCAGTTACTAGTTACCAAAGCTAAGGGATTTTCGGTTCAAACTCGGTGTAGAATTTATATGTACTTGTATCCATTGCGTTTAAAATAAAGTGCATGTATTCTCAGCCCAAAAATATAGATTGCAAAATCAATTAAAAAGGGAGCAAATGAAACTCACCTTAGCAGCATATAAAGTCGTTCACCAAAATGTGATCGAAACTCGGATTACCAAATAACCGTATATCTCAACCTAGAGAACATATGTTTGTCAATAAATGTCTATCAAGATAGGTCAGGTCATAGTGTATAACAATCCTAATGCTCGAGATCGACATACAAAAGTTATCCAAAGTCATTTCAAAAAGTCAATTTTGACAATAATTCAACAAAACGAGACGTGCCTTATATATGGATTCATTTACTTGGCTGGTAATATTCAAAAATCCAATTTATCATTCTTACAAACAAGTTTCAAAAGCAATTTCAAGCAATGTCAATCATAATTCAGTTGATCATATCTTTTAATTCGTTCACCGAAATTACGCGATTTCTAAATGAAAAGTTATTGATTTTTCGCCAGCTTTCCAAAAACATGCATATCATATACCTTTTATCAGTAATATATGTATTTACTTCGTGATTCATCATAATTGTTTAACGACAAAATTTAGCATACTAGCATGCATAAATATATATACTCGAGCACTAGACATGGATACATAATTAATGTATAAAAGATAAAATATGAGTGCTTACGTATCAATATTGAGATTCAATATTGTAGAAAAGTACGTAGACGTAACGGAGATGATAACACTAGGTTTGACTTGAAAATAATATCCATGAATATTACCCATAACCTCCATAGCTATAACCCATAATTTTCTTAGTTTTATCCCGCTCATAAAACCATTTTGAAAGTGATACGCTCATGACCTCGTCGTAGTATTTTATGTATAATACTAATTAATAATATTACTACAAATAATATTAAGATTAATAATAATACTAATCTTAATAATAATAATAATAATAACAATAATAAGAATAATAATAATTAAATAAATAAATAATTACTTACGGAGTAATTTAAATCAAAACAGAGGCAGATATCTCGAGCTTTTATAGTATGTGGCCTGCTACAGTACCTCATGCGATCGCATGAGTTTTCAGTGTTTTTGCCATGCGATCGCATGTCCGCCTTATCCGTTTTTGTTTGCTAGTTTGTCGACATCAAATAGTGTTACTGTAGCAAATAGTATTTACTGTAGCAAATAGTGTTACTGTAGCAAATCACTGTAGCAAAGTCGTTTCACTGTAGCATTGCAGCAAAATACGGTTTCACTGTAGCAAATAGTGTTTTACTGTAGAAAATAGTGTTTTACTGTAGCAAATAGTGTTTTACTGTAGGAAAGTCATTTTTACTTGTATATATATATATATATATATACATACATATAATTGTTCATGAATCGTCGAGAGCAGTCAAATGTAATGAAACAGTTCTAAAATTTTGAGATTCAACTTCATAGACTTTGCTTATCGTGTCGGAAACGTTAAATCATTTAAAGATAAAGTTTAAATTTGGTCAAAAATTTCCGGGTTGTCACATAATAACACACAAACATGAGACCATCCGCTAGATGCGTCTATTAGAACCATGAAATATCAAAATGGTCCACATGATGGATGAATTGGTCCATATATATAACCTTGAATTCTTTCAAGAAACATTGGTGATTTTTTCTCAATATTCTTTTCATTAATCACTATATGTGCTTTTCATTAATTACCATATGTGTTTTTCATTAATCACCATATGCGCTTTTCATTATATATCATTTTCACCATATGCGTTGCGCTTTTAATCATATGCGCTGTGCTTTTCATCATGTGCGCTTTTCATCATATGCGCCTTTTATCATATGCGCTTTTAATCATATGCGCTGCGCTTTTCATCATATGCGCCTTTTATCATATGCGCTTTTTATCATCTGCACTTTTAATCGTATGCGTTGCGCTTTTCATCATATGCGCTTTTTATCATCTGCGCTTTTGATATTATGATTACAGTTGTAATATTAATATTAATATTAATATTAATATTAATATTAATATTAATACTCGTATTATTATTATATTATTTTATCCCAGTAGATTAAAGAATTGTTAAGACTCAAATTAGATTCCATTATATAACACCAAACCACTTAGAGATGGCGATGGATATAATTCAAACAAACACCAAAACCTTATCTTGATAATATATAAACATATAACAACAACTGAAAAACATGTCCCAACAAATACATAATAATTCGGCCAAGATAAAATATAAACATGGTGGCTTAATAAGGAAACCCGATGATATTTCAGTTCCTTTGTTTTATTCTAAAACTCAAGTGGCAACCATCTTTATCAACTTTTAATATTAAAAACATAGAATACTCAAGTAACATCTTTTTGAGCCGACAAGCAAAAATGGGTGGGTCTTACGGTCCCTCTTATCAGGGGCGGAGGCAGGATTTTGAAAGGATGGGGTCACAAAATTATAACTAGTATAGCGACTATAAAATATTTAATTATCAAACTATTATTAGATACATACAAAATATTCAAGTTACATTTCAAAATTTCCTTAGTTGAAAACGACCCATGAGTGCTTCATTCGGACACTAGAAAGTGTCTTTCTATGGCAATCCTTTAAAACTTCATTATTAAGCTACGCATATTAAGTTTTACAAGCTTCATTTTTAATATATAAAAATAAATAGAAGACATGTCTTAGAATGAACTACTCATGATATAAATTAAATTCGTTGAACTAGATTAGGCATGAAATCTAGTTAATTAACTCTAACATACTTGATGGCGACTACTACAAGTGAAATATGTTAAAAGAAATTTGTAAAATCATCGGTACATGCACATAAGATTTTGGATATATGGGCTGCTAACAATAATTGGGCTGTGGACTGATTAGAAAAAGTCATCGGTGTATATAAGATTTTTGGATGGTGTCACGTACACAAAATATAATATTTTACACTAGAAAGGCTACTAGGTTGTGAATTAAATGACAAGTTGAGTGGGGTCACTTGCCCACAGTACCTAATAGGTACCTCCGCCTCTGCCTCTTATAATAAATAAATTAGAACCTCATCATCATAATCTAGAAGGCAGCCAAATAATCGAAAGCTTGATGATTTCATTCGGTAACAGTAGGATTTAAATGAACCTCATAATCCAAGTGATGTGAGCTCAAAGATCAAGTGAAGGTGTGTAGTGGGGCTGGCTTAGCTCATCATGACCCATACAAAACAATTAAGTCCAACTTGTTATATCCTTTAGTCGACTAGAAAATTGCAGATTGCCCCACATGTATTAATATATGACAAGAAAATTGAAACTTTCGGTCAAAAAAAATGGAAAGTAAAACGTGGGTTAGCAAACAGCTGGATAGTTTGATTGCTTGTGGGGTTCCGTTTAAAAAAAAAAAAAATAATAGCACTCAATCATTCATAATTATTATCTTTACTTCCACTAACTCTATAATATTGGCACCTTCACTTCCTATCACCATTATTAACATATTCGATTTTTATTATCTTCTAATCCTCATCCTCTATGTTTACTAACGAGGTTAGAAAAAAAAATATATATGAAGGGTGGCGGTTTAGTGAGGTTCTTTCAATAATTGTCATATACATATAAACAAACACCAGCGGGTAAATAGAAAATTGGCGGGTCGCGGATGTATAGGAACCGCGCCCGTCGCTCGCGGGTGCCATCCCTACGACCCTACTTGTACTTAATCATTTAGAGGTACTCCAAGAGTGGAAACCGTTCAGTACCACTCTTTCATCTAGAGGCACACATTAAAAGGACTGACTGACTATCCATACTTGCTCTTAAATTTTATTTTCTTCCTTTTAGATTAGTTTTATGATAGTTTTAATTATTGTAAGTGTGCTAATAAATAGCTTAAATGGATATTGTATTTTGAGGTTCTGCCGTGTGAAGATAATACAACTGAAGTGAAAAGTACAAGACTTTTAAAGCTACAAAGAAGACCCAGCGAGAGGTACAAGCAACAAGCATGGAGTACAAGTCTACAAAGCATAAGCAAGTTGTCGGCAGAAAACAATACCAGGACATACTCATTCAAACATCGTTTAAAGTTCACATTCAACATTTTTCTCCGTCTCGTTTCAAGCAAGTAGATAGATATCAATTAATATTAATAAAGAAAACAAGATAATTGTTTTGAGGTACGGATTCCTTGTTAATTAACTAAGTCAAAGTAATGTAAATTATAATGTCAACAGCTTTTGGAATACCTGATGAGTATAACTCAGTGGTGGAAGAACCCAATCTGATAAATTCTTGATCAGAAGACACATCAGAGGTTTCTAGATCTTCCAGCGGTTTTAGCAGCGGAGGACGGTGGCCTGCGGGAGCTCTTCGTGCTGATAACGTGTTATAATTTAGTAGTAAGAAAGAAGAGATTAAATTCTTATTCAAGAATGGTGTACATATCCTTACAATTGAGTGAGTATTTATAATACTAAAACTTAACTGTACATTACTCGTTTTCATCTTCAATTATAGAGTAGGTGAAATAGTAATCAATAATTCATAATTTTACTGTGCAAGATTATCAATTATCTCTATTCATCTGCATGCGTACAAAATGAGAATCCATCCATATCATAACAGTTTGTTTGATCATTGCATTGTATATTATATTGTAGTAATAACTTATAAGTGTTAGCATTGCTAGTTATCTAATAAGACCTTGTGTTAGAGCAAGAAACCCAACGTGTGGATGATGATGTGGCATCAACCCACGCCTCATTTTCTCTGTTACACTCCGTGAGTTTGGACGTGGGTAGAGGCGTGGGGAGAATCCAACATTCACAGCCACTAGCCACGTTCATGAGTCACTATCATTGGTCTACTTGTCATTTTTTTCTTTCTTATTAATTAAATTATTTTTACTCTAATTTTACCTTTCACAATTTAAATTATTTCTACGGATCAAAGATAGTCAACTGAAACATGATCGTTATTTTTTTTAACTGCAAAACGTAGTACGATAGACTACCTAGTAAAGCACTAGGTGAGCCCGCGAATAAAGTACAATACGAAATCGATGTTGTTGTTTTTTTTAATTACATCGACTTTTTTAAGCCAATCGATTCACGAAACATTTTTTTTTTTTAAAGGCATATAGAATTTTTATTAATCTCAAATAGTTTTACATCCTAGCTCACTGATTTATACATAATACTCACTGAAGTACCATATCACCATGATGCAAAGGTTGCAACATAGCAACATATCTCGACTAATTACAACTTATGACAAAAAGACTAGCGGGTTGTGTAATCAATTGTGCCAATCGATCTTTATACTTTTGCAACGTTTCGCGATCCACTCAAAGCTCTTAACTTGTATCTCATTTAGCGTGACCGGAGGATTCCATCCTTTGTTTGAGAAGACTTTTTGATTCTGATTCTTCCATATTAGATAACCACACGTCCATTCAACCGCTTGCCAAATCTTATCACCCAAACTTGACATTTGATGAGAAAAGACACCACGAAAGGCTTCATTAATACTCAAATTTGTAGAACCATGAATACCCCACCACTTGTAGAAAATATCCCATATATCCAAACTAACATTGCAAGGTAAAAGAGCATGGTCCACCGTCTCAACACAACCATCACAAATAGGATAACAGGTGAAATGGAGGTTTATACCTCTCTTATCGAGTTCCATCAACACCGGTAGCCTTTTCCTTTTGGCCCGCCATACAAAAACCTCTACTTTTTTGGAACAAAATTGTTCCTCATTGTTTCAAAGTTATTTGTATCGGGACCTAAAAGAATTGCATTAATTTTACCGGATAATACCTTAGTTATGAACCGCCCATTACCACTCATAGACCAACGCCAACTATCCACAGATTCCGGATTGATTTCAGCTTCTGCTAGGATGGCCGTGAGCTGCTCGAGTTCTGTTAAGGTCCTCCTGCTTGGTTGTCTTGTCCACATCCACATACCAGGCATTTTGACCCATCCCATCTAACACGATCATGAACCGAAGTATCTAGATCCGACTCCAATCTCGCTAATCTAGCAAACTTGCACTTCAAGGGAACACTCGTGATCCAAGTGTCGTTCCAGAATGAGGTATCCTTGCCATTCCCGACTACCTTTACAAATGGTGATTTGAATTGCACACCCAATGTCTCTAGCTTTTCACCTGTTTTGATAATATCACACCAAGTATTGTTAGTAGAAAATGAGACGACCCGTCCTAATCCATAAGGATGAATACAATAACATATGGTTACATTGCGAGGTATTTGACCTCTATATGATACATTTTACAAACATTGAATTCGTTTTTAAAAGACAAACTTTCATTGCAACGAAAGTTGACAGGTATGCATACCATTTCATAATATCCAACTATAAATGACCTAATCTGTCATTTACTTAATCGTAATCTTTATTGAACTCAACGACTTGAATGCAACGTCTTTTGAAATATGTCATGAATGACTCCCAGTAATATCTTTAAAATGAGCAAATGCACAACGAAAGATTTCTTTCAATCCTGAGAATAAACATGCTTTAAAGTGTCAACCAAAAGGTTGGTGAGTTCATTAGTTAATCATCAATATTCATTTCCATCATTTTTAATAGACCACAAGATTTCATATTTCCATTTCTCATAAACATCATGCATGCATATAGCCATCTGCATAAAAATCATTCATATGGATTGAACACCTGGTAACCGACATTAACCATAATGCATAGAATATCCCTACAGACATCGACGTCTGTAAAATAATAATCTCGAAGTACTAAAGCCATCCATAGACATGAATAGGGGTTGTTAGGCTCAATGGATCTATCTTTAGGATTCGCGTTAATTAGGGGCCATTTCCCTAATTCTTTGGTTACCAGACTTGAAGGGCGATATTCGATTTCGATAATCCAACCATAGAATATAATTTCGATTACTTGTGTCTATTTCGTAAAACATTTATAAAAGCAGTGCATGTATTCTCAGTCCCAAAAATATATATTGCAAAAGCATTTAAAAAAGGGAGCAAATGAAACTCACGATACTGTATTTCGTAGTAAAAATACATATGACGGCATTGAACAAGTGCAAGGTTGGCCTCGGATTCACGAACCTATATTAAGTATATATATTTATATGTCGGTCCATATCTGTCTAACAATTTAGGTTAGGTTATAGTGTATCACAATCCTAATGCTCGAGACCAATATGCAAAAGTCAACAAAAATCAACTTAACCCAAAATGATTTCCAAAATCTATACATGTTTATTATATAACATAAATATAGTCGTTTTATATATTTAATCATATTTTATTAGAGTAAATAATATAAATCATTTATTAATACATAAAAATTTATATTAAAATTTTATATATGATAAAAATATACTTTTATATATCTTAAGTAATAAAATTTATAAAGTTCACTTAATATCATAAAAATATAGTGGTATGTATTATTAATGTAATTATATTACATGTGGTAAAATATCTTTGTATCACATATCCATTTGATAAAATAATATTGATAATAATAATAATAAGTAAAGTTGTATTATTTTGTAATAATAATAATAATTATTATTATTCTCTAATAACCATAACAATATTTATATTTACTAATGATGATAACAATTATGATAAAATAATAATTCTAATCATGATAATTTTAATAATAACGATACTTTTTAATATTAACCGTAATAATAATAATATTTTATAAAAATAATAATTTTTAATAATAATAATAAAATGATAATAAAAATGATATTTTATAATAATAATGATATTTCTATTAAATGATAATTTTAATAAAAATGATAGTTTTAATATAAATGATACTTTTAATAATAATAATAATAATAATAATAATAATAATAATGATAAAAATATTGAAAATGATATTTTTCTCTTAAGGCAATATCTTACAATATTTTAATTTCATCATGATACTCATACTCATTATTTCCTAATCTATTTATTTAATAACTTTTAGTCCTCTTTTATATCACATTCATATTAATGACAATAATAGTAACCATAATAATTAGATAATACTAATATTAGTTTTAATGATAATGATAATAATAATAATAATAATAATAATAATAAATATCATAATGATATTAATGATAACACTAATAATAATAATAATAATAATAATAATAATAATAATAATAATAATAATAATAATAATAATAATAATAATAATAATAATAATAATAGTAACGATAATATTAATAATAACTTTAATAATAATAACGATAGTAATAATAATAGCAATAACAATTTTTAATGATAATACTTATATTAATAACGATAATGATAATAATAATAATAAGTTTTAGATAATAATAATAACGACGATAATAACGACGATAGTAATAATAATAATCATAATAATACTAAAATTCAGTTGGTCATATCTTTTAATCCGTTCATCAAAATCACGCGATTCCTAAATGAAAAGTTATTAATTTTTTGTCAGCTTTCCAACGACATGCATATCATATACCTTATCTCAGTAGCATGTGTATCAAATTCGTGATTTATCATAAACTATTTAACGACGAAATTAAGTATACCAGCATGCATAATCATATATACTCGAGCACTAGTCAGGGATACACTATTAATATAAAAGATTACATATGAATGCTCACGTATCAATATTGTGATTCAATATTGCAGGAAAGTACGTGGACACAACGGAGATGATAAACACTAAGTTGGCCTCACGAGCTATATGTGACGACCCGGAAATTTCTGACCAAACTTAAACTTTATCTTTAAATGATTTAATGTTTTCGACACTATAAGCAAAGTCTGTAATGTTGAGTCTCAAAGTTTTGGAACTATATTCATGTAATCAATTATTCTTTGACTATTCTCGAAGATTCATGAATAATATATATATATATATATATATATATATATATATATATATATATATATATATATATATATATATATATATATATATATATATATATATATATATATATATATATATATGATTTCAAGTTATTTAGTAAACGACAGTAACATTCGATTATTGATTCGATTGATATTTAGATAAGTTAACTAAAACGTTTAAGATGAACCAGTAAAACACTAATTTGCTACAGTATTTTCGAATTGCTACAGTACCGAAAAGCTACAGTGTTTTCGAAAATCACTATTTGCTACAGTAACTTTGCTACAGTAAAACACTATTTCAAAATGAAAATATATATACGTATATGTATATACTACGAGACGATGATTTATAGAAGTAAATGACCAAAACACTCGAAAGTTTAAGATATACTTTGAGTGGTATAGTTTAGGGATAATTTAAGGCTATATTTTGACAAAGGTACGTGACACGAAACGTAAAATGCAAGTTTTCTAAGTGTACGAAAGGACATTCGAAAAACCGGAACCGGGACATAAGTCGAGTGACGACGTACGACTTATCGGAACAAAAATTTCAAGTCAACTATGCATGTGAATTTAATATAATATATAATTAATTATATAAATTAAATATATTATATTTATAATTAAATAATATGTCGACAAACTAGAAGTTAAACGTTCCTGAGCTGGATTAATAGGCCATGCGATCACATGGCCAATGCTCATCAAACCCATGCGATCGCATGGGGGAGCTGGTGACAAAATGTGCTATAAAAGCACTCGATCTGGTTCCAGTTTTATCAATCTATATCTCTCGATATCTCTCTCTATGTATATATTTATATATTATTATTATTATTATTATTATTATTATTATTATTATTATTATTATTATTATTAAGATTAATATTATTATTAATCTTATCATTATTAGTAGTATTAGTATTATTATTATTTATACATAAAATACTACGACGAGATCATGTGCGTGTCACTTTCAAAACTGGTTTTCAAACGGGATAGAGCTAAGGAAACTATGGGTTATAGCTATGGAGGTTATGGGTAATATTCATTGGTACTGTTCGCAAGTCAAACCTAGTGTTTATCATCTCTGTTGCGTCTACGTACTTTCCTGCTATATTGAATCACAATATTGATACGTGAGCATTCATATCTTATCTTTTATATATTAATAGTGCATCCCTGACTAGTGCTCGAGTATATATGTTTATGCATGCTTGTATGCTAAATTTCGTTGTTAAACAGTTTATGATGAATCACGAATTAAATACATATATTACTGATAAAAGGTATAAGATATGCATGTTTTTGGAAAGCTGGCGAAAAATCAATAAATTTTCATTTAGAAATCACGTAATTTCGATAAACGAATCAAAAGATATGGTCAACTGAATTATGATTGGCGTTAATTGGAATTGCTTTTGAATCTGCAATTAATATTTAAACAACTTGTTTGTAAGATTGATAAATTGGATTTTTGAATATTACCAACCGAGTAAATGAATCCTTATATAAGGTACGTCTCGTTTTGTTGAACTATTGTCAAAATTGACCTTTTGAAATGACTGTTGATAACTTTTGTATGTCGATCTCGAGCATTAGGATTGTGATACACTATGACCTGACCTAGCTTGATAGACATTTATTGACCAACATATGTTCTCTAGGTTGAGATTTACGGTTATTTGGTATTCCAAGTTTCGGTCACATTTCGGTGAACGACTTTATGTGCTGCTAAGGTGAATTTCATTTGCTCCCTTTTTAATTGCTTTTGCAATCTATATTTTTGGGCTGAGAATACATGCACTTTATTTTAAACGCAATGGATACAAGTACATACTAAATTCTACACCGAGTTTGAACCGAAAATCCCTTAGCTTTGGTAACTAGTAACTGCCGGTTATAAGAACTGGTAGGCGCGAGTAGTTATATATGGATCCATAGGGCTTGACATCCCCGTCTGTTCCAGGTATAGAAACCCTAGCCTGAACTATAAAACAGACGTATGCTATTTTAGTTTAGTACAGGTTGAATTGCGTTGCATGTATGTTAAAACATGGGTACTTATTATAACATTAAATCTTAGTTACCAGGGTGCTCATTCTTGTAGAATATTTTGATAAACGTTTCTGGATGAAACAACTGAAATTTTGTGATCCACCTTTATGTACAGATTATGCAAAACATTAAAACTACGAACTCACCAACCTTTGTGTTGACACTTGTTAGCATGTTTATTCTCAGGTTCCCTAGAAGTCTTCCGCTGTTTGCTTATATGTTAGACAAGCTATGTGCATGGAGTCTTACATGGCATATTTTACAAGGAAACGTTGCTTTCACTAAATCATCACCATGTATCTTATTTTGATTGCATTGTCAACGGAAGTACTATTGTAAACTATTATTTACGGCGATTGTCTATATATAGAAATCATCAGATGTCGAAAACCTTTGATTTAAATATTCATTTATGGTGTGCCTTTTCAAAAGAATGCAATGTTTACAAAACGTATCATATAGAGGTCAAATACCTCGCAATGAAATCGATGAATGACGTGTTCGTCCATATGGATTTGGAGCGATCATCACACTATACCCCCTATCCATACCTATAACCTCCATAGCTATAACCCATATTATCCTTAGCTCTATCCCACTCGAAAAACTCGTTTTGAAATCGCTTGAACATCACTCCGTCATAGTATTTTATGTATATATCAATAATAATACTACTAATAATAATATTGAGATTAATAATAATAATATTTAGTTTTAACAATAATAATATAAATATGAATAAATATAATACAGAGTGAGTAAGATAGATAAATGAATAAGTGTGTGTTTCGGAACCAGAACTCGGTCGCGTTTTATAAGATGTTGCCACCAGCCTCCCCATACGATCGCATGGGTGTGAGGGCAATATGTCATGCGATCGCATGACACCTTTGGACAGCTCATACGCAATATTTTTCCTCTGCCGACACTCGTTTATTTATTATTTATATATATTTATATATATAAATTATATATATATATATATATATATTATATTCACGTATATAGTTAATTTATAATTTTAGTTCCGATGACTTGTACATTTACGCTCGACTTATGTTCCGGTTCCGGTTTCTCGAACGCATTTTCGTACGCTTAGAAAACAAGTATTTTATGTTTTGTGTAATGTACCATTATACATAACAAGACTCAAATCAATGAAAACTATCCCACTAAAAATGTAATTTATTCATTTGAGTGTTTTGGTCATTTGCTTCTATAAATCAAGATCTCGTTATTTATCAAAGTATGTTTAATAATATTATTTTAAATCCAAAACGTTTTATGACCAAGTTAATATTATATTTCATCACTTCGTAAAATATAAATATATTTTCATTTAGAAATATAAACTTATATATTTTAGAAATATTTATTTACTAATATAATATTTAGTTTTTCAAAAACTAATTATATTTCAAAGTTTAATATATATAATTTAAAATCGTTTAAACAATAGATATTATTATATCACCTAACGTTTATGCTCTAAAACTTAATTTAATAATCACACGTATGTATATATTCATACATATCTATTTACACATAATTGTTCGTGAATCATCGAGAGCAGTCGAAGGGTAAATGAATACATGAACACAGTTCAAAGTTTTTGAGATTTCAACATTACAGACTTTGCTTATCTTGTCGAAAACATTAAATCATTTAAAGATTAAGTTTAAATTTGATCAGAAATTTCCGGGTTGTCACAGAAAAAGCGTGGGTTTGACCCCACGAATTCATTAGACCCGAATCCCCATAAATGCTTTTAATGACCTTAACCCACAAGGAAGTAGTTTCAGATTTAAACTGCCACCACCATGTAGTGACCCGAAATTTTACATTTTTATATATATTAAATGAAATTGTTATTTACATGATTAAGTGTTTCCAACATGTTAAGCAATCAAACTTGTTAAGACTTGATTAATTTAAATAGGTTTCATATAGACAATTGGCCGCCCAAGTTGACCGGTGATTCACGAACGTTAAAACTTGTAAAAACTATATGATGACATACATATGATTATATATATAGTTAACATAATATTATGATAAGTAAGTATCTCATTAGGTTTTTTACTAATGAGTTATATACATAAAATTGAGTTTATTGAATTAAGAAACTCGAAACGATATATATAACGATTATCGTTATAACACTAAACTATAACAACGTCTTACTAAATACATATGAATCATATTAAGATATTGATACACTATGTTTAATCATGATAAATGATAAGTAAACATGTCATTAAGTGTATTAACACTAAACTATATATGTAAAAACAAGACTACTAACTTAATGATTTCGAAACGAGACATATATGTAACGATTATCGTTGTAACAACATTTAACTGAATATATATCATACTAAGATATATTAATATATCATAATATCATGATAATGTAATAATTTAACATCTCTTTAGATATAATAAACAATGGGTTAACAACATTTAACAAGATCGTTAACCTAAAGGTTTCAAAACAACATTTACATGTAACGACTAACGATGACTTAACGACTCAGTTAAAATGTATATACATGTAGTGTTTTAATATGTATATATACACTTTTGAAAGACTTCAAGACACTTATCAAAATACTTCTACTTAACAAAAATGCTTACAATTACATCCTCATTCAGTTTCATCAACAATTCTACTAGTATGCACCCGTATTCGTACTCGTACAATACACAGCTTTTAGATTTATGTACTATTGGTATATACACTCCAATGATTAGCTCTTAGCAGCCCATGTGAGTCACCTAACATATGTGGGAACCATCATTTGGCAACTAGTATAAAATATCTCATAAAATTACAAAAATATTAGTAATCATTCATGACTTATTTGCATGTAAACAAAATTACACGTCCTTTATATCTAATCCATATACCAATGACCAAACACACCTACAAACACTTTAATTCTTCAATTTTCTTCATCTAATTGATCTCTCTCATGTTCTATCTTCAAGTTCTAAGTGTTCTTCATAAATTCTATAAGTTCTAGTTTCATAAAATCAAGAATACTTCCAAGTTTGCTAGCTTACTTCCAATCTTGTAAAGTGATCATCCAATCTCAAGAAATCTTTCTTATTTACAGTAAGATATCTTTCTAATACAAGGTAATACTCATATTCAAACTTTGATTCAATTTCTATAACTATAACAATCTTATTTCGAGTGGAAATCTTACTTGAACTTGTTTTCGTGTCATGATTCTGCTTCAAGAACTTTCAAGCCATCCAAGGATCCTTTGAAGCTAGATCTATTTTTTTCATTTCTAGTACGTTTATCCACAAAATCTTAGGTAGTAATGATGTTCATAACATCATTCGATTCATATATATAAAACTACCTTATTCGAAGGTTTAAACTTGAAATCACTATAACATAGTTTAGTTAATTCTAAACTTGTTCGCAAACAAAAGTTAATCCTTCTAACTTAACTTTTAAAATCAACTAATCATATGTTCTATATCTATATGATATGCTAACTTAATGATTTAAAACCTGGAAACACGAAAAACACCGTAAAACCGGACATACGCCATCGTAGTAACACTGCGGGCTGTTTTGGGTTTGATAATTAAAAACTATGATAAACTTTGATTTAAAAGTTGTTCTTCTGGAAAAATAATTTTTTTTATGAACATGAAACTATATCCAAAAATCATGGTTAAACTCAAAGTGGAAGTATGTTTTTCAAAATGGTCATCAAGACGTCGTTCTTTCGACAGAAATGACTACCTCTTACAAAAATGACTTCTAACTTATATTTCTGACTACAAACCTATACTTTTTCTGTTTAGATTCATAAAATAGAGTTCAATATGAAACCATAGAAATTTAATTCACTCAAAACAGATTTAAAACGAAGAAGTTATGGGTAAAACAAGATTGGATATTTTTTGATTGTTGTAGCTACGGGAAATATTGTAACAATTCTATACAAATCATATCTTAGCTAACTTATATTATATTATACAGTAATGTTTGAGTTAGCTATATAGGGTTGAGGTTGATTCCAAAAATATATATACTTTGAGTTGTGATCTAGCCTGAGACGTGTAAACACTGGGTCGTGGATTGATTCAAGATAATATATATCAATTTATTTCTGTACATCTAACTATGGACAACTAGTTGTAGGTTACTAACGAGGACAGCTGACTTAATAAACTTAAAACATCAAAATGTATTAAAAATGTTGTAAATATATTTTGAACATACTTTGATATATATATATATATATATGTATATATTTGTTATAGGTTCGTGAATCGACCAGTGGCCAAGTCTTACTCCCGACGAAGTAAAAATATGTGAAAGTGAGTTATAGTCCCACTTTTAAAATCTAATATTTTGGGATGAGAATACATGCAGTTTTATAAATGTTTTACGAAATAGACACAAGTAAATGAAACTACATTATATGGGTGAATGATCGAAGCCGAATATGCCCCTTTTGCTTGGTAGCCTAAGAATTAGTAAACCGATCTTCTAATTGACGCGAATCCTAAATATAGATCTATTGGGCCTAACGAACCCCATCCAAAGTACCGGATGCTTTAGTACTTCGAATTCGTTTTTACCATGTCCGAAAGATTTCCCGGAATGATAGGGGATATTCTTATATGCATCTTGTTAATGTCGGTTACCAGGTGTTCACCATATAAATGATTTTTATCTCTATGTATGGGATGTATATTGAAATATGAAATCTTGTGGTCTATTATTATGATTTGATAATATATAGGTTAAACCTATAACTCACCAACATTTTTGTTGACGTTTTAAGCATGTTTATTCTCAGGTGATTATTAAGAGCTTCCACTGTTTCATACTAAAATAAGGACAAGATTTGGAGTCCATGCTTGTATGATATTATGTAAAAACTGCATTCAAGAAACTTATTTTTGATGTAATATATTCTTATTGTAAACCATTATGTAATGGTCGTGTGTAAACGGTATATTTTAGATTATCATTATTTGATAATCTACGTAATGTTTTTTAAACCTTTATAGATAAAATAAAGGTTATGGTTATTTTAAAAATGAATGCAGTCTTTGAAAAACGTCTCATATAGAGGTCAAAATCTCGCAATGAAATCAATTAATATGGAACGTTTATAATCAATATGAACGGGACATTTCAGTTGGTATCCGAGCGTTGGTCTTAGAGAACCAGAAATTTGCATTAGTGTATCTTATCGAGTTTTTTAGGATACATTAGTGAGTCTGGACTTCGACCGTGTTTTTTTTGAAAACGATTGCTTAACACTTTTGTTGGAAACTATATATTATTAACATCTAAATATTATGTGATATATTAACCTCTTAATGTGTTTGATATTGTGTGATAGATGTCTACCACTAGAACAAATCCCATCGATTCACCTAATAATAATGAAGAGTCGAATATATTTTGGGAAGATTCACAAATTCTCGAAGAGGAACCGGAAGAGGAGGAACCGAAAGAGGAGGAACCGGAAGAAGAGGAACCGGAAGAGGAGGAACCGGAAGAAGAAGAGGTTCCGGAGGAAGAAATATTTATACCTATAGTAAATCGATTAAATAAAAGAAAATCCTCAACCAACGGACCAAAGTTAATAATGGTCAATGGTGTTTCCGCCGAGGAAGAAAAATATTGGGAAGATTACCAATTTTTCGATGAATCGGATCCCGATGAGGATTTCGATGATGTTATAGAAATTACCTCGACCCGATTTAATAAAGCGAAAGAAAATAAGAAGGGAAAAGGTATAAAAATAGAGAAACCCGATTCCAACCCCGATGAACTTTATATGTATCGGCAACATCCGTATTTCCTAAAATGTAACAATGACCCGGGAACCTCTAAACCACCAGGTTTTTATAAACCATTGTGGAAAACGACGGCTCGTATTAGAGGAACACCATATATTCCTAGAAAATTAGGAAAACGAACCAAGTCCGAAGAAGAAGAAACCAGTGATTCAGATTAGAGGGTTGTAATCATGTTGTGTATTATATGTATTGTAGTGTGCTTGTACTTTTATGTTCTATGTAAAAATTGCTTGTATTGTTTGTTAATTATCTTTTACGAATCTAATCCTTGTCTATTTTACAGTATAAAAACAAAATGGACGTTAAGGGTAGACAACCAAATATTTTAGAAGATCTACCAGAGGATACGATTGAGGAAATCTTGTCTAGAGTCGGTCAGAATTTATCAGCACAATTAATTATGGCAAAATTAACTTGTCAAACATTTGAAAGACTTTCCAGAAATGCCTTAGTTTATAAAAGGCTTTCCTTTGATAGGTGGGGTATATCACATTGGGGAGACCGTAAGTTGTGCAGTGTTTTCTTTAAAGCGTTAAATGCGGGGAACCCAAATGCAATTTTACGCTACGGGTTAAGAACCTATTTTGACTCAACATATCCCAACATAGGATTTCGTGAATTAGAAAGAGCTTCTAGCATGCAACATAAAGAAGCATGTTATGCTTACGGGTTAGTGATGTTCGCTTCTTACCAAAGTGAGAAAAAGAACATCGGATTGCAACTTTTAAATAAAACCTTCCCACAAGTGACGGATTCAGCAATTGGGGTGAGAAACAAGGTTTTTAGATTATTACGGGGCTGTTGGACATTACGAAACCCTCGTCCTTTTGACGACATTACAACATGCTGCCTAGCCAATAGTCATAACGGTTATTTTCCACAAGACCAAGGATGAGAAGTCGTCTTAGTAAAACCAGAATGCATGACTTGTTTCTGGACTTATGAATTACGTGTATTTATTTCCTTTGCTGAATAACTTGCATATTAACTAGATTTATTTTCAAAACTGTCCTGTATCAAAGTGTACTATATTTCATGTTATATGTAATATAGCGATGTTGTAAGTTTGAAGAATATTTGTATGTGATATATTATTATAATCAGTTTTTCATATGGAATTGTAGTAGTTGAATTGTATATTAGCTACTAAGTATGAACTTAACGGGTAGGTAGTACCCGAATTTAAACTTATAAAACGCTAATATGAAGAAAAAGCTTTTATAAATGAGTTCATATTATGCTACGAAATACTATTGACTACTCTTAATATTCTGTATGATTAACTCGATTCAGTTGGCTATTTTGAAGGAAATGGCACCGACTACTCGACACACCATGAATATGAACGAAGAGGAATTTTGTACCTTTCTTGCTACAAACATAGCCGCAGTACTGGCTGCGCTACATACCAACAATAACTCTGATGATGTAGCGTGAGGGTACGAAATAGTATTATTTTTACTAGGAAATACTACAAAATATGACACAAGTTTTATTAATTTACGGATGGGATATACCTAAACCTTGCTACAACACTATAGGCAGTGTACCTAATCGTAGAGTAGTGTAGTTTTTAGTAAGTCCGGTTCGTTCCACATGGAGCTAGTGATTACGTACTACATTTTTATAAAACTATATTTATATAAATATATATATATATATATATATATATATATATATATATATATATATATATATATATATATATATATATAAGTAGTAATATTATTATAAAAGGGGGGTTTTTACCGTTTAATGACCGGTTTGTCGATTTTATATTTTTAAGCGTAAAGATAAATGACAATAATTAAAGTGCGTAAAATAAATAAATGACGATAAATAAAATAACAATAAATAAAATTGCGATAGAATATGAAATAAAAGGATTATACTTATTTAAACTTCCGTAATCATGATGTTTGACGTTTTGATTTTAATTAATTGTTACTCGGGTTAATTGTCCTTTGTCATGGTTTATTTGATACCTATCTGGTTTTTATCCATAATAGTCCATCGGTCATAAATATAAAGTGCGAGTGTCCTTGTCAAATTACCCTTATACCCGAAGTCAAATATTCCAACTAATTAAGGATTTAAACTGTGACGCAGTTATCACTTCTGTCAACAATTACACCAGTTATCACTGTATGTAATCTACCCCTGTTTTGATTAGATATGAATATTAATTTACCCACTTGATCAGTTTGAATAATCAATTACCCAACCCGAATAATTAATTAAATGATTATAATAGATTCCATATGAACGTCACTAAATAGGACAACCATAATCATTATTAATTATTAGGATAATTAATTTGAAGATAGGTTCGACAGACTCCAATGAGTTGTCACTCAATTAGAAAATACCCCCCATCTATTAATAGTCAATAGTCCAATTTCCACAAGTGTCGGTCTTTTGCCCAAACCTTAATTATGGTACAAAGCCCAATTACCCAATTTTAGTAATTAGCCCAACATCATGATTACTTCGTTTTAAATAAGCATAATAATAACTTAGCTACGAGACATTAATATAAAAAGGTTGAACATAACTTACAATGATTAAAAATAGCGTAGCGTTACACGGACAGAATTTCGACTTACACACTCAAACGATCTCTATCATAAATCTTATTATTATCATAATTTAAAATTAAAATTAAGATTATTGTTATATCTTATTACATTAACATTATGATAGAGAATTATAAATATAGATATTGATATTTGATATAGAAAAGATAGATGGATCGATATATAGATCCCAATATGATATAAAAAGAGTGTCCTCCAATCTACGAACTACATTGCCTTATATATGCAAAAGTTGAAATTGAATTTTCATTTACGATCCCTGAACTATGCTCAATTAACAACTTTTTATTATTTAATATTATTCTTATTATGAATTATTTAAACATTATATTTTATTCTTGTGCATAGTTGACTCGTAATTTTTACACCGTTGCGTCGAGCGCTGAAAGTTGGTTCATGCCTCGGTTCCGGATTTTCGAACGCCCTTTCGTACAATTTTATATCGTGTACTTTGCGTTTTGTAACTTGTACTCTTGTCATTTTTAGACGTTCTTCATCAATAATTTGAACCTTTTTAATTGTATCTTGTACATTTGAGCTTTTTGGACCTTTTTGTCTTCAATTTGCCGAATCTGCCTTTTGTCTTCGCACTTATTTAATATAAACGAATATCACTTGAAAATGGAACAATTGCAACTAAAATCTTGTCTTTCTTAGGGGATAATGCTATGAAATATATGTTCCTTTTTAGCCTTATCAATATCCCCACACTTGAGCGTTGCTTGTCCTCAAGCAATACAGAATTTGAAATAAAAACATACATGAATCACTTTTTTATTCATCACACTTTGTACATCATTGATTTTGATATGGTGGTATAAACAATGATAGTAACGATAGAACCATGGTTAAAGGTGGGTGTGTCATCCACAGTTGCCTCGGGTTTAGGTCAACGACACTTGCAATCAAATTGCCGATTTACTTTCGGTTTCCAAAGCAAAGTGCACATTTGAAAGGCGGTTTACAGTCCCACATGACTATGAAAATTTAGATCCGTAAGGAAATTGGATCTTTATGAAAACATTTGATCTTTTGAAAATTCAATCTAGTTTTTACCCTAGATAAGTTTTCCGGAATAACCCTTCACCGGTGTTTGCAAAATATTTTTTGTGGGTTGTGTGGGTTTCAGATTTGAAAATTTTAGCTCAACACTTGTGGTTTTGTGTTACCCACTTGCTAACCTTGTATTGGGAAAGCAACACGTCCAGTTTACTTGTTCCGTATATTACCTTTCGGCAAACTACCGTCCGGTTGTAAAGGAAAGCGATGAACAAGAAACTGTTAAGGCAATGTCCCGTGACATGCTTTTAATTATGGTCCAAAAACGTGTCGGATGCTTTTACTATCCTTTGTAGGAGCAATAGTAAAGCTCACCCTTATAATTTTTCGGTCTGGCACAAGGTCCTGTCTCCGACCATGCTATGCAACCACCGTTTCTTACGGTTGACACCCGATTTGGTTCAGGTGACCTAATGAATTCTGATGAATTCTCAGGATTTTACGTTCAATGGTAATGAACGCATTGAAAATAGGTTTTCAGAAAACAAATCGGTTTTATTTTTGATCAAAATATTTTCTCGTTCAAGCTCGAGTTTAGATATCATTGAATTCCAAGAGTTTGTAATTCTCAATCTTTAAGGTCAATCTCTAGGATTGAGTAATATCAGTCTTAAAAGCTGATTTTTGATCTTTAAGGAGATTATCCTTTCTGGGGATTTGATTCATTAGTCTTATCAAGCTAATTTGCACGGTGCCCCACCATTATGCGAGATAAATCCTTCTCATGGTTAGGATAAATCTGACCACATGGCGACCCTGTTTGATGCTGAGGTCCGTGGATTTCCTGCTGATTTTAGAGATGACTTTTCTAGATTTTTCGTCAACCTACAGCTGGTCTGGACGACAACTTCATGACCTAAATCAAGAAGCGCGTGTCTTTTTCGGAAGACTTTACTTCCTTTTAATGATGGAATTGATTCATCGTGTAGATCCATCTTTCTTTAATAAATCGGGTAAAACAGTTAATTTAGTCCAAAACAAAAACACCTGCAATAACTTTACAGAAACATGTGATAGATAGTTTTTAATTGAATAACTTGGTACATTCTCCCCACACTTAGTTTCTTTCTTTGCCTTTTTATTCTCCTTTATTCCATTTTAAATGAATTCAAGCGTTTTAGGTTGTTTCTCAATTTATGCCCTTTCCGAGGTAACGATAATTTCGGTATTAACACCTAGTTTTCACCGTTCATAAATATGTATAAACATAATTTTGACTTCATTTAATTGAAAATTTTTCAAATTTTCACAAAATTTGGCAAATAAACCAAGTGCAAACCCGAAAGAATTTATAACCCTTCCCCACACTTGAGATCTTGCAATGCCCTCATTTGCAAGAAATCAGTAAAAATTTAAATTCATGAGGGTGATTAGTGTATAAAAATGATTAAAAATACCGAGTTTGCAAACATATTGTTGTTATTTCACATTTGATATTTTGTTTCTTGTCGTCAAAATTAGAAGCTTTTGCTGAACTTAATGACATTGTTTGAAAGTGCGCTGTTTTACCCTGTTTTGTACATAACATAAAATACAAACATATATATACATATTTTTAAAGTTTGATATATTATCCCACGTTTAAAAATTTATAAAATATAATATATATATATATATATATATATATATATATATATATATATATATATTTTTTTTTTGCATACTTTAGATCAATAAAATTAAAAAAAATAATGATAACAAAATTTATCGCCCCGTCCTTGGGTAAAGCAATTTCGGTTCAACTACCTAATCTTCAACTCACGACGAATTTTAGAAATCATTTTTTCAACTTAATGAATTAAAGTAAATTTTGTTTTTAAAAACTTAAATTAAAATGCATATTAATTTCATAAAAAAAAAACCTACAAAACAAAAATTCAGAATGGAGGGAGAAAACTAGTTCTTTAGTGTCTGCTAGCGGAAAAGACCAATCGGATTCCATTCTCGGAACTACACGAGAACAGAACAACTAACTCCAAACAGCATTTTCTTTTTAGAATATTTGAATCTCCTCACACTTTGGTAGCTGTGGTGTCAAAATTGTGATTAACTTCATCGTCAATTTCTCTTGGTCCATAATCAACTTGCATATCTGTGACTTTCTCTTTAAGCCATTGGTCGGATTCCTGTGTAATATCCACAATTTCAACTAGCTTCACCTTTTCTTTAGGCGATAGATTGGATACTAACCGGTTACATAACTTAAAGTTCCCCTTGGTTATAGCATCGCGAATCCGTTTAATAAGTTTCTTCATTGAACTAATAATAACGGGGTAATTTAATTTCGTATCAACAACGGGGTTCTTTGTTATCATGTCATCATTAGGTGTTACTTCATTTTCCCCACACTTAGGCGTTTCATTATTGTTAAGCACTACCGTTGGAGTTGGTAAAACCACATGGTTCTTACCAATGGTTTTTCCAGGTTCAACGGTCTTGGTTGGTGGAGATTTAGACTTTCGAATCATAAAGGTGATAGATTTGTCACCACTTTTAAGTGTCATTCTTCCATTTCCTACATCAAATAACGCCCCGGTGGACGCTAAGAATGGTCGACCTAAAATTAGAGGAATGTTTGAGTCCTCTTCTATGTCAATGACAATGAATTCGACTAGAAAGGTTAAATTACCTACTTGAATGGGTAGGTTGTCAGCAATTCCAACTGGGTGTTTAATGGTTTGATCAAAGAGTCGAACACTCATATCCGTTGGACTTAACTTACCTACACCTAATCTCTTATATAAGGACAGAGGCATAACACTTACACTTGCACCTAAATCTGCTAGTGCATCATACATGACACAATCACTAAGTAGACAAGGAACAATAAATTCACCCGGATCACCTACCCTAGGTGGAGGTTTTGGTGGAACTGTCTTCACCGGGTTTATATTTACGGCTTTTGTTTCTTGCACTTTCTTATTCTTTTTCTTCTTCTTCTTTCCAGAGGTATCACAATCTTTATTACCTATCACTTGCTCATACTCAACTCCTTTTCTTGGAAACGGGATAGGTGGTCTGTATGGTGCCACCACTGGCTTTACATACTCGGGTGGTGGTGGTGGTGTAACTTCTTCATTGTTACTTACATCTAAAACTTTCCCATCTTCTGGTATTGGTTTTTCAGAATTTGTTGATATCATGTTAACATTTTCATTCCGAGGATTTGCTTCAGTATTACTCGGTAGCTTTCCTTGTTCCCTTTCACTCATCATGCTAGCAAGAGTACCTACGTGTTTTTCAAGATTCAAAATGGAAGCTTGTTGAGTTCTTAATGACTGATCAAACCTCTCGTTCGTTTGGGTTTGAGATGTAATGAATTGTGTTTGAGATTCAACTAGCTTAAATACCACTTCTTCCAGATTTGACTTCTTCTCGTCGGTTTGTTGTGGTGGTTTATACAAGCCAGGTCTTTGTTGATTGAAAGTGTTGTTTTGAGTTGGTTGGTTATTCGGACCTTGTTGGTTATACGAGTTATTGTCGGGTCCTTTTGGATTGTAAAGAATGTTTTGATTTCGATTGAAGTTTGGCCTTGGCGGTTGATAATTATTCTGATAACTATTTTCCGGCCTTTGGTTCATGTAGACAACATTCTCACGTTGTTCCATCGTTTGTTCAATGTGACAGTCTTTCATTAAGTGTGGTCCACCGCATTGCTCACAACTAATTCGTATTGCGTGAATATCTTTATTCATCTTTTCCATTCGTCTCTCGAAAGCATCTATTTTTGCGGAAACGGAATCAAAGTTATGGCTAGAATCGGCTCTAGCCACTTTAGATGAGAGATATATATCTTTCTCTTGGTGCCACTCATGAGAGTGGGAGGCTGTGTTATCAATAATTTTGTAAGCTTCAGTTGCGGTTTTCTTCATAATGGATCCACCAGCGGTTATGTCGATGTCTTTTCGTGTGGCGATGTCTACGCCTTTATAGAAGATTTGTACTATTTGAAAAGTATCTAATCCGTGTTGAGGACATCCTCTCAACATCCTTCCGAATCTTGTCCACGCCTCATATAATGTTTCATTTGGATTTTGCGCGAACGTAACAATTTCTCCTTGAAGTCTCACGACTTTGGATGCCGGAAAGAATTGTTTAAGAAATTTTTCAACTAAAACATCCCATGTGTCAATCGCCCCTTCAGGTAACGATTCTAACCAATCTTTGGCTTCTCCCTTTAAAGTCCAGGGAAACAACATGAGATAGATCTGTTCATCCTCAACTTCTCGGATTTTGAATAGTGTACAAATTCTTTTAAACGTACGAAGGTGTTCGTTAGGATCTTCATTCGGTGCACCACTGAATTGGCATTGGTTAGTTACCATGTGTAGAATTTGTCCTTTGATTTCATAATCTGGCGCATTAACTGCTGGCTTAATAATGGCGTGACCTTGGCCCGTGCGTGTGGCTCTCATTCGATCTTCCATACTTAGAGGTTCCGTTACTTCCATAATTGAATTTGTTGAATACGAATCACTAGAAGATTCTGATTTAATGGTTTGTGGTTCAGGAGGAATAATTAGTGGTTCAAGATCTTGGAATTGTCCTTGAATATGCTCCGGGTTCTTAATTGTGAAATCGGGTTCAAAAGATGGATTATCGGAAATTTGAATTGGAGTACTTGGTCGACTAGATGATGATTCTAAAGAAAAATCAACGGTGACAATATTGGCTAGATGTCTTGATCGAGTTACAGGTGGTGAACGTATGAAAGGTGGTGAACGTTTTACTCGGTGCATTCACTGAATATCCTATTAGTTTTTAAAAGGAAAGAAAAATTATATAAGTTATCCAATTAATAGACTTTTCTGATTTTGCCCACGTTTCGAATAGCCAAAAGATGCAGCAGAGGGGCAGGATTCGTCTGGTCTCAATATAATTGAGTACTGTTTGGCTCCAATAACCCGGTCCACGTACAAATCCAACTATTACTACGAACCAGAAAATTTTGATGTCTATCAATTTAACCACTTAAAATAAATTTTCGTAGTTTTAAGAAATTTAGAGAAGAAGTAGAAAAAATTCTAAGTCCTAAAAACTAGAATGGCGAGAAATAAGAGAGAAAAAGAGTTCGTCGCAAAAGGTCGAAAAAGAAAAATGGTTGAAAAATAAAAGGTGACGAAAAATAAAAATAAGAAAGTAGCGCGAAAAACGGCGTCGCAAAATTCTAAAGCACCTAAATCTTAGTCTAAGGAATAAGCACTTAAGGGATTTTACGGCAAAGCCTAAAAATTCTAGAAGTAAAAATAACTATGGCAAAACTAAACTTAATACTAAAAGTTGCGACTATAGTCTAAAAATCTAAAGGTAATAAAACTAAAAAAAAACATTTTTTTTTATAGACAAAATCTTAAAAAAAATATATATATATTTTTTTAATATATTTTTTTTGTTACGTTTTTTTTTTTTTTTTTTTTTACGTTTTTGTTTTTTTTTTTTAAAAACGATTTTTTTTTTACAAATTAATAATTTTTTTATAATTATTATTTTTTTTCAAAACTTTTTTTTTAATTCATTTACTATTCATGAATAGTAAATGAAAAGAAATTAATTAATTTACTATTTACATGAAAGCGATATGATAGAAATTATTAATTACAAGTTACATAATATACCCCTGAAGTATTTAATAAATACGACTTTTTAAAACTTTACGTATCAAATTTTGATTCTAAAATATTATTATATTATTATATTCTATTTCAATATTATTATATTATTTTATTCTATTTCAATATTATTATATTATTATATTTTATTTCAATATTATTATAATTAAAAATATAGCGTTTTAGCGTTCCCCGGCAGCGGCGCCAAAAACTTGATGATGTAGCGTGAGGGTACGAAATAGTATTATTTTTACTAGGAAATACTACAAAATATGACACAAGTTTTATTAATTTACGGATGGGATATACCTAAACCTTGCTACAACACTATAGGCAGTGTACCTAATCGTAGAGTAGTGTAGTTTTTAGTAAGTCCGGTTCGTTCCACATGGAGCTAGTGATTACGTACTACATTTTTATAAAACTATATTTATATAAATATATATATATATATATATATATATATATATATATATATATATATATATATATATATATATATATATATATATATATATATATATATATATATAAGTAGTAATATTATTATAAAAGGGGGGTTTTTACCGTTTAATGACCGGTTTGTCGATTTTATATTTTTAAGCGTAAAGATAAATGACAATAATTAAAGTGCGTAAAATAAATAAATGACGATAAATAAAATAACAATAAATAAAATTGCGATAGAATATGAAATAAAAGGATTATACTTATTTAAACTTCCGTAATCATGATGTTTGACGTTTTGATTTTAATTAATTGTTACTCGGGTTAATTGTCCTTTGTCATGGTTTATTTGATACCTATCTGGTTTTTATCCATAATAGTCCATCGGTCATAAATATAAAGTGCGAGTGTCCTTGTCAAATTACCCTTATACCCGAAGTCAAATATTCCAACTAATTAAGGATTTAAACTGTGACGCAGTTATCACTTCTGTCAACAATTACACCAGTTATCACTGTATGTAATCTACCCCTGTTTTGATTAGATATGAATATTAATTTACCCACTTGATCAGTTTGAATAATCAATTACCCAACCCGAATAATTAATTAAATGATTATAATAGATTCCATATGAACGTCACTAAATAGGACAACCATAATCATTATTAATTATTAGGATAATTAATTTGAAGATAGGTTCGACAGACTCCAATGAGTTGTCACTCAATTAGAAAATACCCCCCATCTATTAATAGTCAATAGTCCAATTTCCACAAGTGTCGGTCTTTTGCCCAAACCTTAATTATGGTACAAAGCCCAATTACCCAATTTTAGTAATTAGCCCAACATCATGATTACTTCGTTTTAAATAAGCATAATAATAACTTAGCTACGAGACATTAATATAAAAAGGTTGAACATAACTTACAATGATTAAAAATAGCGTAGCGTTACACGGACAGAATTTCGACTTACACACTCAAACGATCTCTATCATAAATCTTATTATTATCATAATTTAAAATTAAAATTAAGATTATTGTTATATCTTATTACATTAACATTATGATAGAGAATTATAAATATAGATATTGATATTTGATATAGAAAAGATAGATGGATCGATATATAGATCCCAATATGATATAAAAAGAGTGTCCTCCAATCTACGAACTACATTGCCTTATATATGCAAAAGTTGAAATTGAATTTTCATTTACGATCCCTGAACTATGCTCAATTAACAACTTTTTATTATTTAATATTATTCTTATTATGAATTATTTAAACATTATATTTTATTCTTGTGCATAGTTGACTCGTAATTTTTACACCGTTGCGTCGAGCGCTGAAAGTTGGTTCATGCCTCGGTTCCGGATTTTCGAACGCCCTTTCGTACAATTTTATATCGTGTACTTTGCGTTTTGTAACTTGTACTCTTGTCATTTTTAGACGTTCTTCATCAATAATTTGAACCTTTTTAATTGTATCTTGTACATTTGAGCTTTTTGGACCTTTTTGTCTTCAATTTGCCGAATCTGCCTTTTGTCTTCGCACTTATTTAATATAAACGAATATCACTTGAAAATGGAACAATTGCAACTAAAATCTTGTCTTTCTTAGGGGATAATGCTATGAAATATATGTTCCTTTTTAGCCTTATCAAACTCTGAATCTAGCAATGCAGCTAACGGCGCAAGAAATCATGTAGGATGCTCCTACAAAGAATTCACTGCCTTCAAACCTTTGGAATTTGATGGAACCGAAGGACCAATTGGTATGAAACGGTGGACCGAGAAAGTTGAATCGATGTTTGCCATAAGTAAGTGTACTGAAGAGGACAAAGTTAAATACGCTACGCATACCTTCACAGGTACTGCGTTAACGTGGTGGAACACCTATCTTGAACAGGTAGGACAAAATGCTGCTTACGCACTACCGTGGTGGCATTCAAGCAATTGATGCACGAGCAGTACTGTCCTAGAAACGAAGTCAATAAACTCGAGGTAGAGCTTAGAGAGTTATGAACACAAGGGTTCGAAATTACCACGTATGAACGACGATTCACAGAGTTGTGCCTATTGTGTCCGGGAGCGTTCGAAGATGAAGAAGAGAAGATCGACGCGTTTGTAAAAGGGTTACCAGTAAGGATTCAAGAAGATGTGAGTTCACACGAGCCCGCTTCCATACAAAAGGCCAGTCGAATGGCTCATAAACTCATAAATCAGATTGAGGGAAGAATTAAAGAGCAGGCGGCCGAAGAAGCCAACACGAAACAACTCAAGAGGAAGTGGGAGGAAAATGGTGACAAGAGTCACCAGTACAACAACAATAACAATTACAACCACAATCGCAACAACTATCCCAACAACCGCAACAACAATCGTAACAATAACTACAATCCTAACAATAATTACAACAAACATCCCAACAATAACAACAACTACAACAATCGTTTCAACAACAATAACAATCCCAACAACAACCTCAATAAGAACAACGGTAACAAAAACCAAAAACAGCCATGTTATAAGTGTGAAGAAAATCATCAGGGGTTTTGCATGACATTTTGCAACAGGTGTAAAAGAAATGGTCATAGCGCGACAAAGTGTGAGGTCTACGGACCAAAGTTTAACAGAACTAAAGGAACAAATAGTGTCGGAACAAGTAATGCCAGAACGAATAGTGTCGGAGCAAGTAATACCAACGCTGTTTGTTATAAATGTGGAAAACCAGGTCACATTATTAGAAATTGCCCGAATCAGGGGAATACTAATGGGCAGGGCCGTGGAAGAGTTTTCAATATTAATGCGGCAGAAGCACAGGAAGACCCGGAGCTTGTTACGATTACGTTTCTTATTGACGATAAATCTGCTTTTGTTTTATTTGATTCGGGTGCGGATAGAAGCTATATGAGTAGAGAATTTTGTGCTAAATTAAGTTGCCCATTGACGCCTTTGGATAATAAATTTTTACTCAAATTAGCAAATGGTAAATTAATTTCAGCAGATAATATATGTCGGGATAGGGAAATTAAACTGGGTGATGAAACATTTAAGATTGATTTAATACCAGCCGAGTTAGGGAGTTTTGATGTAATAATTGCATGGACTGGTTGAAGAAGGTAAGAGCAGAGGTCGTTTGTTACAAAAATGCGATTCACATTATGCGTGAAAAAGGAAAACCTTTAATGGTGTACGGAGAAAAGAACAACGCGAAGTTAAATCTTATTAGTAGTTTAAAGGCGCAAAAACTAATAAGAAAAGGTTGTTACGTCATTCTAGCACACATCGAGGAAGTTAAACCTGAAGAAAAGAACATCAGTGATGTTCCCGTCGCAAAAGAACTTTCCGATGTATTTCCGAAAGAATTACCGGGATTACCCCCACATCGATCCGTTGAATTTCAAATAGACCTTGTACCAGGAGCTGCACCAATAGCTCGTGCTCCATACAGACTCGCACCCAGTGAAATGAAAGAATTACAAAGTCAGTTACAGGAACTTTTAGAGCGTGGTTTTATTCGACCAAGTACATCACCATGGGGAGCTCCTGTTCTGTTTGTCAAGAAGAAAGACAGTACATTCAGGTTGTGTATCGACTACCGAGAGTTGAACAAACTTACCATCAAGAACCGTTACCCATTATTGAGAATCGATGACTTATTTGATCAACTACAAGGCTCGTCGGTTTATTCGAAGATTGATTTACGTTCTGGATATCACCAAATGCGGGTGAAAGAGGATGACATTCCGAAGACTGCATTTAGGACGCGTTACGGTCATTACGAGTTTATGGTTATGCCATTTGCATTGACTAACGCACCGGCTGTGTTCATAGACCTCATGAACCGAGTGTGTGGGCCATATCTTGACAAGTTTGTCATTGTTTTCATAAATGACATACTTATTTACTCGAAAAATGATCAAGAGCACGAAGAATATTTGAGAAAAGTGCTAGAGTTGCTAAGAAAAGAAAAACTGTACATTAAGTTTTCAAAGTGTGCATTTTGGTTGGAAGAAGTTCAATTCCTCGGTCATATAGTGAACAAAGAAGGTATTCAGGTGGATCCAGCAAAGATTGAAACCGTTGAAAAGTGGAAAACTTCGAAAACTCCGAAACACATACGCCAATTTTTAGGGCTAGCTGGTTATTACAGGAGATTCATCCAAGATTTTTCCAAAATAGCAAAACCCTTGACTGCATTAACGCATAAAGGGAGAAAATTTGAATGGAAGGATGAACAAGAAAAAGCGTTTCAATTGTTGAAGAAAAAGTTAACTACGGCACCTATATTGTCATTACCTGAAGGGAATGATGATTTTGTGATATATTGTGATGCCTCAAAGCAAGGTCTCGGTTGTGTATTAATGCAACGAACGAAAGTAATTGTTTATGGGTCTAGACAATTCAAGATTCACGAGCAGAATTATACGACGCATGATTTGGAATTAGGCGCGGTTGTTTTTACATTAAAGACTTGGAGGCAATACTTATATGGGGTCAAAAGTATTATATATACCGACCACAAAAGTCTTCAACACATATTTAATCAGAAACAACTGAACATGAGGCAGCGCAGATGGATTGAATTGTTGAATGATTACGACTTTGAGATTCGTTATCACCCTGGGAAGGCAAATGTGGTAGCCGAGACCTTGAGCAGAAAGGACAGAGAACCCATTCGAGTAAAAGCTATGAATATAATGATTCACACTAACCTTACTACTCAAATAAAGGAGGCGCAACAAGGAGTTTTAAAAGAGGAAAATTTAAAGGATGAAATACCCAAAGGATCGGAGAAGCATCTTAATATTCGGGAAGACGGAACCCGGTATAGGGCTGAAAGGATTTGGGTACCAAAATTTGGAGATATGAGAGAAATGGTACTTAGAGAAGCTCATAAAACCAGATACTCAATACATCCTGGAACGGGGAAGATGTACAAGGATCTCAAGAAACATTTTTGGTGGCCGGGTATGAAAGCCGATGTTGCTAAATACGTAGGAGAATGTTTGACGTGTTCTAAGGTTAACGCTGAGCATCAGAGTCCATCAGGTCTACTTCAACAACCCGAAATCCCGGAATGGTAATGGGAAAACATTACCATGGATTTCATCACTAAATTGCCAAGGACTGCAAGTGATTTTGATACTATTTGGGTAATAGTTGATCGTCTCACCAAATCAGCACACTTCCTGCCAATAAGTGAAGATGACAAGATGGAGAAGTTAGCACGACTGTATTTGAAGGAAGTTGTCTCCAGACATGGAATACCAATCTCTATTATCTCTGATAGGGATGGCAGATTTATTTCAAGATTCCGGCAGACATTACAGCAAGCATTAGGAACTCGTCTAGACATGAGTACTGCCTATCATCCACAAACTGATTGGCAGATCGAAAGGACGATACAAATGCTTGAAGACATGCTACAAGCATGTGTTATTGATTTCGGAAACAGTTGGGATCGACATCTACCGTTAGCAGAATTTTCCTACAACAACAGCTACCATTCAAGCATTGAGATGGCGCCGTTTGAAGCACTTTATGGTAGAAAGTGCAGGTCTTCGATTTGTTGGAGTGAAGTGGGGGATAGACAGATTACGGGTCAGGAGATAATACAAGAAACTACCGAAAAGATCATCCAAATTCAACAACGGTTGAAAACCGCCCAAAGTCGACAAAAGAGCTACGTCGACATTAAAAGAAAAGATATAGAATTTGAAATTGGAGAGATGGTCATGCTTAAGGTTGCACCTTGGAAAGGCGTTGTTCGATTTGGTAAACGAGGGAAATTAAATCCAAGGCATATAGGACCATTCAAGATTATTGATCATGTCGGACCAGTAGCTTACCGACTTGAATTACCACAACAACTCGCGGCTGTACATAACACTTTTCACGTCTCAAATTTGAAGAAATGTTTTGCTAAAGAAGATCTCACTATTCCGTTAGACGAAATCCAAATCAACGAAAAACTTCAATTCGTCGAAGAACCAGTCGAAATAATGGATCGTGAGGTTAAAAGACTTAAGCAAAACAAGATACCAATTGTTAAAGTTCGATGAAATGCTCGTAGAGGACCCGAGTTCACCTGGGAAAGAGAAGATCAGATGAAGAAGAAATACCCGCACTTATTTCCAGAAGATACGTCAACACCTCCAACTGCTTAAAATTTCGGGACGAAATTTATTTAACGGGTAGGTACTGTAGTGACCCGAACTTTTCCATGTTTATATATATTAAATGAAATTGTTATTTACATGATTAAGTGTTTCCAACATGTTAAGCAATCAAACTTGTTAAGACTTGATTAATTTAAATAGGTTTCATATAGACGATTGACCACCCAAGTTGACCGGTGATTCACGAACGTTAAAACTTGTAAAAACTATATGATGACATATATATGATTATATATATAGTTAATATGATATTATGATAAGTAAGTATCTCATTAGGTATTTTATTAATGAGTTAACATAAAATTGAGTTTATTGAATTAAGAAACTCGAAACGATATATATAACGATTATCGTTATAAAAACGTCTTACTAAATACATATGAATCATATTAAGATATTGATACACTATGTTTAATCATGATAAATGATAAGTGAACATGTCATTAAGTGTATTAACAATGAACTATATATGTAAAAACAAGACTACTAACTTAATGATTTCGAAACGAGACATATATGTAACGATTATCGTTGTAACAACATTTAACTGTATATATATCATACTAAGATATATAAATATATCATGATATCATGATAATGTAATAATTTAACATCTCTTTAGATATAATAAACAATGGGTTAACAACATTTAACAAGATCGTTAACCTAAAGGTTTCAAAACAACATTTACATGTAACGACTAACGATGACTTAACGACTCAGTTAAAATGTATATACATATAGTGTTTTAATATGTATTTATACACTTTTTAAAGACTTCAATACACTTATCAAAATACTTCTACTTAACAAAAATTCTTACAATTACATCCTCGTTCAGTTTCATCAACAATTCTACTCGTATGCACCCTATTCGTACTCGTACAATACACAACTTTTAGATGTATGTACTATTGGTATATACACTACAATGATCAGCTCTTAGCAGCCCATGTGAGTCACCTAACACATGTGGGAACCATCATTTGACAACTAGCATGAAATATCTCATAAAATTACAAAAATATTAGTAATCATTCATGACTTATTTACATGTAAACAAAATTACACGTCCTTTATATCTAATCCATACACCAATGACCAAAAACACCTAAAAATACTTTCATTCTTCAATTTTTTTCATCTAATTGATCTCTCTCAAGTTCTATCTTCAAGTTCTAAGTGTTCTTCATAAATTCTATAAGTTCTAGTTTCATAAAATCAAGAATACTTCCAACTTTGCTAGCTTACTTCCAATCTTGTAAAGTGATCATCCAACCTCAAGAAATATTTATTATTTACAGTAAGATATCTTTCTAATACAAGGTAATACTTATATTCAAACTTTGATTCAATTTCTATAACTATAACAATCTTATTTCGAGTGGAAATCTTACTTGAACTTGTTTTCGTGTCATGATTCTGCTTCAAGAACTTTCAAGCCATCCAAAGATCCTTTGAAGCTAGATCTATTTTTTTCATTTCTAGTAGATTTATCCACAAATCCTGAGGTAGTAATGATGTTCATAACATTATTCGATTCATATATATAAAACTACCTTATTCGAAGGTTTAAACTTGAAATCACTAGAACATAGTTTTGTTAATTCGAAACTTGTTCACAAACAAAAGTTAATCCTTCTAACTTGACTTTTAAAATCAACTAAGCACATGTTCTATATCTATATTATATGCTAACTTAATGATTTAAAACCTGAAAACACGAAAAACACCGTAAAACCGGACATACGCCATCGTAGTAACACCGCGGGCTGTTTTGGGTTTGATAATTAAAAACTATGATAAACTTTGATTTAAAAGTTGTTCTTCTGGAAAAATAATTTTTTTTATGAACATGAAACTATATCCAAAAATCATGGTTAAACTCAAAGTGGAAGTATGTTTTTCAAAATGGTCATCAAGACGTCGTCCTTTCGACTGAAATGACTACCTCTTACAAAAATGACTTGTAACTTATATTTTCGACTACAAACCTATACTTTTTCTGTTTATATTCATAAAATAGAGTTAAATATGAAACCATAGAAATTTGATTCACTCAAAACGAATTTAAAACGAAGAAGTTATGGGTAAAACAAGATTTGATATTTTTTTATTGTTGTAGCTACGGGAAATATTGTAACAATTCTATACAAATCATATCCTAGCTAACTTATATTTTATTATACATGTATTCTAATATATTATGTAATCTTGGGATACCATAGACACGTATACAAATGTTTTGACATATCATATCGACTCATGTATATATACTATTTGGAACAACCATAGACACTCTATATGCAGTAATGTTTGAGTTATCTATACAGGGTTGAGCTTGATTCCAAAAATATATATACTTTGAGTTGTGATCTAGCCTGAGACGTGTATACACTGGGTCGTGGATTGATTCAAGATAATATATATCAATTTATTTCTGTACATCTAACTATGGATAACTAGTTGTAGGTTACTAACGAGGACAGCTGACTTAATAAACTTAAAATATCAAAATATATTAAAAATGTTGTAAATATATTATGAACATATTTTGATATATATAAGTATATATTTGTTATAGGTTCGTGAATCGACCAGTGGCCAAGTCTTACTCCCGACGAAGTAAAAATATGTGAAAGTGAGTTATAGTCCCACTTTTAAAATCTAATATTTTGGAATGAGAATACATGCATTTTTATAAATATTTTACGAAATAGACACAAGTAAATGAAACTACATTATATGGGTGAATGATCGAAGCCGAATATGCCTCTTTTGCTTGGTAGCCTAAGAATTAGTAAACTGATCTACTAATTGACGCGAATCCTAAAGATAGATCTATTGGGCCTAACGAACCCCATCCAAAGTACCCGATGCTTTAGTACTTCGAATTCGTTTTTATCATGTCCGAAGGATTTCCCGGAATGATAGGGGATATTCTTATTTGCATCTTGTTAATGTCGGTTACCAGGTGTTCACCATATGAATGATTTTTATCTCTATGTATGGGATGTATATTGAAATATGAAATCTTGTGGTCTATTATTATGATTTGATAATATATAGGTTAAACCTATAACTCACTAACATTTTTGTTGACGTTTTAAGCATGTTTATTCTCAGGTGATTATTAAGAGCTTCCGTTGTTGCATATTAAAATAAGGACAAGATTTGGAGTCCATGCTTGTATGATATTATGTAAAAACTGTATTCAAGAAACTTATTTTTTATGTAATATATTCTTATTGTAAACCATTATGTAATGGTCGTGTGTAAACGGTATATTTTAGATTATCATTATTTGATAATCTACGTAATGCTTTTTAAACCTTTATAGATAAAATAAAGGTTATGGTTGCTTTAAAAATGAATGCAGTCTTTGAAAAACGTCTCATATAGAGGTCAAAACCTCGCAACGAAATCAATTAATATGGAATGTTTATAATCAATATGAACGGGACACACCACTTTCCGATTAAAGCCATATTCGCCCCCTTTAAAGTGCCCAAATTCAGCCCGCCCTCCTCACAAAGACGCATAATATCGTCCAATTTAACCCACGAAATTTTAGAGTCGCTCCCCGACCCGCCCCAAAAAAATTTACTTCTTACACACTCAAGATGTTTTAGCACACAAGGCGGGGCACGGTAGAGCGAGAAGTAATACAATGGCAAACTATTAAGCACCGATTTGACAAGAGTCAAACGCCCACCAAATGACATCGAACGCGCTTTCCAATCCGCTAATCTCTTTTCAAACTTATCGATCACCGGTTTCCAACTATCCCATTTATTCATTTTAGCACCTATGGGAAGCCCAAGATAAGAAAACGGGAAGGAACCAATATTACACCCGAACATACTTGCTATTTCCCCCATTTCACACGAGTTCGCCCCCACACCATAAAGATTGCTTTTATTGTAATTTACTTTCAAGCCCGATGTTAATTCATAACATTTCAACAACTTCATGAGGTTCTCAAAATTATGAATACTCCATGATAAAAAAAAAAAAAAAAAAAAAAAAAATCGTATCATCCGCATATTGTAACAAGGAGATTGGAATTTGATCTACGAAACATTTGATCTACTCCTATTTCGATTCACGATATCGTTATTACCCCTTAAACATGTTATAAGTTAAAACTTATTGAATTTTTCTTTAGTGAAAGCCTCATTATTTTTGTTTACTAGATAAAGGAATTTAAAGCAATTTCCATGTATATACTAGATATAGAATTATAAAGCTGTTATGCAATGCTCTTTAGCTCTTTGTAGGATCATTTCCCTTTCCCTAAAGCCTGGTGATTACAATTTTTAAACACCTTTCAAATTAAGTTTTTTTGTTCTTTCCTTTCTTTACTAATCAAAGCAAGTGATTCTTGGATGAGGTTGTACATTGTGCAATAAACATAGTGCATATGATTGAGATAAACAAAGTATTGATGCCTTTCTTTCCATTCTAGTCCTTGTTGATAATAGAATATCTCTTTAAGAAGAAAAATAAAATCTCTTTTTAAGTTCTTGTATATCCTCCAACATATAACAAGAACAAAAATTCATTTTACAAGAATCAAACTTTTTAGGTAATTTTTTTCTTCGTTTAAGTTTTTGTACGTTTAATTAGTTTAAACTTTAAAGTCAGATTTAACATAATATTTTCTTTTTGGAAATTGCTTAAACTGACTACTTTTTATGGTGATGAGAATTGAGAAGTTTGTCTTCCCTACACCATGCTACTTTATGCATGACATAAATGAGTTATAGTCAAAACTATAATTTAATGCACTTAACAATAATGTTTTTATCTACCACTTATGATGGACAAAGACACAACTCAATTTTTTTCATTCGTTTTATACTCGTATCATTTTATTTTTTCCTAATACATATACGTAGTAATTTATAACTTATAATTAAATAATTAAACTAGTGTATAATTGAGATATTTTAAGGACAGTATAATTAATATACTACATACATTTTTCAATAAGTATTAAGGATTTTTGCTAACGATAGCGTTTAGGGCTGTCGTTAACATGCATTAAATAATTGTATATGACAATTATTTTATAATTTATTAAGTAGCATTTATCAAAATATACAATAATCTAAAGCGTGTTAAAGACAACTCTAATTGGTGTCGTTCGTAAAATTCAAATAATAAACATGGATACCCCATGGGTATACTCCATGGGGTTCAGTAGGTCATGGGTTAGAGTCCCGCAAGGAGTGATTGCCATGTTTTTTTATAGGATACATGCCCGTTTGGATAGATATATGTGTGGGGTCATTGCGAACATCCTAGAAGCTAGCGTGTGTCGGTATGTGTGTGGAATATGATTGCGAATGTTGTCAATACCCCTTTTGATGATTCTGAAACGACCGTTCTAAAAAAAGGTAACTAAGTTATGAGCGTGATTTTAGGAAATACACACATATTTTGTATATATAAAAATGTAACTATTATTAATATTATTTGTTTTTATGTTGAAAATATTTGGTAAAATAACATTTGAAATGTTTCTGTAAATACTTTATTCTGTAGACCATATTGGGTAAAGACTCTTATGCTAAGTATGCAACTACATAAATACTTTATTCCGTAATTGATGTGCTATATTTGAGTAAACATTGCTAAGTACGTGTGTATGTGAAGTACGCAACTACATAAATAAACAATAATAATAGGATCGCATCACTTAAAATGTTGAAATAGATTTTAAAAATTCAATTGGGATATTTAACAAATAATCCTTGTGTTTTCAAATTGTTGCTCAATTCGTCTCAGTCAATTATAAACTGCATAATTCGTCCTTAATATGGTTTTTTTTAGTCCCAAATACATCCTTATACATAACGACAACTAACAAGGCCGTTAAATGCAACACATGTGACTGTCACATGACTAAATAACCACCAATAAAATGACCAACTTCACATTTCCCACTCCTAAACCCAGAAAAAAAAAAATTTACGAAATATAGTACGGAGTAATTTCTAAGCATCTGATGCGAGTATACTAGAATAGTAAAATCGCATATTAATTTGTTCATGTTTAGGATCACAACCATGTTTTACTCTTATCCACATTAAGGAACAATACAGAAAAGGAAGTGTTGAATTGTAGATAATCTTATACAAAATAAATTAGTAAGCAAGAGGAATAGTAACTGGAGTACCAACTAGTCTAAAGAAAGAAGGATTAATGTCTTGAAACGCAACAACCTTTATGATTCTACGCTGTCAAAAAAATGAGATTAAATTAAATAATGAAGCTAAAATAAAATAAAATAAATTAATTATCGGAAGTTAAATTCAAAGAAATATAATTAGCAAGTAAAATGAGTCAGAATATATTTTTCTCTTGAATTCAGATTGTTTATCCGATTGATTTTATGATGATGTTAACTATTTTAATTTTTTTTCCCTAGTAGAAATTATCTGTGTTAGAAAAAAAAAATTAATAAATATTACCCTGTCGCAAGGCATTTCTAACTCTTTAGACTATTTGTAGTGGTTGGGGGTGTGGGTTGGGAGCGTGAGTTGCTTTTTGTACTTTTTTGATGACTAGGACGTGTGGGTTAGTTGTGTGGAGTAGTGGTGGTGTGGGTTGGTGGTGTGGGTGGGTTAGTGGAATGCTGATGTGGCATTTAATTTTTAATTTTTGTGTTTTATTTAATTATTTTATATTATTTTTTGTATTCAATTAATATTTTAAAAGTATATTTTAATTACAAACGGCTATATTTTGAATTTTTTTTTTTCTTTCTAACAGCTAGATTCCTCCACTTCCTTCCCTATATATACAACCCCATTTCTCAAATCATAACACACATACTTCATATCTTCTAAAACTCTCAAATCATAAACACACACACTTCGAAATGAGCCCGTTGAATGTTGTTGTTAAAGTTCACTACGGAGGTGAATTTGATAGCGAAATGAGGAATTATACCGAGTGTGAAACACGAGATTATTACATGGATGTTCGTAAGTTTCCAAGTTATATGTGTTTGCATGAGTTGCTACAGCGAGACATAATCTACCCCACTAAACAAATCTGGTTTTTCAAAAAACCCAACGCTCGTGCCTCGCTACTAGTTGGGCGAGCCTTGTTACGTAACCAACCAATTAACCTTTACACCGAATGGATTGATGAAAGCTACGCCATTTCTGCAAGTGAAGATGAAGCTGCTCCTGAATCTCCAGGGTTTCAGCAACACGATCCACGTGAATTCGAAGATCGATGAATGTGTTCGCAGAAAATAGCCGTTAGGATATTATGTTGTTGTTGTTTTTTTTTTTTTTTAGAAATAATGTAAACGTTTAAGTAATATTGAAATAAACGGCTGTATCTTTAAAATAGAAAACAATTCATTACATAATTATAAATGTTATAATTCAGTAGGCTTATAACTACCTTTAGTGGTTCTTGACTGTAGAAGGTATATAGAGATAGAGATACTGTAAAACGGAGAAAACAAAGGTTGAACAAAAGGTATGAGTAATTGGTTTTTTATTTATAGAAAAATGTACAATGAGAGTTTGGTGGCATTTGGAATCTAGAGAGAGAGAGTGTTTTTGTTAACCAAAAAATACATACATTAAACTCTAACTCAACACACATATTTATACTCAAAAAAATATACTATGCAATATCTATAATAATAATAAAATTATCATCCAATTATTACTTTTATAACACTCCCCCTTGGATGATAATTTTATTAGTGAATAATTAGTACTGCCTCGTTAAAAACCTTGCTAAAGAAAACCCTTTGGGATAAAACTTTAGCTAAGGGAAAAAGAGTGCAGCATAGAGTTGACTCCCCCTCAAGTAGGCAACGCCTGAGTTGTTACATCTTCTGAACATGCCTCATGCCAATATTATGAACGTGTGTTCTGAAAATAGCAGTTGGAAGTGCTTTGGTGAAAAGGTCAGCAGAGTTTTTGCTGGACTGAACATATCTCATTTCAATCTGGTTGTCCTTAATGAGATTTTGAGTGTATGAGAAGAATCTAGGGGGTATGTGTTTTGTTCGGTCACTTTTGATATACCCTTCTTTCATCTGTGTTATGCAAGCTACATTATCTTCATAGATAGTTGTTGAACTTTTATTGCGTTCTAGTCCACAAGAATCAGTAATGAGTTGTGTCATTGATCTCAACCAAAAACATTCCCGACTGGCTTCATGTAATGCAATTACTTCGGCATGATTTGATGATGTTGCAACAAGTGTTTGTTTTTGAGAACGCCATGATATTGCGGTACCTCCATTTAGGAATACATATCCATTTTGAGATTTAGCTTTATGTGGATCAGATAAATAACCTGCATCTGCATAACCAACCAAATCTTGTTTTGATTCGTTAGAATAAAATAATCCTAAATCAGTAGTTCCTCGAAGGTATCGAAATATGTGTTTGATCCCATTCCAGTGTCTTTTGGTAGGAGCTGAGCTGAACCTTGCCAACAAATTAACTGCAAAAGAAATGTCAGGTCTTGTACAATTTGTAAGATACATAAGAGCTCCAATTGCACTAAGATATGGTACTTCTGGTCCCAGGATATCTTCATGATCTTCACAGGGACGAAATGGGTCAGTGTCAACATTAAGTGATCTAACAACCATAGGAGTACTTAATGGTTTTGCCTTGTCCATATTAAAACGTTTTAAAATCTTTTCAGTATATGTTGTTTGATGTACAAGTAAACCATTAGGCATATGTTCAATTTGTAAACCAAGGCAATACTTGGTTTTTCCGAGATCTTTCATTAAAAATTCTTTCTTTAGAAGTTGAATGGCTTCATGGATCTCTTTATTTGTACCTATGATATTAAGATCATCAACATAAACAGCTATGATCACATATCCGGATGTTGTTTTCTTAATGAAAACACATGGGCAAATAAGATTATTGGTATACCCTTTGCTTATCAAGTAATCACTTAATCGTTTATACCACATGCGACCCGATTGTTTCAACCCATATAAAGACCTTTGTAACTTGATTGAGTACATTTCTTTGGGTTTTGCATTGGTTGCTTCTGATACCTTAAATCCTTCAGGTATCTTCATATATATATCACTATCAAGTGATCCATAAAGATAAGCAGTCACAACATCCATGAGATGCATTTCTAAATTTTCAGAAACTGCCAGGCTGATTAAGTATCTAAAAGTAATTGCATCCATAACAGGAGAATAAGTTTCCTCATAATCAATTCCCGGTCTTTGAGAAAAACCTTGAGCTACAAGTCTAGCTTTATACCTTGTAACTTCATTTTTCTCATTTCTTTTTCGCACAAAAACCCATCTATATCCCACAGGTTTCACATCTTTAGGTGTGAGAATGATAGATCCGAAAACTTTTCTTTTATTGAGTGATTCAAATTCAGCTCGTATTGCTCCTTTCCAATGATCCCAATCATGTCTATTTTGACATTCCATGACAGATTTTGGTTCTGGATCATCATCATCATTCATGATGTCATATGCAACATTATATGAAAATATCTCATCAAGATTTTTCATTTCATTTCGGTTCCATAATATTTTTGAATGTGCGTAATTGATTGAAAATTCCGTATTGACATCATCAATCTCCTCTGCAGAAGGAGTATTGATTTGTAGTTCTTCTTGAACACTTTCTTTTACCTCATTATCAGCTAATTTTCTTTTCCGAGGATTTTTATCTTTGGAACCAATTGGTCTCCCACGTTTCTGGCGTGGCAAAGACTCAAGAATAACATTATTGCCAGTTTTTGGAATTTCAATTCGAGCTGGAGCATTTGCTGCTGGTATATATGATTTAGTCACTCTTTTTGTATCTGTAAATGCATCAGGCAATTTATTTGCAAGTTCTTGCATATGCATTATTTTTTGAACTTCGATCTCGCATTCTTTTGTGCGAGGATCAAGATACATTAATTGAGGTTCACACCATGAAACATCATTTTCTTTATTTTTTATTTCTCCCCCTAATCTAGGGAATAATGTTTCATTAAAGTGACAATCAGCAAAACGTGCTGTAAAAACATCACCCGTCATGGGTTCAATATATCTTATTATTGAAGATGTTTCATATCCAACATATATTCCCATCCTTCTTTGAGGACCCATTTTAGTGCGTTGTGGTGGTGCGATAGGGACATAAACCGCACAACCAAATGTTCTAAGGTGGGAAATATTTGGCTGATGACCAAAAGCAAGTTGCAAAGGAGAATATGTATGACTTGCGCTTGGTCTAATGCGAATCAATGATGCAGCATGCAAAATTGCATGGCCCCATACAGATACTGGTAGTTTTGTTCGCATTATCAATGGTCTAGCTATTAGCTGCAATCGTTTAATTAATGATTCAGCTAAACCATTTTGTGTATGCACATGGGCAACGGGATGTTCAACAATAATCCAATAGACATGCAAAAGTTATTAAATGCTTGAGACGTAAACTCACCGGCATTATCTAGTCTCACCCTTTTAATAGTATAATCAGGGAAATGTGCTCTCAATTTAATAATTTGAGCAAGAAATTTTGCAAATGCCATATTTCGACTTGATAATAGACAAACATGAGACCATCTACTAGATGCGTCTATTAGAACCATAAAATATCTAAATGGTCCACATGGTGGATGAATTGGTCCACATATATCACCTTGAATTCTTTCAAGAAACATTGGTGATTCTTTTTCAACCTTAAGAGGTGATGGTCTTATTATCAACTTTCCAAGTGAGCATGATGTACATGGGATAAGTGCATCATGAGGGATCCTTTGATCTGCCAATGGATGTCCATGTGTATTTTGTATTATTCTTTTCATCGTTGTTGATCCTGGGTGACCTAATCTCTCATGCCACAAACTGATCATTACAGGATCACATAATTTTTCTTTAACTACCACATTTACTTCAGGTACATTTATATGTGTATAATGTAAACCAGAATGAAGTCTTGGTAGTTTTTCAATTACACGATTCTTATCAGTGATACTTAAATATTTTTCATTTTCTGTTGTCACTGACTGATAATCATATCCATTTTGGTATATGTCAGAGAAACTTAACAAATTTCTCTTTGACATGAGAGAAAATAAGGCATTATTTATCAGAAAATTCGTACCATTTGGTAACATGAATTTTGCCTTTCCCATTCCTTTTATTAAGTCCACAGGACCTGATATAGTATGTATAGTTCCTTCCGTTGCTTTCAAGTCTGTGAAATATTTTTTAGATTTGAGTATGGTGTGAGTGGCACCACTGTCTGCAATACAAATATCTCCACCATTTGACTGATTTTTTACTCCAGCAGTATACATCATGAACTTCAAAAAAAATATGAGAAACAAATAATGAGTATATAATTCATCAATATATTACATTCAAAACATGTTACAAACGATAGCACATAATAAGGAAATATGTAGTAAACTAGATATGGTGTAGATTGAAAATCTACAACCATTTATTTAACGAGAACATATAATAGGATATATATATATATATATATATATATATATATATATATATATATATATATATATATATATATATATATATATATATATATATATATAGATATTAGAAATTTATTCATTAAAGTAGTCACAAGTTGACTCAGTGATTTTTGTATCAAGGTCATCCACAAGATTTGCTTCTTTTCCTTTTCCCTTTAGGGATTCTTGATACCGATTAACAGAATGCTGATTTGTTCGGCAGTTTTTAGACCAGTGGCCAATTTTACCACATTGGTAACAAGAATCTTCAACATTCTTTGAAGAGCCTTCTTCAACATTGTGATTTGTGGGATTGTATGGTGTTTGGATTTTATAATTTTGTGGATTATTATTTCTTTGTCCACGACCACCACGACCACGATCACCACCACGACCATTACCATAAGGGTGATTTCGAACATAGTTATGATTTTTATTATTGTTATGGTAATTTCCATGATGATGGTTTTGGCCAATATGGCTACGACCTCTTCCACACCCTCGTCCATGTGCATTTCTTCTTTTATTATTATTATTATTATTATTATTATTATTATTGTTAATAGCATTAGCTTCAGGAAATGCTAGCGCACCGGTAGGACGAGATTCTTGATTTTTCATCAGTAATTCTTTATTAACTTCTGCAACTAAGAGATAAGTTTGAAGTTTGGAAAAAGTTTTATAATTCTGCAATCTTAAATTTTCTTGCACAGTTATATTTGCAGAATGCATTGTGGAGAAAGTTTTCTCCATCATATCAGCATCACTTATTTCTTGACCACAGAATTGAAGCTTTGAACGGATCTTGAACATGGCCGAGCTGTATTCACTTACCTTTTTGAAATCTTGGAACCTTAGATTTCTCCATTCTTCCCTCGCAGCTGGAAGTAATATTTCCTTTTGATTATCGAATCTACTCTTGATACTTTCCCATAAAACATGTGGATCTTTGATAGTGAGAAACATATGTTTTAAGGTGGTATCAATATGTTTGCGAATAAAAGCAATTGATTTTAATTTATCTTGATCGGAACAAGTATTATTTTCTTTTAAAGTTTCTAGAATACCCAATGATCCAAGATTTATTTCTACGTCCATAACACATGATGTGTAGTTTGTTCCCGATACGTCTAAGGCATCAAACTCAAGCTTTGATAAGTTTGACATTTTCTATTTTCAGAAAGATGAACAATATAAATCATAATCATAATTATAATCATAATATTTTTTTTTCGTAGATAAATAACAACATGCAATTAGAATTAGTTTAGATTCATAAGTAGTAAACAAAGGAATAATGGTATGATTACAAATAATAAAATCATAAGGGAATATAGGTTCATATTATATTATATTATTAATGATATTATTATAATATATATTAAGTTATAATATATATTATTATAATATATTTTTCTTATTTTAACCTTTAAGATTTACTTTTAATAAAAATACAAACTACTTTTCTTATTTTAACTTTTAAGATTTACTTTTAATAAAAATACAAACTACTTTTTTTTATTTTAACTTTTAAGATTTACTTTTAATAAAAATACAAACTATTTTTTCTATTTTAACTTTTAAGATTTACTTTTAATAAAAATACAAACTACTTTTTTTATTTTAACTTTTAAGATTTACTTTTAATAAAAATACAAACTACTTTTTCTATTTTAACTTTTAAGATTATAAATTTAAGAATAAACATTAGTATGCATGAAATAAATAATGATTAATTGCATAAGTAATCATAAATGTTAGATAACATATAAAGACCCCATCGTATTCGTATTGATCGGAATTAATCTCGACCCATGGTACCGTGTTGTCAAATGACGTGTTGCGTACATAAAGTACCGTGTTGTCAAATGACGTGTTGCGTACAATCATGAGGTCTTATTAACATAAATATAAATGTTAGTGAAGTTAATAAGAGTTAGATTACAGAAAATATAATCCAGGTGGTATAACCGACCATATATAACATAAATATAAATGTTAGTGAAGTTAATAAGAGTTAGATTACAGAAAATATAATTCAGGTGGTATAACCGACCATATATAACTTAAATAACATAAATATAAATGTTAGTGAAGTTAATAAGAGTTAGATTACAGAAAATATAATTCAGGTGGTATAACCGACCATATATTAGTTAGGTGGCAGAGCCAACCATATTTAGTATAAATGTTGAGATAATCGTGCTGATAACGTGTTATAATTCAGTAGACTTATAACTACCTTTAGTGGTTCTTGACTGTAGAAGGTATATAGAGATAGAGATACTGTAAAATGAAGAAAACAAAGGTTGAACAAAAGGTATGAGTAATTGGTTTTTTATTTATAGAAAAATGTACAATGAGAGTTTGGTGGCATTTGGAATATAGAGAGAGAGAGAGTGTTTTTGTTAACCAAAAAATACATACATTAAACTCTAACTCAACACACCTATTTATACTCAAAAAAATATACTATGCAATATCTATAATAATAATAAAATTATCATCCAATTATTACTTTTATGACAATAAATTCATTAATCATAACATACAATAACTGAACTTACTTAAACGAAACATTACATAATTATAAATTCACTAAACGAAACTACTCATCATTAGCAGTACGAAAGTAAGGGGATAAGTTCCAAACGTGCTCGGTTAAATCTGCTTCTAACTTTCTGTGAACTTGTCTATCTCTTATTTCCTTAACCCTTGCATCTCGATCCCTCAAATCCCTTTGTAACCGTCGTGGTGGGTTCCTTTCTATCATTCTTTCTTCTCTCCTACCTATAACAAATCCGTTATTTTCTTGAATCATGTTATGTAATACGAGACAGGCATACATATGTCTTCTAATTTTGTTGAAGTTCAAAGATCTTGCCGGTGTTTTTAACATTGCAAATCTACCCTGTAATACTCCAAATGCACGCTCAATATCTTTTCTGGCACTTTCTTGAAACCGTTTAAATTTTTTTCGCGGTTCGTCAATAGGAGAATGGGGTGCTTTGACCAACATAGCCCAATCAGGGTATATACCATCACCTAGGTAATACCCTCTATCGTAGTGATGCCCATTTACATCAAATGGTGAAGGAGGAGCGGTGCCGTCCTTTATACTGTTGAACAACGGTGAGGCATTTAAAACGTTAATGTCGTTGTTTGCACCTGCCATACCAAAGAATCCATGCCATATCCACAAATCTTGAGATGCGACTGCTTCAAGCATAATGGATGGTCCCTTTTTATCACCTCTAGTATATTGTCCTTGCCACGCAACAGGACAATTCTTCCACTCCCAGTGCATACAATCAATACTACCAAGCATACCGGGTAAGTCATGTTTTTGTGCGTGAAAATTATAAAGCCGAGCAATATCTTCGGCTGTTGGCTTTCTCAAATGCTCTCTCGCAAACAAATGAAATACGCATTTGCAAAAATAATCTAAACATAAAGCAGCAGTTTTCTCACCAATTTTTATGTATTCGTCAAACATATCAGGTGTAGTTCCATACGCCATTTGACGTATGGCCGCGGTACACTTTTGTAATATTGTCAAACTTTGACGACCAGCGGCATCGGGACGTTCTCTAAAATACATAAAATATTCGGGAATATCACTACAATTAAAGTTAGATATACCTTCGACTATTCGGAGAAATAATTGAGGACTCATTCGAAAACGTCGTTTGAATTTGTTTTCCGGATACACTGTGAATCCGCAAAATAATCATTGAATAACCTGTCAGCCGCACTTTCACGATCCCTTGGAATATAAATTCGAGTTCGAGGGACTCGCGAACTACTAGCTTCTCCCTCCACTTCTTCTTCGCCCATACTACTAACAAAGTTAACAATTTTTTCATCATTCGAATCGTCATCAATTAAAAATTGGAGCATCTTGAACGTTTTCTCCATAATGTATAATGTTTAGAGTGATTAATTTGAAAAGAAAAAATAAGATTGAAAGAAAGAATTGGTGTAAAATGAGTTAAAATTAGGTATATAAATAGGATAAAAAATATAGGAAGTTTTTTTTTTTTTTTTTTGCCAACGGATACTTTAAGCGTATCCAACCAAACAGTGCCACGTGTCCCGAATTCCCCAACAATGGCGTTACCTTCCCCGTTGGAAACCGCCCCACGCCCCATTTTTTTTTCCCCGGAAACGCCTTGATACGGCAGTGGGGGGTGCCACCTCACCCTCCCACGCCGTTTCCTATGCACCGATACAATGAGTCTTAGGAACATAATTCATTCAAGATCTTGCTATAGAGTAATAGAGTATAACTTTAACTTCTTATAAATTTAAGACTTCAAAAAAAATTGTTACCACACTCTCATTCACATATTATTACATTGGGTCCAAATATTTAAAGGGATGTATAGCCCTATGGTTAAACATAGCCACATTGGCCATTGATTAAGGAATTATGAACAGAGGTTTTAACATTATAGGTAATATGGGGGCAGAGGTTTTAACACTCTATAAGAAACTAATTGGTGATAACTTTTCTAGATTAAAGTTAACCAAAACAATAAAATATAATGTATCTTTCAACTTTAAAAGTGTTCAGAGATTTTCTAATAAAGTTTAGTGGATGTTTCTCCAATAACAACCAACGTAAAAATTCTTTAAAACATGTACATCTAACAATAATATATGAAAAGATATCAAAGGAGAAGTCTCCTAAAATAGAAAGAAAAAAAAAAAAATTACTAGTCAGGGTTCTTACAAGCACAAATCAATAAAGAAGCACCAATATTTTCTTGTTCTTTCTTACCCAAATTCTTCTCTTCAAGCCACAATCTACTATCCAAACCACTTCTTGGTCTAAACAAGAACATCCCTGCCCTTGATCTTGTTTTTTCGCTTGAATTTGAACGCGACTCGAAGAACCAATCATGAACATCCCACATCAAATCCACAAGCATTCCATCCAAGAACACTGTTTGATTACCGCGAAAATTCCATTTTAATCTCTTCACTTGAATCACATTCTTTTTGTCGATACAAACACTCAAGCTTAACGAATTCTTGTTTCTTTGGTCATCCGCTAAACATGTGATCATTATATCATGCCAAGTACCTGTGTCAAAAAATTTAGCCCGGCTCGAATACTCAGTATTTCCCAAAAATATCTCTTTTCTTGAGATTAATGAATATTTGGCATAAGAGTAGTCCAAAACAAGCTTTTTAAACTCCATATCTTCAATGTCACCAATTGAAATAAACTCAGAGTTGACCAAAACTGCCACAAAGTACCTTTTAACTGGCTCAGGTCCAACTTCATATGTTGCATTACTAAGATCCCAAATAACTTCAATCTTTGAATCAAAAGGTTCAAGCTTTTTAGACCCTTTAATCTTTTTCAAACAAAAAGATTTACAAGAGTTAGAATGGTGTTCATTGATGTAAATAGTGAAAGCAAAGTCAATGTTGTGAGTTGACCATGTAAGTGTGACGAACAAAAGATTTTGTGTAGAGAGTTTAACTTTGTAAACAAGTGAAACTTCATCTTGGATTGAAGGAATTAAATTTGGAGAAACATAAATATTGTTTGAATTTCCAGAACAATATGAATCTGAAACCTTGATTGCATGTTCATTATAACAAGTTGCTAAATTTCTCATCTTTAACCCCATATATCATATAAAGATTCGACCCCGAATATATTTATATATAATCAATAAAATAACCAAAAAAAATAGGTTAAGAAGATGCTTTTATTTGTCATCTACAGAAGAAAGAAAACAAAAGACCATGAAAGAAATTCTGTAAATACATATATTTCAGTGAATATATATAATATATTGTGTAGGTAGAGAGAAAGAATTTGCAATATTCTTTGCCTAGGGTAAAAGGAAAATGGAGAGCTTGTAGGTTATAAATTGAAAATTTATAATGATTTTTATTAATTATGTATTTTATTTTATTTTTACTATTTGTCATGTGAACTGTCATTCTTATATTGTAACTGAAAACTAATAGAAAGAGAGAAGGATGGGATATGGTTAATGGCCAGCACATCTGCATTAAATTTGGATTCCATTTTCACTCTCTTGTTGTAATTTTTTTCATTATTTTGAATTTGTTGTCACAATTTCCATTACCAAAACCACTAAGTCGAGACTTTGAAGTATTATATGTTTGTATATAGCCATTAAATGTTGTACATTGCATTGGAATAAACAAGTTTGAGTCTGTGATAAGGAGTGGCAATTTGCACATATGTTTTAATTGTGAAGTAATTATGATATTTAAGTCGATTAAATAAGAGATGATTTATTTAAAATGAAAATGTACTAAAGTTTGACTTGTACTATTGTTTGACTTCTTGGATCTGAAGACTTGGTTACTTTAACAAACCACAAATTAATGAGCCAAATATGAGGAAAACCAGTGAACGATTTTTTATTTTTCACTTCTAACGGTTGATTTTAAAATTTTGTCACCATATTGTATAAGATCAAATATAAAAAAAAGTTTTTGATGAGAAAATTATTATACACGTTTTGAGTGAGAAAAGATGCACTTGGCAAAAGCAGGTTGTTGAGACATCCTTCTTCAAAATGTCATTTTAAAAACGTAAAATCTATTTTAAAAACACAATCCTAAACCCACGCTAATTGACATGAATACATGATAACATGAATAATAACTAAATGAATGAAAAATGAAACGTATAGGCATGAATTAAACGAGTAAAGAAAATTTGCACGTTACGGGTAAAAACTTCATTTGAAAAAAAGAAACGAATAATAATAATAATAATAATAATAATAATAATAATAATAATAATAATAATAATAATAATAATAATAATAATAATAATAATAATAATAATAATAATAATAATCTATTCTATATATAATAACAAAAGCTAAAATAGATCATTTTAGATAGCAAAACTAATCTTAGCCATTCATTAAATTAATAAAAGGGGCGGCCAAATTTCTAGGGGTTTCAAAATTAGGGATCCACTTTGTTCTACACAATACACCGTCTCTGAAAACCATAGCTCTATTACAGGCCTTATAACAAAAAATTAAAACCCTAAAAAATTTCTTAGTCGCCACGAAAATATGGATCTAGGATGATTAATACGGGTTATACGAATTTTTATTATACACATATTTATATATATATATTATCTAGAATATTAAGCTAACAAAACAACCATCAGCCATAAAATAATACCTTTAATTTTAATGATTGTTAGAGCTTCAAAAAGATGATTATTTACTGTTAAATTCTATTACTTGAATGATTTTAACTTTACATTTGTAGTTGTAGAAAAACCATGTAACCAAAGGGTGCGGATGAAAAAAGTCGATTTACAAGCCAGAAGAGAGTTGGTACCTTTCATCTGCACCCTTTTAAATTGGTCAATAATCTTTTGAATCTAATGATCACTATGAGGTAAAGTATTCATCTTTGCAGATTATTTAACTGACTTCAATTATGTACATCTTGCTTGGTGGAGTTTTTTTTTATCTTTATTTTGCGCAGGTAAGTTAATGGTCTCATTGTTATTTTCCTTTCGGCTTAAGGATGAATCTAATATGATCAATTGAATTAAAGGGGTAATCCATATCGATCTTTCGTCGACGAAGTAATTCATATCGATTCTTACAGGTACATATCGATTTCTACATGTTCATTACGAATAAAGTTTCCCAAATCCCTAATCGATTATACCAGAATATCAATTTCAATTTTTCAGCTATGGAGAAGGCTGTGGTAAACTATATTCGTTTCAGTGTCATCATGAGGGAGCTTGTCCATTAAACAACATCGGGAAGTATTGACTGTTCTATTTTGTAATTTTAATTGTTCCAATTAACTGATCTTATATGTTGCCATCAATTGTATTATATATGTAATTACATTGGACTTACTATGTGCTACTTACCATTGTTTTTGGTAGGCATTATTTTCAGAGATTGGCTTATCTGTTCATCCTATATGAATTAGATGTTGAACATTATTTGATTTGTTTGTCCCACTTCATAACCACTATACCAACAATATTATAATTGTGTTTCAATAATTAGAGATTTTGTACCTTTGTATATCATTGCAGGTGACATTTTCTTCTCACCGACTACGGTGATATGTTTGAGATGGTGTTTTCATATGTTTTTAAATCGGCATCAATTTAAGATCCTTCTTCTATCTTAAAGGTTCTGCGAAAGGGTATCTATTCAAATGTCCCCAATGGTTGGTGAATTGTTATGAGCAGGTAATACTTCATTCGAATGGGGCATATGTTATGTAGATAATTGTCTATAACTACTTATATTTAGTTTTATACTTGGCAACTCAAATGAGTTGGGTAATGGGTAAAAAATAGACTAATATTACTGTGTGCTGGTTAAAGAGTATCTAAAGTTTGTCTACATAACAAATTATACACGAATTTGTTTGTTTTTTACTACATAGTATGATTGTAAAACCTGTTGACTAACACCAATTCTTTTCTGGATTACTGTAAATGAGGTTTACAACGTTATTATTCACTCTTTTTGGATTATAAGTTATGGTTCCTAATTAAGATTTTGAAGTTCAATTTATCGGATCAATATGAGTAAATGTGTATCTCGAATGTATACTTCATTACTAAAAATATTCTTTCATAATCCCACGAATTCGCGGGTCTTAATGTTCTATGTGAAGCATACAGAAGAAAAGGTCGGGGTTTGACTAATCCTGATTTGATTGACCAAGTAAGATGAACAGTATTTAATGTTCTATGAGGTTTGATTGATGGATAATTCTTTTGTTTTTTCACATATATGTAATGTTGTCACTTTACTGTGTCCCGTGCCATATATGACAAAATGAGGTGGGTCAAACGTCAAATGCTTTGGGTAACAACCAACTTGTCACTTTTGGTCAAAATGTATCATTTTTGGTACGGGTTCGGTTGACCCAAAGAAAAATCAATCTCATGCAAAGAATAGTATTTTAAAATGATAAAAGTTATGTTATTATCAAAGTCGTATAATCTTGGGTTTATATTTTAGGACTTAGGGTTTAGGGTTAGGATTCAGAGTAGTTTTTAGGGTTTATAGTTTAGGTTTAGTGTTTAGGGTTGTGGGTTTAGATTTAGGGTTTAGAGTTTTATGTTTAGATTTATGGTTAAGGGTTTATGTTAGGATTTAGAGTTCAGTTTTACGGTTCTGGGTTTAGTTTTTAGGGTTTAGTTGTTAGGTTTTAGGTTCAAATTTAGGATTTTGGGTTTAGTTTTTAGGGTTTAGATGTTAGGTTTTGAGTTTAGATTTAAGGTTTAAGGTTTAGGGTTTAGATTCTAGGGTTTATATTTTAGGGCTTAGGGTTTAAGGTTAGGGTTCAGAGTTTTTAGGGTTTAGGGTTTAGAGTTTAGGTTTAGCGTTTAGGGTTTTGAGTTTGGGGTTTAGATTTAGGTTTTATTATTTAGATTTAGGGCTTAAGGTTCAGATTTAGGTTTTTGGGTTTAGTTTTAAGGGTTTAGATGTTAGGTTTTGGGTTTAGATTTAGGGTTTTAGGTTTAGTTTTTTGGGTTTAGATGTTAGGTTTTGGGTTTAGATTTAGGGTTTAGGGTTTAGAATTTAGGGCTTAGGGTTTAAGGTTAGGGTTAAGAGTTTTTAGAGTTTAGGTTTAGTGTTTAGGGTTTTGAGTTTAGAGGTTCAGGGTCTAAATTTAGGGTTTAGTGTTTAGGTTAGGGTTTAGGATTTAAATTCTAGGGTTTAGATTTTAGGGTTTAGGTTTAATTTACGATACTTGAGAAAATAAAACCCTAGCTTCTTTTCCCCAAGATTGACACTAGCAACACAAACCTATGGATTAATTCTTTTATGGATTAACACAAATTTAGGGTTTGGGTTCATGTGATATGGATTATTTCTTTCGTTTTTTTTTTATGTTATTAACAATTCTAAATATAAATAAAATTTGTGATATAGTGTGTCTTAGCTTTTACATTAATCAATATGGAAATAAGTATGGATCTTTGGTATAGTTATACGTAGCATCAATATGGATATAAATTGAGACTTCGAGTGAGGAAGGAATTTCAAATCATCAAATGTCGCTATCTTTACATCAACACGTCAAGAGATTGAAAGCGTGAAATAATCGATGGGAAACAAGACCTAAGTTTAAGAATTAGACTTGCATTTATGAGTTTATTTGTTATCTTTTGCTCAACAACTATATAGCAATATTCTATAATTGTCTCCGTTACTGAAAACTACGCAAATAATATAATATTTCACATTAAGTATTTTTTCTAACTAATGCTTGCTTAGTCCTATAAAGTAGCCTCGCGAATTCGCGAGCATTAAGCTAATAATAATAATAATAATAACAATAATAATAATAATAATAATAGAGAGGAATGATGTCATGATTGAACGTGTTTTGTTATGGGAAAATGATGAGAGAAAATGAAGAGAAAGTTGATGTAACAGTCTGTCATGAAAAGGAAGGGGGTCATGATTGGGAATGATCTTATAATGTTCTTTGTTTTACTAATATGCAATAACAAGTTATGTCGTAAAACTCATTTATGCTTATGTGTAGTGGTATTATAAAAAAACGTGAAGAAAATATTCTGTATCACTTTCCATTCACACACACATATATGAACATTCATGTGAAAACATTCTCACAATCACAATAAGAAAAAAACAAATTTAAGCTACACATTTAACTATTTAAATTAATAATGATTTTTATATTTGATTTACACCTAAAGAATATAATTAATAGAAGTCAGACATCACATTAAATCAGGTACTAATAACTACTCTAAGACGATTATTAACGTTGCGTGCTCCAACTTCAAAATCGTAAACACACTAGTAGCATGCCACTAACGCGGCATGCTTAATCACTTTGGAGCTTGGCGGGCTCAACTTAGCACGGTAGTAATATAAGGCATGCCACATTTATATGTGTATTTTAATATTAGTTTAATATGTTTTAAATAGTTTTATCATTTTTTCACGCAACTTTCAATTATATTTTGACACATCGCCTAATACGACATCTCATTATTTATCAGTTTAACAACACGTCCATCAAAAAGTTGATCCCTCAACACGCCACTTTTTCCTATCACCATTAAAAATGATCTAATAAGTCAAAATCAGTTCTCACCTTTCCATCATTATCTCCGTATACCATTTATTAAATCATCTCAACATTCTTATAAAACACAACAGTAAAACGTAATCCATGATGATCATCAGACTTATTTTATAGCCAATATAAAACATATGAGAGTCATCAATAGATAAGCACTTTGTTAAAATAAACGGATAGATTAAACACCACTCTAGGCTCAACTATTTGACAAGTGGTAGTTTGGATCACAAGCTATTGTATTTGGCTCCATCGAAACGATTGTGTATTCGGGAACAATAATCTTAGCTCTTCAAAGATTGTGTCGAATATTCAAGCAAAAAGTTTTGAATGGATTAATTGTCGTTGGAAGAAAGGAAATCTAGATTGGCTAATATAGATTACCAACCCGAGAAGTTTCGATGCCAACCCCACAAAAGAAGGAATTGGTTAAGTGCAGTTTTTTTTTATGCCGGACTCTCTCGATTCCTACTTGGCTCGAGTTAAGTGGTGTATGGTTGAATACTTTGTCGTTGTCGATTTCAGCACTGTATCTCGGCTATATTCCAGTTTGTCTTGTACAAGTTGTCCCCTCTCCTTGTAGTAAAAGAGAGAAGATGAATTTTTCCTCCAAATTCATCTTTAACCAACCCTTCTTGTATAGCTACATTCCATATATGTTTATTCGAGTTTTTACTTGTAATGTTTTAGTCAATTCGTGTTTTGTAAATTGATTCTTTTTTTTTTTTTTGAAAGATCAAGCAATTTTATTAAGAAAAAGGAGTTACAAGAGAGCTGATACAACAGATAGATACAAACTAATTACAAATTACATCAAAACAACAAAACACGATCTAGCTGATATACAGAACGATGGACACGAACAGCAGGAAAATAAGGGGGCATGCTAAGAATATAAGGAAAAACCCTTTAGCCTATTTCACAATCAAAGTTGCGATGGTCACTTGAAAAAACAAGCTGAGAAGAAAACAAGTCACAGTGCTGGCAACTTCAGCGACAAAGCAACTCGAATCAACTCATTTAATCACAACTAAGACTTAGAGCCAGGCAAAGGGATAAAAAAACCTGAATTAGCCAATCCCCACTTTTGGTGTCGGATTTGCATCGAAAATTCTTGGATTGGCAATCCATTGCAACCAGTTTAGATTGAGATTATTACCACGACAGTGAATCCACTCGAAACTATTAGCTTGAATGTTCGAAACAATTTTAGGGGAGCACAAAACGGATTTACCAAAGACAGTGTCGTTCCGGTTTTTCCAAATGTGGAAACCAGTAATCCAAATAATAGCTTGCCAAATAGAAGCTCCTGTTGATGTTGTAATATATTGGTTTTTTGCCACCGCTAACTCTGAAAGATTCGACACATTTAAATCATTAATATTCCACCAATTACTAATGCGGTTCCAAATGTCTTTTGCTTTGTTACAATGAAACATAAGGTGGTCAAGCGTCTCGATAGAATCGTCACATACAGGGCATCTCGTGGAGTGAAGGTCAATGCCACGATGATCAAGTTCGGATCTAACAGGGAGACGATTTTGCTTAGCGCGCCATATGAAAATCCCTATTTTTTGTGGAATCAATTTGTTTACCTGAGTAGGAATCGGGTTCGGGAGGATCGATGTTTCAAGCTCAGTTAAATGATTTACCAGGGAAGTAACAGAGTAAGAGTTATTTGGGCTAAATTTCCACGTCCATTTATCCTCTTTATCCCACGAAAAAGCAAAAAATTTGAGCTGGTCTTCGATGTTGATAAGTTCAGTCTCGGCTCACCATTTTGGAGGGCTGATCCAGGCCCAATTAAAAAACGTCTCGACACCTATCTTCGAGATTCTGGAATCGACAGAAGCATCCTTTTCTTTTTCCAATCGAAAAAGCTTCGGGTACTTTGCTTTAAGTGTCACCGAATCGCACCATTTATCATCCCAAAAGGAAGTTGCTGCTCCGTTACCTAAAACCTTAACAAAAGCGTTAGAGATGTCACACCCTAATTTGTTTAGGGTGTGTTCGACATTTCTGATATTGAACCAGGTTCTACCGGAAAGTCTTTTAAGGTTAGACACGGGAAGAGATGCAATACAACCCAACCCACCATTTTTCCCATATAAACTTTTAATGACCCTTACCCAAAGTGAATTGGTTTTATTGTTGAGAAAATTCCACCACCATTTAACTAAAAGACCAAGGTTTTTATATTTTAGAGACCCGACATTTAGTCCACCCGAATCGTAAGGTAATAAGATTTGTTTCCATTTGACCCATGCCATCTTTCGATCATCCGAAGACCCTCCCCAAAAAAAATCACGTCGCATACCTTCGAGTTCCTTGAGGACGCAGGGAGGGGCCTTGAAAAGTGAAAAATAGTAGAGGGTAGACTACTAAGTACGGATTTGATTAAAGTAAGTCTACCACCAAAGGAAATTGTTTTTGCCTTCCAAGTGGCTAATCTTTTTTTGAATTTATCGAAAATTGGTAGCCACTGATGGGTTTGTTTAAGGTTAGCCCCAATTGGAATTCCAAGATAAGAGAATGGGAAGCTACCTTCTTTACATCCGAACCACTTTGCGAGATGATTTAATTCCGATTTTGATGTACAAATACCATAGACACAACTTTTGCTAAGATTTATTTTTAAGCCCGAGAGCTCTTCAAAACATTTGAGTATCTTTAGGGTGTTTCTAACTTCTAATTTGTTCCACTTACCAATAATGATTGTGTCATCCGCGTATTGCAAGTGAGATACAATGACTTTGTCGGTACCAATTTCAACACCTTTTATCACATTGTCTTTGATGGCGAGATTTAAAAGATAATTTAAACCCTCACTTGCAAGAATGAAAATAAACGGTGAAAGAGGATCACCTTGTCTAACACCCCTTTTTGGAAAAAATTGTTCACAAGGTGAACCATTTAGTAGTACGGAAATGGAGGTGGATGTTAAACAAGACAGGATCCATTTGATCCATTTAGAACCAAAACCCATAAGACCCATAATATCCGATAAGAATTCCCAATCTAAACAATCAAAGGCCTTTTCAAAATCAACTTTATAAATAAAACTTTTTTCTTTTTTGGCTTTGAGTTCATCTACTGTTTCGAGTGCGATGAGAATTCCATCAAGGATATTCCTATCTTTGATGAAGGCGCTTTGTTCGTTGCCAATTAAAAGTGGAATGATTTTCCTGATCCGGTTTGCTAAGATTTTAGAAAGAATTTTATAGTAGCTCCCGATTAGACTAATGGGTCGGTAGTTGGCGAAATTAAGGGGGTCATTGACTTTGGGGATTAAAGTAATAAAAGAAGCATTACAACCATTAGAAATGATACCTGACTCCCAGAACCAGTTTAGAGCACTCATGAGATCATCTTTGATGATCTCTCAAAATTTGGTGTAGAAGAGCATGTTGAAGCCATCGGGTCTGGGTGCTTTGTTTGGCCCGCAAGATTTAATCGCATCTAAAGTTTCTATTTCAGTGAACCTGGCTTCTAACAGTTCAGCTTTCGATATGTCGAGACAAGGACCTGACCAATTCTTCAATTTAAACTTCTTGCCTAATGGTGTTTTGAATAATGACTTGAAGTGATTATGTGCTCCTCTTTTGATCTCAGTTGGGTTGGTAGACCAAATTCCGGCTATGTTGATGCCGTGAATATTATTTTTATGTTGCCTACGCCGAATCACCGAATGGAAAAATTTGCAGTTTTCATCACCTTCAAATGCCCATTTGTAGCGTGATTTTTGTTTCAACATTTCCATTTGGTTTTTTTCTTTTTGAATCAGGCTTTCACGATCTTCCATCCACTGTAACCTTTGAGTTTCATCAAGGTTGCTGCTTTCTGCCTTGATTTCCCATTCGGTAACAGTTTTAGAAAGTTCATCAATCTCAAATTGGAGTTTACAATGGGATGTGGAGTACCATTTCCGAAGTTCTAACTTTACATTTTTCATTTTATCATGGAAGATGCAGTCTGGTTTCGTGCTTTTGACACTAGTATCCCAAGCCTTTTTAATGATGTCGAGTGCGTCTTTATGCTTTATCCATTCGTCAAACACTTTAATGGGTTTTGGACCGAAATCTGTTAACCCATCTTTTAGAATTAATGGGCAATGGTCCGAATGTTTTTTTATCAAGAATGGTGGCGGACAGATTTGGCCACTGTTGTAGAACGTTACTAGAAATTAAGATTCGATCAATCTTGCTAAACTTGCGTCCATTGTCACTGATTCTAGTATAAAGTCGACCACCCAAAGGCACCTCTAGGAGTTCATTGTCTTTAATGAAATTATTAAACATAGCCGCTCTTTTTTCCACGAATTTTGTATTTTTCCTTTCACTTGCAAATCTTACTTCATTAAAGTCACCAAGAATGATCCGCATAGCCTCATCATAGTTCATTACCTCGAAAAGGTCACTCCACATTTTACTTTTAGCTTCATCGGATTGAGGCCCGTAGACATTTATAATGATGAGTTTGGTACCTGCAGCTAGCCAATTTCCTTTTATCGCAATAAAGGATTCACGCTCGAGCACATGGTTAGTACAAAAAAAGCGAGTATCCCAAACCAGTACAATACCTCCCGACTGTCCCTTAGAATTTTTAACAGCAAATTTAAAGTTTGTATTGTCCCAAATTTTGTTAAACCATGATTCAGGGAATTTTAGACTTTTGGTCTCCTGTAAAGCTATTATGTTAGGGTTTTCGCGTAAGCAAAGTTTTTTAAACCAATTTGTTTTAATTTTGTCGTCAATACCTAAACCTCTAATATTTAGAGACATTATCTTCATTAGAAATAATACAAAGAAACTCGAATATAAAGGAAAAACTTACAAGGGTTCGACTCTGGAAAGTCCCAGCTTAGCTCCAACGTAATCACAATCAAGGGATTTGCTTGACACGGTTTGTGACCCGTTGCTGTAGCTATTGCCTGAACTGGACTTGCATTTTGAGAATTTCTTTATTTTATTGGCCGGTTTTGAACGAGCCTGTGCTTTGGCGTTCTGGATTTTTGATGAAGAATTCCAATTTCGAATGTTCGCCCATAGAATATCCGCAGAGCTTTGCGAGCCATGTGTGTGCTTCCTTTTTTTATTCTGAATTTCATTTGTTAGACTTTTTTGAACCAGGGATTCTTTGGAACCGATTTGTTTCTGTTTCTTCATATCCAACTTGCTTTTTGATTTGAATCTGAATGAGGAAGGTTTTGGTATAGGTTTAGGCGAATTGGATGAAGCATATGTAGGAGATAAGATAGGATCGAAAAGCTTGTTGAAACAAGGATTTGAAAGACCCAGATGAATTGTTTCATTATCGCTTGAGGAAGGTTCAGAGGGTGTATCCCTCAATTCATCTGTGTTGGTGAGGTTAACGGTGGGAATTGGCTTGCTTTGATCTATCTGAGTTGGGCTAATATTGGAGGTGGGTTCCTTATTAGGGTCAAATGAGGTTGGGATTATTGGATCACAGGGTTCTTTTGTTTTATTGAGGGTGATTGGTGAGTCATGGACTATTGTGTTAATTGGGCTAGGAGGGGGTACTACATTAAATATTGGGCTTAAGGGTGGGGTTGAAACATGTACGATAATATTTACAGTTGGGTGATCTGGAGCAGGTGGGTCGGGTAGGGAATAGATTTGGTTAGGTGTGGAGTTTGAATCATCGGGAGATGAATCACTGGAATATGTATCATGAGTACCGTTAGGGTTATCAATATTGCAATCTTTTTATGTGTTCCCAAAGGTTTCACCATCATTACACTCGTTACCCCATTTATTGCTCTGATTGCCGAGATCCGTGTTCCCAAGGTCATCATTAATGCTGGGCACGGTTGCTGACGTGTACGATTTTTGATGAGCACTGAATTTTTCGGCAAGTTCAAAATCCGGTGAGGCTTGATCTTCATCTTTTCCAGATTCCGATTGGTCGAAATCCGATTGATTGTCTGAGTTGCTATTGATATCTGACTGATCAGAGGACACCTTATCATCTTCTTCTTCCATATCAATTTCCATAAAGCTATTTGCCTCTTCAATGATTTGAAGGTAAAAAACTCTTTCACCTACTTTAGCCTCAACGATGGTGTTAATGAGTTTATGACCCCAGAGCTTGATTAGGACTTTACCGGAAATAAGGCTTTGGTTACCATCAATCTTGCAATTAAAACAATCGTAGACCTTTCCAAACCAGCCCGCTACATTTTTAAAGTTTTTTTTCATTCCAGCAGGAGATTGGCATACCTTTGATGGTTATCCATGATAGTCGTGAGAATTGAATTGTTAAGTCATCTAGTTTCCTGATATTTTGTAACCAGCTTCGAAGAATGTGGTCTTCGGAGTTTAGGATGTTGTTAATTACCTCCTCATTGTCGAAGGTGAGGCAGATGTCGAGCCCACCCACATACTTAATGTTGAAATTAGTGAGTCCTTCCGCCGAGCATAAGGCTGGAAACTGCTCAATGAGATCGATATCGATGATTTCTCCCACGATAGCGTGCTTAAAAATCTCTTTGTTTGATGCTTCCTCTTCAATGGTAATTCTTCATGGCTTATCAATTTTCTGTGCTATCTCCTCATTGTTTAATGCTTCTTTGAAATTACGTTCATCTCGATAGGCGTTTCTGTCATAACCCGTCCTTAACCATAAGAACGAGTTAGATAACGTATGATTTCATTGCGTGGTATTGTCCTCTATATGCGACATTTTTAAAAGAACAACTGCATTTATTTTACATTACAAACCATAACTCTTATGATAATACAAGCTTTAGACAATATAAAGATGATTATCGTTTAGCGATAATCTTAGACTTACAAACTTTACATGTGATGATAACAATACGATTTCTAGCATATTTTACATTACAACTCCTCGGATATGCAGTTTTGTTTTTGACACAAATATGCGTACGCAAGATCTTGCTTAAATTCAACATGTTGCAGCGGAAGCTTTTAGTTATCACCTGAGAATAGACATGTTTAAAACGTCAACATAAAGTTGGTGAGATATAGGTTTAATGCTGGCAGCGATATAAATATAGACCACAAGATTTCATATGTAAACATTTTAATAAAAATATTCTAAGTGGTTGAGCACTTGGTAACCATACTTAACATTTAATCACGTCGCATATTCCCTTTATTATGAAATCTTACTACACCGTACCAAATGTAGTCACGAAACGAAGTACTGTGCAACCGTTGAATACTGGTCGTCCAGTCCAGTTGGGGTTGTCAGGCCCGATAGATCTATCAACAGGATTCACGTTTACAATACCGCTGTAAATAGTAGTTACCAAGCTACAGGGAAGTATGCCAGTGGTACAACTCAACGTAGAATATATTTTTCAGTTACTTGTGTCCATAACGTAAAACATAAAATACATGTATTCTCATCCCGAAATACTTAGAGTTTAAAAGTGGGACTATATACTCACTTTTGCCTTGAAGATATATATATTTTGACTTGGTCTCCGGTTGATATCACGAACCTATCCATATATAATATATCAATATATGTTCATTTTAAACAATCGTCACGTATATATACTTATAATACTTTTAATGTCTTCTTAGTCCGTAGTTAGCAATTCAATTTTAATGGTTCATATTTAGGTGTTTAATAAATAAATAAAACCCCCATCGAAATAAATAAAACCCCCATCGTATTCGTATTGGTCGGGATTAATCTTGACCCATGGTACCTATATTGTCTAGAAGACGTATTGCGTACAATCATGGGATCTTATGATTAATCTTCTCGTATTGTTTACGGGTGATCCTGAAATATATAAAATTAAATTATGAGTACATATATATAAAATATCATGTTATTTTAAAAAGATGTGATTTATTCAATTTTTCTCCAATTATTTTCGTGGCTAAACTAGTTTTGGATATCCGATTTTGTTTTGGTCATAGTTTCTTCGTTACAACTCCGTTTTCGTTGGTTCAACTTGCCACTTCCTTGGATCGAGTCCTTCTTTAAGAATATGAACTGCAAATACCTTAGTTTGTATTCAAAATCACAGGTCATAGGTCAAATTTTGGTGAAACTTATGAAGTTAATCATTTTCCCTTATGCAAACAACATTAAATGATTATTTTTCTAAAAATACTTATACTTTGAGTTAAATCATGAAATTTTTATGTGTTATCATATTCATAGTAAATATTATTTTTCCAGAAAATAAACCTCCAATTCAAGGTTCAAAATAGTTTTTAATTATCCAACCCAAAACAGCCCCCGGTTGCACTCCGACGTCGTAAATTCAGTTTTTAAGGTGTTCTTTGAAAAACCAAGTTATACCTTGTTAAGTTAGCATATCCTTATGATATATTACAGGTCTTGAAGTATTTTAAAAGTTAAGTTAGAAGGATCTATTTAGTTTGCAAACAAGTTTGAAATCATTCAAACTATGTTCTTGTTGTTAAAATTGTATACCATAAAATAAGATAACTATATATATATGAATCGAATAAGGTTATGAACAAAGTTACTACCTCAAGTTACTTGGACAAGATTGCTGTAAAAGAGGAGTAAAAACCTAGAACCAAAAGAGTGGTGGAGTTGGATGAAAGATTGGAAGTAAACTTGTGTTCTTGGAAGGATTCTTGAAGTGTTCTTGTAAGGGTTTTCTTATGGTGATTAAGTGATGTTTTTGAAACTAGATCTTCATGGTTGTGAGCTGAGATGGTTAAGGGGTTTAAGGCTTCTAAGTATGTGTGTGTTTTGGCTAGAAAATTGAAGTAAAAATGAATCAAGAATGGATTACTCCTAGCCCATTAAAAACGTGAATGGGGGGGGAGACAAAGACAAGTTTCAAGCTTGTAATCTTGTTAATTAGTCATACAATCATACAAAAGTAATTACCTTATACATAAGGCATGAACAAGAGAGTTACCTTATACATAAGGCATGAACAAGGGCTGGTTGGTGGTGATTTGATGTGTATATACCAATAGTAAATACGTATAGAAGCTAGGTATGATACGAGTACATATACTCTAAATATACGTATAGAAATCTTGTGAAAACGGAACGAGGATTCAAATATAATTATCTTTTGTGAATATACTTATATTGTTTTATGTATTTAAGTCCTTAAAAAGTGATTAAATACATTACATATACGATATATGTATAAACATTATAGGTTATAAGTATTTATATCAAAGAACGTTACGTATGGTTATTGTTTTGAAAACTTAAGTTAGTAGTTTCAAAATATACTTATAACTTATTGTTATTAATACAAAATGAGGTATTACAACATTCTTAGATCATGTTAAATATGTATTTATACATATATATACACAAACGTATAATTATCATATGTTATATAGTTCGTGATATCATCGGTCAACTAGACGGTCAAACGTTGTGTAAAACTCTTTTTAAAAACATAAGTCTCAACAATTTGGATTGCTTATCATGTTGGTAAGGTTTAATTTATGTAAATATTAATCTTATAATTATAGATCGATCGAAAAAGTCCGGGTCATTACAGTACCTACCCGTTAAATAAATTTCGTCCCGAAATTTTAAAATCGTACCTATTTTGCGTCATCGGGAAACAAATGCGGGTACTTTTGTTTCATTTGATCCTCTCGCTCCCAAGTAAACTCGGGACCTCTTCGTGCATTCCAACAAACTTTAACGATCGGTATGTTGCTTTGCTTGAGCCGTTTAACTTCACGGTCCATGATCTCGACTGGTTCTTCTATGAATTGTAGTTTCTCGTCAACTTGAATTTCTTCAAGAGGAATGGTGAGGTCTTCCTTTGCTAGACACTTTTTAAGGTTCGAGACGTGAAATGTATTATGTACTCCGGCGAGTTGTTGCGGTAACTCGAGTCGATAAGCTACCGGTCTGATGCGTTCAATAATCTTGAACGGGCCTACATACCTTGGGTTTAGTTTACCCCTTTTTCCAAAACGTATTACACCTTTCCAAGGTGACACCTTTAGCATAACCATGTCACCGATCTGAAACTCTAATGGTTTCCTTCGGACATCGGCGTAGCTCTTTTGGCGACTACGGGCCGTTCTCAATCTCTCCTTGATTTGTACTATCTTTTCAGTAGTTTCATGTATGATCTCGGGACCAGTTAATTGTCATTCTCCTACTTCATTCCAACAGATAGGAGATCTACACTTCCTTCCATACAGTGCTTCGAATGATGCAGCTTTAATGCTCGCATGATAACTATTATTATACGAGAATTCTGCTAACGGTAAATACTTATCCCATCCGTTTCCAAAATCGATCACACATGCCCTGAGCATGTCTTCAAGAGTCTGAATTGTTCTTTCACTCTGCCCGTCAGTTTGCGGATGATATGCGGTGCTCATATCCAAACGAGTTCCTAGGGCCTCATGTAGTGATTGCCAGAACTTTGATGTAAATCTACTATCACGATCGGATATAATGGAAATAGGTATTCCATGCCTTGAAACAATTTCCTTTATATACAATCGTAATAGTTTCTCCATTCTATCTGTTTCCTTTATAGGCAAGAAATGTGCAGACTTGGTGAGACGATCAACAATCACCCAAATGGTGTCGTATCCCCAGGCAGTCTTTGGTAACTTCGTGATGAAATCCATGGTAATACCGTCCCATTTCCATTCTGGGATTTCTGGTTGTTGAAGTAACCCTGACGGCTTCTGGTGTTCTGCTTTGACTTTGGAACAAGTTAAACATTCCCCAACATATGTTGCAACGTCTGTCTTTAAATTAGGCCACCAATAATGCGTCTTAAGATCTTGATACATCTTTCCAACTCCAGGATGTATCGAGTATCTTGTCTTATGTGCCTCGTTCAATATCAACTTCCTTAATCCACCCAACTTCGGTACCCAAATACGATTTGCAAAATATCGAGTTCCATCTTCCCGTATAACGAGTTGCTTCTCATACTTCTTCATTATTTCATTTCCTATATTTTCTTTAGTAAGTGCTTCTCGTTGAGCCTCTTTGATTTGTGAGTTGAGATTCATACGAATTTTTATGTTCATTGCTCGTACTCGAATTGGTTCTCGTTCCTTTCTGCTTAGTGCGTCAGCCACCACATTCGCTTTCCCGGGATGATAACGAATTTCACAATCATAGTCGTTTATTAACTCGGCCCACCTACGTTGCCTCGTGTTCAGATGTTTCTGATCAAAAATATGTTGAAGGCTTTTATGATCAGTAAACACAGTGCATTTAACTCCATACAAGTAGTGTCTCCATATCTTTAATGCAAACACGACTGCTCCCAGTTCTAGATCATGCGTCGTATAATTCCGCTCGTGAATCTTCAATTGTCGGGATGCGTATGCAATAACTTTCTTCCGTTGCATAAGAACGCAACCAAAACCTTGTCGCGAAGCGTCACAATATATTTCAAAATCATCGTTCCCTTCTGGTAACGATAAAATAGGCGCCGTAGTCAACTTCTTTTTCAGTAATTGAAATGCACTCTCCTGCTCAGAGGTCCATTCATATTTCTTCCCTTTTTGCGTTAACGCTGTCAACGGCTTAGGTATTCGGGAAAAATCTTGAATAAACCTTCTATAATAACCGGCTAAACCCAAAAATTGGCGTATCTGCATTGGTGTCTTAGGAGTCTCCCATTTTTCAATGGCTTCAATTTTTGCTGGATCAACCTGAATTCCTTTGCTACTAACAACGTGGCCAAGAAATTGCACTTCTTTCAACCAGAAAGCACATTTAGAAAATTTAGCATATAGCTGTTCTTTTCTCAACAACTCTAATATCAACCTTAAATGCTGCTCATGCTCTTGCTCACTCTTGGAATAGATAAGAATATCATCAATGAAAACGATAACAAACTTATCTAAATACGGACTACAAACTCGATTCATGAGGTCCATGAATACAGCTGGCGCATTTGTCAACCCAAACGGCATGACCAAAAATTCGTAATGACCATAACGTGTCCGAAAAGCAGTTTTCGGAATGTCCTCTTCTTTGACACGTAATTGATGATAGCCCGACCTTAGGTCAATTTTCGAGTACACACATGATCCTTGCAGTTGATCAAATAAGTCGTCAATTCTCGGTAGTGGATACCGATTCTTGATAGTTAACTTATTTAATTCACGATAATCTATACACATCCTAAAAGATCCATCTTTCTTTTTAACAAATAGAATCGGAGCTCCCCACGGTGAAGTACTTGGTCGTATGAATCCACGATCCAGTAATTCTTTTAACTGACTCTGAAGTTCTTTTAACTCGGACGGTGCAAGTCTATATGGAGCACAGGCAACTGGTGCAGCTCCTGGTACTAAATCTATTTGAAATTCTACAGATCTAAATGGAGGTAATCCCGGCAACTCTTCCGGAAAAACCTCAGGAAAATCTCTTGCCACAGGCACGTCGTTGATGCACTTCTCTTTTTCTTTCTTTTCGACTTTATTAACATGTGCTAGAATAGCATAACATCCCTTTTCTAAACACTTCTTGGCTTTCAAACAGCTAATGAGTTTTAGCTTTGAGTTACCCTTCTCTCCATAAATCATCACCGGCATTTTATCCTTACAAGGAATGCGAATTGCCTTTTTGGCACACACAACTTCAGCTCCTACTTTGGACATCCAGTCCATGCCGACTATTACATCAAAACTTCCTAATTCTACGGGTATCAAGTCAATTTTAAACGTTTCACCGGCTAAATTTATTTTACAATCACGACAAATTTTATCGGCTTTAATTAGTTTACCATTAGCTAACTCAATCATGTACTTAGCATCTAGAGGTAATGATGAACAATTCAATTTAGTGTAAAAATTTCTACACACGTAACTTCTATCGGCACCAGTATCAAATATAATAGATGCTGATAAGTTATTAATGGTAAACGTACCTGTAACAAGCTCCAGGTCTTCACATGCCTCTCTAGCATTAATAATAAATGCTCTCCCACGTGCAGGTCCGATATTCTTCTCTGGATTCGGGCACTGGCTCTTATAGTGACCTTGTTTTCCACACCCATAACAAGTAATGGTAGCCAAAGCAGTTCTATTTGCATTGGTGGCAGGAGTCTTGGTACCATTTGTATTTGTAACGAGAGCCCTACAATCTTCAGCAAGATGACCCTTTCGATTACATTTGTTGCATACCACATTACAGTAGCCAGAGTGATGTTTGTGGCATCGGTTACATAAAGGATTTTGTCCTTTGTAACCAAAGCTTAAACCACTACCCGCACCTTGCGTGATTTCTTGTTTCTTAAAAGATTGTTGTTGGTTACCTCGATCATAATTTCCATTCCACTTTCTTTTGTTACCTGATACCTTCACATCAGTATTGGATACTTTCTTATCCATGATGACCTGATCCATTAGCTCGTTTTCCATGGTTACAGCTTCATGAATTGTCTTAGGTTTCGATGCTGTAACATTTGCCTTGACCTTTTTGGGCAAACCATCTTTGTACATTTCAATCTTCTGTTCTTCGGTTGGAACCAATTCAGGACATAGCAAAACTAATTCCATGAATCGCTGATTGTAGTTGGTGATTTTAGTACCAACAACCTTCAGGCTTCGTAATTCATCTTCCAGCTTCCTAACCTCGTTCCTTGGACAATACTCGTTGATTAACATTATTTTGAATTCTTCCCATGGAGTATCATAAGCTACATCTCCTCCTACAGCCTTCACATAATTTTTCCACCACGTGAGTGCACTATCTTGTAAAGTGCACGATGCATACTTGGTCATGTCCTTTTCAATACAACCACTGATTTTAAACACAGTCTCCATCTTTTCTATCCACCGGGTTAAACCGATCGGTCCTTCTGTTCCACTGAATGATGAGGGCTTGCAAGCTTGAAAAGTTTTGTAGGTGCATCCTACACGAGGATTTGGGTTAACTGCAGCAGCTCTTGCAGCCTCGACCCATAACATTCTGTCGTTCACTCGCTGGTTGATGAATTCCTCGACTTCTTGTTCCGTCATTCGATTCAATCGCGCCATATTCTTCTATAAGAATGAAAAGAAAATAATTATTCACATGGAATATTATAGATGTAGTGTATATTTACAGTACATTATAGCTTATTAATAATATGAACCAGGTATTATTATAAAAGCCTTTTCTTCTTATTAGCGTTTTATAATTATATCTAGGGTAGTACCTACCCGTTAATGTCCATACTTAATAGCTCAGTACAGAACCAATTACTACCATCTAAATAATACTTAACCATGGAAAATTATTGCATTTCATACTTCACTATTTTACATATGCTTATCTTACATCGAACATTAAGCAAACCACACTAATAATATTATACAAAACATTATATGATCCCATGGTTTAATACGAAAGCGCATCGTTTGGTCTATTTTCTAGGACGTTTAGGTTCAAAGAATCGCTTAACGCTTATCCTGGCTGTCTGCCTATATTTTGGCGGTGTCTCCCTATATTTTGGCTGAGGGGCCGAAGAACTAGATGCCGGGATAGAACGAATAGGGATAGCGGGAATAGGGGTGGTAGTGTCTAGTGGAGTTGGTGCTACATCATCCTCGCTAAACTCGGGATTTGGATTTTCTAATTCATTAGCCTTTCGTTTCTTTCCTCGTTCAAACTTGTCTTCCGTAATTTCCTGTATATCTTCCTCCTCGGGTTCACTTTCCTCCTCGGGTTCACTTTCCTCCTCGGGTTCACTTTCCGGGTTCTCTATAGTTGGTTCATCCGGAATTTGTGAGTCTTCCCCAAAGATATTATTTTCGTCATCGGATAGGTTAATGACTGGAACACCATCTGAAGATTCTGGTTCGGAGTCGCTGAATGTGATAATAAGTTTTGAGCCCGACATCTATCACACAACAACTAACCCATTAGTACTACATAATATTTACATATAAATTTTAACCAACAATGATAAGCAATGGTTTTTAAAATCAGACCCGGTCAAAGTCCAGACTTACTAATGTATCCTAACGACTTATCAGTTAGACACACTAATGCAAACCTGGTTTGCTAAGACCACCGCTCTGATACCACATGTCATAACCCGTCCTTAACCATAAGAACGAGTTAGATAACGTATGATTTCATTGCGTGGTATTGTCCTCTATATGCGACATTTTTAAAAGAACAACTGCATTTATTTTACATTACAAACCATAACTCTTATGATAATACAAGCTTTAGACAATATAAAGATGATTATTGTTTAGCGATAATCTTAGACTTACAAACTTTTCATGTGATGATAACAATACGATTTCTAGCATATTTTACATTACAACTCCTCGGATATGCAGTTTTGTTTTTGACACAAATATGCGTACGCAAGATCTTGCTTAAATTCAACATGTTGCAGCGGAAGCTTTTAGTTATCACCTGAGAATAGACATGTTTAAAACGTCAACATAAAGTTGGTGAGATATAGGTTTAATGCCGGCAGCGATATAAATATAGACCACAAGATTTCATATGTAAACATTTTAATAAAAATATTCTAAGTGGTTGAGCACTTGGTAACCATACTTAACATTTAATCACGTCGCATATTCCCTTTATTATGAAATCTTACTACACCGTACCAAGTGTAGTCACGAAACGAAGTACTGTGCAACCGTTGAATACTGGTCGTCCAGTCCGGTTGGGGTTGTCAGGCCCGATAGATCTATCAACAGGATTCGCGTTTACAATACCGCTGTAAATAGTAGTTACCAAGCTACAGGGAAGTATGCCAGTGGTACAACTCAACGTAGAATATATTTTTCAGTTACTTGTGTCCATAACGTAAAACATAAAATACATGTATTCTCATCCCGAAATACTTAGAGTTTAAAAGTGGGACTATATACTCACTTTTGCCTTGAAGATATATATATTTTTACTTGGTCTCCGGTTGATATCACGAACCTATCCATATATAATATATCAATATATGTTCATTTTAAACAATCGTCACGTATATATACTTATAATACTTTTAATGTCTTCTTAGTCCGTAGTTAGCAATTCAATTTTAATGGTTCATATTTAGGTGTTTAATAAATAAATAAAACCCCCATCGAAATAAATAAAACCCCCATCGTATTCGTATTGGTCGGGATTAATCTTGACCCATGGTACCTATATTGTCTAGAAGACGTATTGCGTACAATCATGGGATCTTATGATTAATCTTCTCGTATTGTTTACGGGTGATCCTGAAATATATAAAATTAAATTATGAGTACATATATATAAAATATCATGTTATTTTAAAAAGATGTGATTTATTTAATTTTTCTCCAATTATTTTCGTGGCTAAACTAGTTTTGGATATCCGATTTTGTTTTGGTCATAGTTTCTTCGTTACAACTCCGTTTTCGTTGGTTCAACTTGCCACTTCCTTGGATCGAGTCCTTCTTTAAGAATATGAACTGCAAATACCTTAGTTTGTATTCGAAATCACAGGTCATAGGTCAAATTTTGGTGAAACTTATGAAGTTAATCATTTTCCCTTATGCAAACAACATTAAATGATTATTTTTCTAAAAATACTTATACTTTGAGTTAAATCATGAAATTTTTATGTGTTATCATATTCATAGTAAATATTATTTTTCCAGAAAATAAACCTCCAATTCAAGGTTCAAAATAGTTTTTAATTATCCAACCCAAAACAGCCCCCGGTTGCACTCCGACGTCGTAAATTCAGTTTTTAAGGTGTTCTTTGAAAAACCAAGTTATACCTTGTTAAGTTAGCATATCCTTATGATATATTACATGTCTTGAAGTATTTTAAAAGTTAAGTTAGAAGGATCTATTTAGTTTGCAAACAAGTTTGAAATCATTCAAACTATGTTCTTGTTGTTAAAATTGTATACCATAAAATAAGATAACTATATATATATGAATCGAATAAGGTTATGAACAAAGTTACTACCTCAAGTTACTTGGACAAGATTGCTGTAAAAGAGGAGTAAAAACCTAGAACCAAAAGAGTGGTGGAGTTGGATGAAAGATTGGAAGTAAACTTGTGTTCTTCGAAGGATTCTTGAAGTGTTTTTGTAAGGGTTTTCTTATGGTGATTAAGTGATGTTTTTGAAACTAGATCTTCATGGTTGTGAGCTGAGATGGTTAAGGGGTTTAAGGCTTCTAAGTATGTGTGTGTTTTGGCTAGAAAATTGAAGTAAAAATGAATCAAGAATGGAGTACTCCTAGCCCATTAAAAACGTGAATGGGGGGGAAGACAAAGACAAGTTTCAAGCTTGTAATCTTGTTAATTAGTCATACAATCATACAAAAGTAATTACCTTATACATAAGGCATGAACAAGAGAGTTACCTTATACATAAGGCATGAACAAGGGCTGGTTGGTGGTGATTTGATGTGTATATACCAATAGTAAATACGTATAGAAGCTAGGTATGATACGAGTACATATACTCTAAATATACGTATAGAAATCTTGTGAAAACGGAACGAGGATTCAAATATAATTATCTTTTGTGAATATACTTATATTGTTTTATGTATTTAAGTCCTTAAAAAGTGATTAAATACATTACATATACGATATATGTATAAACATTATAGGTTATAAGTATTTATATCAAAGAACGTTACGTATGGTTATTGTTTTGAAAACTTAAGTTAGTAGTTTCAAAATATACTTATAACTTATTGTTATTAATACAAAATGAGGTATTACAACATTCTTAGATCATGTTAAATATGTATTTATACATATATATACACAAAGGTATAATTATCATATGTTATATAGTTCGTGATATCATCGGTCAACTAGACGGTCAAACGTTGTGTAAAACTCTTTTTAAAAACATAAGTCTCAACAATTTGGATTGCTTATCATGTTGGTAAGGTTTAATTTATGTAAATATTAATCTTATAAGTATAGATCGATCGAAAAAGTCCGGGTCATTACAGTTTCCTAGTTTTTCATTAGGCTGGGAATGGTGTTTATTTGGTTTATTATGGGCAGGTGTAGAAGTTTGGGATTTTGGTTTGAAGTGTTGATGAGGTGGTGGTTTGGAGAGTGACTGGTTCCTGTTCGAAGATTCCTTGTTCTCTTGAGGTTTTTTTCTATCAAAAGCTCTGTAAGCTCGCATCCATTTACCGTTGACATAGATCGTGTTGAGTCTTGAGAGTAAATAGATGACATCGGTGATGCCTGCAAATCGCACAAATCTAAATTTTTGTCCATTTTTTAAGAGCTTGTTTGGAGGTAAGAACACATCTATCACCTCACCATATCTTTTGAAGAACATACGAATATCATCTTGACTCCATTTCTCCGGGTGATTAAAGAACATTATTGATGTAATTTGTTGGTTAGCATGAATGTTGCTGGAGAAGGGGGCTGATTGATGGTGATTATGCCTGTTAAGAACATGGTGAGGAATGGGAATGTTGTTTGGGTAAGTTGATGGTTGTTTGGGTGAAGAGTTTGGTTTTCCATATTTTCGTATTAGATTTTGGAAGTATGCTGTCTTTTGATTTGTTTTTGATTTATGTTTCCTTTCCACAGGGACCCACTCTCCTTCCTCTATATCATTATTATGAATGTGGGATTGATTCTGGTGTAGATTGGCGGCCGGTGGGGTGAATGGAGAGGAGGGGAAGGGAAGAGACATTTTTCAATTGAGTTGGTGATTTTGAACCACAAGTTATAATCTTTGTTTATTTTAATAAAAGTTTTATTGGTCTTTCAAAAAAAAAAAAAAAACGGATAGATAATTTCGAGTTACACATTCTCAATTTTTTTTTTTAACGGCCAAATTAGTTGGTTAGACACACTCACACGTTACGAGGAAACCCACTCTCGAATCCCCGGAGGAGAATCGATTTTATCTGTGACCCCACGCACCCAGAAGATGACGTAGGTACCCGTCAGCATTTGTGGGAAAACCTGCCCCCCCCCCCCCCCCCCCCCAAAGAATCGAACCTACGCCAGAAGCGAGGCCTATCCCGGGAGGTGGCCATCCGGGCTAACACCGGATGGTTAGTTACACATTCTCATTGAGTTAACAATCAACATAACATATAGCTAATGTTTTCGATAAAGTTTAATATCAAGGTGGTGAGACATGGACCCGAGTATTTAAACAATTGATGGGGAAACTCAACTTACCTGACAAATAAAAGCTATCTATATCTTTATTATTGTTTTTTTAGCAAAATAATAAATAAATAAATAAATTAAATTACCTACGCTCTCTTATATATTTATATTTTATATATTTATATTGTATATTGTATTATCTATCTATCTATCTATACATCTATCTATCTATCTATCTATACATCTATACATTTATCTATCTATCTATCTATCTATACATCTATACATTATTATAAAGCACGTGCCATTATGCTTACATGTCATCTCATCAATTAATCAAATTTAAATTATCCTACGTGTCATTCTATTAATTAATATGAATTATACATAATCCTACGTGTCACTCTATTATTATATTAAAGTAAATATTAAATTAATAATTAATAAAATATGGCAATGATCTTAAATTAATAGATAATCCGTGATTGTTACCTTATATAAAAGATAATATTAATAATAACAATAATTGGTGAATTTTTGAATAGAATCCGTGATTTAATATTATTTTTATATGATAATATTATATAAATATAATATAAATATAAAAATATATTAAAGATTTATATTCAATACTCCGTGATTTCTAATGGTTATACTCCTCCAGGGCTCTTTGTTTCCGGTATGTAACAAATGTAATATCATCATCCTTTACACTATTTTAAGCGAATATTCAATTTTTTTCGATTTCAATATGGTAGAATAAAATAGCAAATATTGAATAAGGTATTTCAAGTAAAAAACTCAAATTATTACATAAAATTAAACATACAAGTTAAAGATATATATGGTATCTGCTTTTCCAAAAAAAAAAAAAAAAGTTACATATGGTATCCTTAAACATATTCCTAACTTAAAATATCAGTTAGCATTCATATGTAGTCAGAATTTAGTTTCAATTGAAACTTGAAGAACAAAATAAACTTTGATGATGTGGTGTAACACACAAATATAGAACAAAATTCATGTGACTCTTCACGATAATACAAATATATACTTAAACGTCATTTAATAAAATATACTGAGTATATAATTATATTTATTTTAATAAACTTATAACTGAGGAGTACACGACCCATATCAATATGATTACTTTTTACATGTACATGATGACCCAGATAATAAGTATGAGAAAAATTAGGTCTACCCAAATATAATAAGTTAATTAAAAGAAGATTAAAGTAATACTATTAGGATTACTAAAGACTAAATTTTTAAATATGTTTAATTACTTTTGAGCTAAATAATACGAGTAATTAAGTTAAGTTCCAACTACATAAACATAATAAAGTCTAAAATCAACTTAATAACTTGACCACTAACTAAATCCTTTAAAATAATTTAGTTATGCATGAGATTTACTAATCTATCTTCTTATATTTAATATATATATATATATATATATATATATATATATATATATATATATATAGGGGCAGGATCAATGGGAAAGTAACCAATCGGGGGGAAGCAAAAAAAAAAATTTTTCGTTTTTTTTGGAATTTTTTTTCCCGGTATCAAGATCACGCAAAAATATGAACATTTAGAAGAGACACTTCGTGATGAATGTTATTATTTAGGCAGGAAAATGATCGACAAAAATAACATTCAAGATAATATTGTTCGTGAAGAATATGAACGTTTTTTTCTTCTTCATGTTTTGTGAAGTAAAATTTAGCCCGATTTAGAGTTTAGGGTTTAGGGTTTGGTGTTTTGGGTTTATTCCATAAACCCAAAACACCAAACCCTAAACCCTAAACCCTAAACTCTAAACCGTTCGTGTTAAAAACTCAATCTAAATCCTAAATCTAAACCCTAAATCTAAACCCTAATATCTAAACCCTATAAACCCTAATATCTAAACCCTAATATCTAAACCCCAATAGCTAAAACCTCAACATACGCTCGAAAAACACGATAATTGTTATATATTACTTCTTCGAGCGTTTTCCTGCCAAAATAAAAACATTTTTCACAAAGTGTCTCTACTAAATGTTCATATTTTCATCACATCTATAATGTTCGTGAACAAAGTTTTTTCAAAAAACGAAAAAAAAAGTTTTTGCTTCCCCCCGATTGGTTACTTCCCTCTTGATCCTACCACTATATATATATATATATATATATATATATATATATATATATATATATATATATATATATATATATATATATATATATATATATATATTATCATATCATTATATAAGGGTGAGGATCCATGGAGAACCAAAGGTAGTAGAGAACCCATGGAACTCGTGCAGATTGAGTCAATCTCTCTTGTTTTTTCTTTTTCTTTTTTGCAGATACGCAGATTGACTTTTTTTGCAGTTTTTTTTTTTGCAGATTGACTTTCTTTTTTCTGTGCAGATTGACTTTTTTGTGCAGATTGAGTCAATCTGCGTGTAGATTGACTTTTTTTTTTTTGCAAATTGACTTTTTTTGTGTGCAGATTGACTTTTTTTAGTGTGCAGATTGACTACATACTCTAGTTCTTTATGGATCCTTTCACCATTATATAAAAATTTAATTTTTGATTATATATTTAAGATTAAGATAGATAAGGATGCATGAGAGTCGTAATATTATTTATGGTAAAAATCATGTAAATTAGTAATTTAAGATTCGTAATATTATTTTCTTAAACTATAAACTAATTAGAGATCTGTTATTAAACAAGTTTAAGGGCTCATTTTAGTGTTTTACCTATTGAAGTTAATATGATTTTAATGGACGGGCTTATAATATATGCGTTATTTAAAACTAATATTTTTTTTAAAAGTAAGAAAATTTTTATTAAAATTAAAATAAATTTACATGGATATGGGCCAAGCCTAATCATTCGATAGGGAAATTCCCTTTCCCTCTTGAATAGCAATTTTTGTTTGTTGAAGATCAACTGTAAGTTACTGCCTCGTTAAAAACCTTGCTGGGCCAAGCCTAATCATTCGATAGGGAAATTCCCTTTACATTTAGTCCGATACTATATGTAACATCCCAGGTAGTTCCCCGTAGCATGATATTGTCCGCTTTGCCCATAGGCGCACGGATTTTTCTTGGCAACCACACACGACGAGCACTTTCCCAGGAGGTCACTCATCCTAGTAGTGCTCTCGCCTGAGCACGCTTAACTGCAGAGTTCTCATGAGATTGCTGCGCTTGTGGTTCCAAAACGCGTCATGCTAGGAAAGGTCTCCACAACCTTATAAGACATGCTTCGTTTCCCTCTCCAACCGATGTGGGACGGATGTAACACGGATGTTACAATCCTCCCCCCTAATGGGACACAACGTCCTCGCTGTGCACGTTTGGTCCGGGTCCTGGCTCTGATACCATCTGAAAGACAGTTGGGGACAACCACCGTCCCACCCAGTGCCTTCCCAGCTAACCGCCTGGTGACCACTGAGTGTACCTCAGATACTGATTTTAGGGCCTGCCTCTCGGCTACTGCCAACCTTCGTAAGGGATCGCAAGGAGTAAGAGCCAATGCTTCGTCACAGGTAACACTGTGAGAACCTCCTTTACGACTAACCCGCCACACATGGACGGCGTTATACCAGATCTGATGCCATCTGTAACATCCCAGATAGTTCCCCGTAGCATGATATTGTCCGCTTTGCCTGTAGGCGCACAGATTTTTCTTGGCAACCACACACGACGAGCACTTTCCCAGGAGGTCACCCATCCTGGTAGTGCTCTCGCCTGAGCACGCTTAACTGCAGAGTTCTCATGAGATCTGCTGCGCTTGTGGTTCCAAAACGCGTCATGCTAGGAAAGGTCTCCACACCCTTATAAGGCATGCTTCGTTCCCCTTTCCAACCGATGTGGGACGGATGTAACACGGATGTTACACTATACAAGTAATATTACTATGCTGATATGTAGGATGTATCATTTTCTCGTCCCTCGAACATAATGTGGTTCGATTTACTTACATCAGTCGAGTTAGCCAATTCCGGTTCTGTTGTATGTAGTCGAAATGTAGCACCCGGGATTTATAAACCATTGGTGCCATTCGAGGTAAGCTTTCTTTAATTTCTTCGATATTCAATTAAAACTATAAGTTTGAATTTCCGAGATTATCATGCTAGCACTCCATGGTTTGTTTCAATATCCAATCAAAACTATAAGTTTGAATTAAAACTAATGTTTTCGATATAAAAATGTTATCAGTAATAAAAAACTTTTTTCATGGTAATTGTATTATACATTTGATAAAATATCAATACTAACGTTATCGAATCCAAATTTGTACCACTGTCGTGCAACGCACGGGCTCATAAAACTAGTACATTATATAAAGCGCGTGAAAATAACTCTACGTGTCAACTCATTCTACCACGTGTCAAATCCTCCTTTATTCCTGCCATGTGTCAGTCTATCAGTTATTTTCATATATTAATTAAATTATCAGATTTTCTAATTTAATCTAAAAAATAGATTTCATTACCTAAAATTTATATTATATTACCATATAATAGTATATATATATATATATATATATATATATATATATATATATATATATATATATATTAATATTAACAACGATATATGTTATAATATATTAACAATATTATGTATTATATTATTATCATGAATTATTTTAAATAATTATAAATAATATTGTTTTAAATGATACATTGATTTAATATAAATATTGATAATATTTATATATTTATAAATGATCATATATTAAAAAGTATTTACAATGTATTTTATTATAATAAATTATAAGATAGGTATTTCTTTATTAATATTATAATATTATTTATGAATAATATTTTATCAAATATATAATTAATTTACAGTTTACGCATAATATAATATTTGTAGAATATTACATAAACGCACGAGCTTATAGAATTTAGATCTATGTCTCCTCTGCTTGTTTGAGGTTTTGACATAATGGAATTAGTATCTACTATAAACATATACAATTAGGGATGTACATATAATATTTGATGTTTTATCGATTATTTTGTCAATTGAAGTTAAAATGATTTCAACGGACGTGCTCATAATCTATGCGTTAATATTCAATATTAATGTTTTCAATAATAAACGATTTTTTATTGTAATTGTATTATACATTTAATATGTAAGTATCAATATTAATGTTACTAATAATTTATACAAATGTCGTGTAACGCACGAGCTCATAAAACTAGAAAAACAATATATATGGACATATGGTTTTGCTAAAGAAGCTTTTCTAACTCGGCTTTGGACTAAGTTTTACAAAAGAAGCTTTTCTTTTTAAATTTATCTGAATTTCTAACAACTCACTTTGAACTAAATTTTGCAAAAGAAGCTTTTATAGAACAAACTTTGAAAGTAAAATGCAAAGTTGTTTTTGTTACTTGCTACACTACGATTGTTAACATTAAAAAACAAAATTCAATTCCATTGAATTTCATAGAATTATGTGAACCAAACGCATTTTTACAGTTACTTATAAAATTAGTTGATATTAAGTTAGTGTTTTAAAAATTATAGAAACGTATGTGCCGATAAAGGTTGTCCTCGACTTGTGTCTTGCGATATTGTGTGAAAAACGTACTTTCTAACAAATTGTCTCACATCTTATTTACATGTAGCCCCACTGTGTCCTCCCAACTAATTAATAAGTACTATTTATTTTATTTCAAATCTTTAACGTGCTTTCATGTCAAATTCAATATTGTTTACGAGTACATAACATATTAATAACGTATCACTTACGGTGCCTAGTGCCTACAAACATATGTACAAAAAGCAACTTTAAATGCGTGGACAACAAGTAATTAATGATATCTATATATTTGTTGAGTGTTAATCTTAGCTCCACGGCTTGTCCTTTTTGCGAAGTCGAGCAGGAGTCCATGGATCATTTGTTCACTAATTGCAGTTACGTTACTCCCTTATCACTACAAGAATATGACCTTTTAGGGAGGACAAAAGTCCTCACAATAGGTGCAAAAGTCCTCACAATAGGTTTATTGTGAGAACATGTCCTCACAATAGAGTCCTCGCTATAGCCCCGACGCAACAGGTCAATTGTGACGACGATGTTCACGCTAAACCATTTTTAAAATGAAAATGAAACGATAAATACCTATTGTGAGAACAATGTCCTCACGATAGATAAATAATTAAAAAAACTTTCATCTACAAAAATACATAAATACATAAATACAAACATAAATACATACATACTTACATATACAAACATAAATACATAAATACAAAAAACTTTATGTGGGGACATGTCCTCACAATAGGTTAATTAATTTGTTTTTTTAAATGAGAATCGTGTCCTCACAATATGCCTATTGCCAGGACGTGTCCTCACAATATATGGTGTGGGCTTCATGGATGGTGGCAAACAAACGATCACATTCTAGCAAGTGTTAACAATGCAATCAGTGCCGCGAATATGGTGTTGGGTCATAAAACTCTTAATAAGATGGGTTTGGCGACTCGTTACATATTATAATATTGTGGTTGATTTGAAAATGGAAAAATAAATTAGTTCATGAACCACAAGGAGGAATAAAATAGTAATGGAAGATCAACTATGTTCTCTTAAGATAGTTGTTCTCTTAGGATAGTTGATCTGTCGCATTTGTGGTTATCCTCTAAGGAGTAAGAAGATTGGAGAACATTTTAAGGATTGGAAAAAAGATCCCAAGGTTGTGTTTGTATTATGCTGTTTGGAATGAAATTATAGCTTAAAAAAAAATACTAATGTAAATGTTAATAACACAAAGAAGGAGACTTAAGTATAAAACTCACTTCCAAAATCTAATTTGAAGGAGATAGGGACCCCCAAGTTTATAATCACATATTAAATTTGTTTACTCACGGATGTTGGATCCCAAACCCAACTAATGTGGATCATTACAACATAAAAATGGTCAATTCATAAAGTTGATAGTAGTATCCAAAAATAAGTCAAAGTTTTAATCTTGAACATTATTCTAGTAACAACAAACATGTTATAGACTATACCAGTATACTTGTCCCAAATAAGTAGTTTACAAGCTTTTAGAAGACGGTCAAGATCTAAATCGAACACTGAATCATTTTAATGTTTGCGATACTCGTACGTTTAACACCGATTACCGAAAAATAATCATTCACCTAGTAATTATTTATATTCACGATTATTTACAAATGGTAAATAATTGAGATGGCCCGAATAGGAAAATTGTAACCAAAGACAACGAATTTCTTTTGATTTTGGTACTCCTTATGGGTGAAAAGTACTTGAATGATACTGTATAACGATTTTGTATGGTAACAGGAGTACATGAAATGGTCAAGTGGTCCACCTAACATTAATTGGTCATAACAAATGGCCCAATAAAGGCATGGCATTTTCCATTATTTCTACCTTCCTTCAAAAATAAGCCAACATAAGTAGAAATGTGTTTTACATGTTTCAACGACCACAAAATTACCTAGTGTTGATGTGTCAATATTCTTACAAATGTCTTAGTTTAAACCTGGCGCGCGGTAACGCTAGATTAGGATTGAAAAAAAGACCCTCTTAGGCCGTGTTTGATTACATAAGAGATTTATGTTTATAAACTAAAACAATATATGACTATTAGACTATATAAGTGTATAAGCATCAAAAATACTTTAGGTTACTTTCAGCCTGTTCGACCCAACCATCTTTCCTTTTGGCTAATCTTATACCGTACTTTTTTATTCGACACAATATGGATATCCCTTAACCAGATTGACGTGTTCCTAACTATATTGGTGGAAGTTACCACATCTACTGCTAGATACGAATTTGTGTAAATCAAATTTCATGTTTTAGGGTTCTGTTTTTGATTGCTTAGCCTTGGATCCTTGTTTTTCTGTAGTTATATGGTATAACAAAATTATGTTGTATCTTTTATGTGACATGTTACGGACGGATTGCTATACATATGTTTTTGATTTTCTTATTACGTATACTGGAGAACAAGGAGACGACAAACAAGCAATGAAACCGATATACTAAGAGCCGATGAGCCGGCATCACCAAACATTTTGTCCATGCACTTGCGAAAATCTTCCACCTAAACGCTAACTTTCATATTCTTTGAGATCAGCTTGACGAGCTTGCCTTCCACTCTAGAGAAGCGAATAGCTTTACCAAAACGAGAAGAGAACGAAAAACCATACGCTCACCATCCACATCCGCCTCTACAAAAGGTGTAACGTCTTCGAAAGGTTGATCTTTAAAAGAGAGCGTCCCGAGATCCACCGAAGACTTTTCCTTTGCCTTCTTCTTTCTGCTAGCTTTGGAACCAACAACAACTAACTCGACACCCACGTTAACCTTGGCTTGAGACGGCTTCATCTTGGTCTAATTTGAAATCACACCAGACGCGGCATTATTCGAAAGATTAAGAGCCTTATGAAAACGGACATTATTTCTATACTTATCACAGTACGTACACTCCTTGTCTACCCCGAACCTTTATCGCACTCCAACAGAAATATTAAACGCACTAGCTAAATAATTCAAATCTGACCCGCTCCAACAAGTGGAAGGTAACACCACCACCGTCATCAGCCGCACCAACATCATCACCTCTAACCATACTTGACGGAACACTAGCGCGCCCTTCATCTACTTCTTTTTGCCAAACGAAACACCGACCAATGAATCATCCTCATCCAAACCAAGACCCACACTCAAAATACGCCTCCCCTTGTGAGACAAGGCATTCCTTCTGAACTCGTCACAAGAAGAAGCAATTGGGTTAGAGACACGATTAGGCTCATTAGCTCGACTAGGAAAAATCTTCTACACATAGCTTTTCCATTATAGCGTGGTATGAAAACAACTTTTAGGATCTAAAGAAAAATATGTTACATCTCTACGAGAAATTAAACGAGGTTTTCCTTGTTTAGTCTACCGGGAGAGCGAGTATTATTACTTAGATGTATGTGGTCTAACAATGATATCACTGTAACTGTTTTCGACCCTTCCCAAATCCAAAGGCCATCCCAATATATGCACTGAAATTTGAACCTAAAACAGATATGAGAACACATCCACTATGATGTTTGAATCTCTAAAGAAATGTTAAATTAAAAAAAAAATATATATATATATATATATATATATATATATATATATATATATATATATATATATATATATATATATATATATATATATATATATATATATATATATATAGTAAAAATAATTAGAAGCACTGCATCACAACCTATCTGGTAACCAAAGTTAGTCAGGAGTCTACTATTTCTAAACAATGAATCATGTGAAGAGTCAGTCTTGTCTACCACTAAATGAATATGCATGCATGCTTCTTCCTTTATACGACGGTTTTTTATATCTACTCTTCCTCCGGTTTTCCTCCTCTTGTTCTTTTCAACTTGCTAACTGGGAAGTGTAGTCTGGCCATAAGTGGACGTGGTGCACGTGACTTCCGGTCAAATCCCCGCACGCAAACAAATCCTACAATATTAAGATCATTAGCCTTAGTTAAACTAATTACAAATGTAGTATAGTGTTGATTATGTATATAAACAGATTAGGTATCAGAAAGCTAGTGTTGGCTACACATACCTCTCCAGAAGCAGTATTGAATACCTTCTGTTGTCAAGCCTGGTAAATACAAGTTGTTAAGTACTTGTTTAATATAATCTGGTCATTAAATTGACATCTCAGCAGCCATGTGTATAAATGCTGACGTGGATCGGTATGGGGCATTTTAATGAGAGAAAAAAAAATGGAGTTTGGAACCATAGCTTGGTACCTTTAGTGCAAATTGCCTTATTATATATGTAAACCTTGTCTCATTTTACCTCTAAATATTGTCGGTATAGAAGTCCCAAAGTACACCGTTCGTCTTGGCAAATTCCATAACCAAAATCTGGGAACGTCAATTGGTTTAAGGCTAGAGTCATGGTCTGCAAACACCTGCATTTTAACCAGAAAAATACTTCTGAGAAAAACAACATTAACATCTCATTTTAACGGTGGTAATTTTTGACATCTGACAAATTACCTCGTTAACTTGGAAGTATGTGCCGTTCAATGGGAAGCTCCCTCTCATAGCAGTTCGACATGGTATCTAGTCGTGGCATGCATATAAGATTGGAGTTAGATATACACATCCTATATGTGCAAGCCTAATGACATTAATTTATAACGGTAGCAATTTTGACCCATTTACCGTCGATTTAGGTTATGTTTCATCTCAAATGGGTAAAACGCGTAAAAAAAAGTTGCTTCAACACGAGAGAGTCGTCCTAACTCCTAAGTGTACACTTACTAAACAAGCCTTTTCAAAACTTTTGTCCAAAGTATGGTTATAATGGAATTATTATTTTGGGACAAAGATATAATGGAATTACGTAATCATATTCACTTTGTAATTTAACATTTACAAACATCTAAAAACTCTGTAATCTCATCTCTCTTAATTGATTCATATTTACAACATACAACGAGGATATATATAAACCCGAGATACAAGACCTGACTGCCCAATAAATGCACCAACCCAACTAACTACATTAATTGCACCGTCTCAACTAACTACATTAATTGCACCGACTACCTACTAACATTAAATATGTATACGTATGTCTTATGTATTGTAACACTCCCCCTCAAGCTGGAGCATAGATATTGATCATGCCCAGCTTGTCACAAAACTGACGGATGCAATTTCTAGGTAATGCTTTGGTGAATAAGTCAGCCAACTGTTCATTACTTTTTATATGAGGTGTTTGAATAATTCCTTCTTCTAACTTTTCTCAAGTAAAATGACAGTCAACTTCAATATGTTTGATCCTTTCATGGAAGACGGGTTTGCTTGCAATATGAATGGCTGCTTTATTATCACACCACAAATTCATTGGTTCAGACTGAGCAAAACCAATCTCACTAAGAAGGTTACGAACCCAAATAAGTTCACAAGTTGTCTGGGCCATGGCTCGATACTCAGATTCTGCACTTGAACGAGATACCACATTTTGTTTCTTACTTTTACAAGATACAAGATTTCCTCCAACGAAGACACAATAACCAGTTGTAGACCGTTTAGTTGCAGGATCACCATTATAATCAGCATCAGAAAATCCCTCGATAGTGTGATGACCATTATTCTGGTATAAAAGACCACGACCAGGTTTACCTTTTAAGTGGTGTACCTTTTAAGTACTTTAAGATGTGAGTGACAGCATCCCAATGTGAGGTTCTCGGAGATGACAAGAACTGACTAACAACACTCACCGGGAAAGCAATATCAGGACGGGTGAGTGTAAGATAATTTAGCTTGCCGACAATCCTTCTATATTTTTATGGGTTCATAAGAAGTTCTCCTTCGTCAGTTTTTAACTTTATACTAGGTATCATTGGTGTTTCACAAGTTTTTGCGTTAATCATCCCAGAATCACTGAGCACATCAAGACAATACTTTCTCTGAGATAAGAAAATACCTCTTTTATTTCGAGAGACTTCAATACCGAGAAAATATTTCAAAGGACCAAGGTCCTTCGTTTGAAATTAGAAATTGAGTACTTAAGAATGTTTTTAACCTGTGAATTCCTTCTTTATCACTCCCAGTAATTACAATGTCATCCACATAAACAACAAGCAAGATGCACCCAGAGTTTGATGAAGCGAAGAATACGGAGTGATCATATGCACTTCTTCTTAGGCCAAAGTTTCTAACTACCGCATTGAATTTTCCGAACCAGGCACGAGGAGATTGCTTCAAACCGTAAATTTCTTTTCGTAATTTGCATACTTTACCAGACTCCCCCTGAGCAACAAACCCAGGTGGTTGCTCCATATAGACTTCTTCTTGCAAATCTCCATGTAAAAATGCATTCTTCACATCAAGTTGGTGAAGTGTCCATTGATATGTAGCAGCTAAAGAAATGAATAATCTGATAGATGTGAGTTTAGCAACAGGAGAAAAGGTCTCAGAATAATCCACCCCATATGTTTGAGCATATCCCTTAGCAACTAAACGAGCTTTCAACCGTGCCAAAGAACCATCAGGATTAACCTTTACCGTGAAGACCCACTTACAACCAATTGCCTTTTAGAAACAGGTAAGTTAACTAATGCCCAAGTGCCATTATGATCGAGTGCATTCATTTCCTCAATCATAGCAGCACGCCATCCAGAATGAGCCAAAGCTTCACCAACAGTTTCGGAATGAAGACAGAATCTAAAGTGGCAACGAAAGCACGAGAAGAGACGGACAATTTATCATAAGAGACAAAGGAAGCAATAGGATAAGTACACTTACGTTTACCCTTTCGAAGAGCAATCGGTATATCAGAATCAGAATCGAAAGATTGAGTATCATGAATATCACTAGAATCATTACTCGGTGACTCACCGGGAGGATCTACCGACGATGACTGTAGCTCAGGAGCGGGCACTGATGTAGGACGGGGACGTTGACTGTATATATATTAAAAATGGTCAGTTTGTTCTGATGGTGTGGGATCTGGTGTGGGAACTTTTATGCTATATCTCAATAAGTCATCACTCTCCTCATGATTGCTAGAAATGGTTGTGGGAAAGAACGGTAATTCTTCTTGAAATGTGACGTCTCTGGAAACAACATAGCGTTGGAGAGTTGGTGAAAAGCATCTACACCCTTTCTGAAGACGAGAGTATCCTAGAAAGACACACTTAATACATTTAGGGTCTAATTTGGTTAGGTGTCTCGAACAAAACAAGTGCTACCAAATATCTTAGGCTCGATTGGAAACAAGGATTTTGTAGGAAATAAGATACTATATGGAATATCACCATTAAGAACTTCAGACGGCATGCGATTTATAAGAAAGCACGCAGTTGATACGGCATCAGCCCAAAAAGGTTTTGGAACATTCATTTGAAATAATAGTGCTCGGGCCACCTCAAGAAGGTGTCTATTTTTCCGTTCCGCAACCCCATTTTGTGCTGGTGTATCAACACATGATGACTCATGCAGGATACCTTCTTGAAGCATATATGATTTAAATGACTCTGAGAGAAATTCTTTTGCGTTATCACTTCTCAGAGTTAGAACAGAAGTATGAAATTGTGTTTTTACTTCGGCAACAAAGGAACAAAAATGAGTAAACACTTCCGAGCGACTTTTCATTAAATAAAGCCATGTAACACGAGAGTAGTCATCAATAAAAGTAACAAAATATTTAAAACCAGATTTTGATGTCACAGAACACGGACCCCAAACATCAGAAGGTACTAATTCAAATGGAGACGCAGCCCGCTTATTGACTCTAGGACTTAAGTGGACCCGCTGATGCTTAGCGAACTGACAAGACTCACAATATAAAGAGGATAAACCAAAAAACTCGGAACATAGTTTCTTCAAATTCTGTAAAGAAGGATGACCTAACCGACAATGCACCATAAGAGGAGAGGATGACTTTGAGCATACTAGTGACCGGGGAATTTTTGTTGTAGTTTCAAGTATGTAAAGTCCATCAGATACACGTCCTTTACCAATAATCTGTTTCGTCGAGAGATCCTGAAAGATACAAGAGTCAGGAAACAGTAAGGCTACACAATTTAAGTCACAAGCAAGTTTGCTGACGGATAGCAGGTTAAATGAGAAATTGGTTAGACATAAAACGGATGATAAAGATATAGATGGAGTGAGGTTGATAGTGCGGGAACCAAGAACAGGGGAGGTGGTACCATTTGCAATTGTGACATAAGATGAGTGTGTATTGAAGTCAGAGTAAAGATGGTTATTACCTGTCATATGATCTGAGGCACCAGAATCAATGACCCATTTGGAGGCAGATGATAAGAGACACGTGTCATTACCTGTTTCGGCAAAAGCAACAGTTGAAGTAGTAGGTTTCACAGATTCTTTCAATCGTGTATATTCAGCATGCTCGTTGGCAGAGATAGTGACTGTGGAGGAAGATGCAACATGTGCTGAGAGATTATTCCTCATATTTAGAGTTTGCAATTTCTTACAATATCGTTTAGTATGTCCAAGTTCATGACAATAAAAACACTCCACACCAGAATTAGTAGGTTCTTCCGTTATTCTATCAGTATGGCCTCCTCTCGAACTTCCTCGATAGCCACCACGAGACCTCCCTCCTCCTCTAAATCCTCCACGACTGATAAGAGCAGTGTTATGCTCAGAAACTTGAGGTGTTTTAACATCCTCGTGACGGAGGACACGAGCAAATGTTTCTTGAAGAGAGGGAATTGTAGACTCGTTCAAAAACTGGGACTTAATAGCATCATGTTCTGGTCGTAAACCAGTTAGAAAGCTCATGACCGCTATTTGCTCACGTTGTGTCTGCATAGTCTTAATATCAGCACTCAAAGGCATTACAGAATTAAACTCCTCATATATCTTCTTAAATTCCATAACATAAGCCATTAGAGATCGGTCGTGTTGTTCACCGCGATGAAAAGATTTGCACACATTAAATATTCTAGAGATATTGCTCTTTCCGGAATATAGGAAATCGAGATACTCCATAAGCTCTTTTACATACTCACAATGATTTACCAAAGAAGTAACCGAAGATTCAATGGAATTCATAATTTGAAGAAAGAGTCTGGCATCATTTTGTAGCCACAGATCCCGTGTGTCATCTTTAGGAGGTTCGGAAGTAAGATGAGAATCTTTTCCCATGCTCCTAAGATATACACGGATTGTCTTACTCCATTCAAAGAAGTTAGACCCATTAAGTTTATTGTCGGTCAAACGGGCTGCAATAGGAATAGTCTCGCTTAAATTACCATCTATTTTCTTTTCATCGCTCATTTTTTTTTTTTAAACTTTGAAATAAAATTAAATTAAAATTAAAATATAGCTTAAAATAAATATTAAATAATATGGATAAATATGCTTTAAGCTTTGCTAGTGGATATAATAGAAGATATAAATAAATATCTAACTCCACTTGCTAAGTGGATATAATAGAAGATAGAGAACCAGAGTACCAGAAAGATTGAGTTTCACCAAAAGAAAAACACAGCCGACCCTTTTTTTTTTCCCTTCAGCGAGCAACCGGAAAGATGATCGGAATCAAGAGACAGACACTCGGACTAAACAATCGACAGTGAACAGTGATACACGCGCTCTCACACGCAGGTGAACGGACGGGGTGCGACGGAGATAGGCGACGCCTGTGGGTTCTGTGGTGGCCGGAATTCAAATTAAATTTCAGGGTTTGCTATTCGAGGACTTCTGAATCGATTGGCGGGGGTGGTGAGATCAGAAAATGACATCAAAGTGGCCAATTTTTATTGACAGTGACGATCGATGGTGATGACAGTGGTGATGGTGATGACAGTGGTGACTACAGACTCAAACAATAACAGGTACGCTCTGATACCATGTAATTTAACATTTACAAACATCTAAAAACTCTGTAATCTCATCTCTCTTAATTGATTCATATTTACAACATACAACGAGGATATATATAGACCCGAGATACAAGACCTGACTGTCCAATAAATGCACCAACCCAACTAACTACATTAATTGCACCGTCTCAACTAACTACATTAATTGCACCGACTACCTACTAACATTAAATGTGTATACGTATGTCTTATGTATTGTAACACACTTTACAACACTTTACAGTAATTTTTTATTGAAAAGTAAGTGTTTTGGGTCAACCAATCCCATTTGATCTGTTACTCAACCAACCCAACCCGTCTGTTTTGACACTTATACTATTTATCCGTATAGCATTAACTGTACTTTATACTCACCAATAGAGTCCCTCTAACGGTTTTTGAATTTGCTTCTCGTATGCTGTTACACAAGAAACACGTTTCTTTGAGACATAGCGTACCAGATTCTTGAGAGCTACACTGTCCTTTTGGTGGCTGAATAGATTCTGCAGTTTCACCTGATATCAAGAGGAACAAACACATGAAGTAAATTACCAATTATAGTGCCAAAATGTTCTTTCACGTCACAAAATGGTATTATTTCGTACTTACCGGGTGTCCAAATTGCAAGAAGGTACGAACAAGGATCATCAGGTTCTCGCACGTCGAACTGAAATCAAAAAAACGTATGTTGAGAAACATACATTACTTAAAAAGATAGTCATGTTCTACAAATCGTATGCTTACCCCTTCCAAAAGAGGATGCGAATCTGGAAGCTCATAGCTGTAACATTTATACGGTCAAGTTATTAAATGTAACGACATGATTACTAAAATATAAGATATTATAAATGAAAAAGGATTAGAATAAGAATGAACTTACACTTGGTGCTCGGTTCTTAGCTGGCTAACGTTTTTTAGTTTTCGGGTGGGAAGTGAGGCAGCTTCTGACGTTAATGCAACCAAGGCACGTGACATGTCACCTTCAGCAAGTTCCATATTATTTTCCATAAAATTTTGCAGGTTTTGAGTAAACGCTTCCATGTTGAGTTTGATTGTCGGTATTTCATCCGGGTCTTCAGAAAAGTCTTCTATATCAAATTCCTCGTGTATCTTTTCGACCTCGGGTGTTAATGGTACCTGATTAAAACCAAAATATCGATTACAACAAACTTAAAGGTAACAACTTTGAGTTCCGTTTGTATATAATTAATAGGTAAAACGGTAATTCGGGATTCATCAGTACCTCGATTGTGGGCTCTGGTGTTGTTGGCTGTTCAATAATGGGATCCTGATGTTGAACTTCAGAATCTGGTAGCAGATACTGATTAGCAGGAGGTAGTGAAAGGTAGTCTCGATCGGGAAGCTCAGTGGAGCTTTGGCTTTGACTTTGATTTTGACTTTGACTAGGTGTTCTCTTTCCTGCTGAAGTTACGATACTTTTTTCTGGCGGTGCTGGCAATGGAAGTCTTGCACTACTCAGACATTTTAATGATGCAAAGTTAGTAATTGGTAATCCACTGATAAAAAGGAGTAGATGAGAGGTGGGATTTTCGACCTATTTACTTGTAAGTTGCTTGACTCGGGTCAAATTTTACCACAAACTAGTCATACGGGTGAAATAGTAACATTTGCTGAAAGGGGAATGGTTTCAAGTGTAAATTGAATGCTAGAACCTCACAAATCATTTTTCACATAAAAAGGATTATTGTTGAAATAAAAAGATTTTTTACATTAAATTTGACATGCTAATTGTTGAACACATATAAATTCTAATTTTGGACAGTGTTTCATGTCACTTTGAGCCAACCAATTATAATTTCGTACGAATTCCTTGACCCGTTTTGAACTGAACCCATTTAGCAATAATTTCCGAACCCACCTGACCCATTTTGCAATCAAGGATTAAGAGAGAAGATTATTGAACCTTGCAAATGCACTTGCAAAATGTCTACATTCTCCTCTCAATGGACATGAATTGCAATTTGGTTTGTTTTTCGTACAGAAAACCTGCAAAAGTAAATGAACTTACGTTGGCATCATTCAAGGGTCTACGTTATATTGCTAGTGTTGATGAGATTTTACCTTCCCAAAAGTAATCATCTGATAATGTAACTCATACCTGTCAATTATGCAACAAAAATTAGCTAAAATGGTTGGATTTTCTATGTTCATCTGGTTTCAAAATGAAATGACGTTAAACAAACAAATTATTCAGTACAGATCTATTTCGACCCGTAACCTGCCCCGCCCATTTTGACACATCTATTAAGAATTGCCTTACAAAGTTTTCTGGTCAAGCTTGCAGAGTCGTGGCCAAAGATATTGTTGGATCGATTCCAAAACCGGATACCTGTGTAGAAACACACGTGTTAGCATTCTGTCATAATCCCGAATAAGCAGCTGCAACCAGATTCGATACTCACAATTCTAAAAGATGCAACTGAAGAGACTCGGGAAGCGGTTGCAGTGGGACCCATCCGAGTCTAACAGCTATACGTCCAACATTTGTGTCAACCTAGTTCAATACATACCGAATATGTTAGTTTTAAGGATAAAATATATAGCTTAATATACCATTAGCTTTTTGTAGTGATCGTATTTCTTACAGGAAAAGCAAGATGGTGAAGCGTGAGTAGCCGTACACATTCCACACTTTTTAAGCCCAAACCTCTAAAGCTTAGCAAATATTCCCTAAGATCAAACGGTGTAAGTGAGTTTTCATACGTAACAAATCAACATTAGTGTCGCATGATGTGTTCATACGAAGACTACAGAACCGATGTTTTTTTGTCTTACTTGGCTTTATCAGGTGGAACGTCTCTTAACCATTCAAGATCAATGCTTCCATGGTCTTTTACTAGTCGATTTAAAAAGGCCTATATACAGTTGTACAGAGTTTCCATTATAATGTTTAGATATAACTAAACAATTTATGCTGTTTCAATAAAAATCCAACCATGACACACTTTTAATAACAGAATGAGTATAATTGGCCACCTCTATTTATTACAGAAAAAAAGATGGGTACCTTAATTCTTTCTGCAAGCATATTATTCATACCCCGATCCTTGATGGTATCCGATATCTCATCGACATTCGCACGTCTTACCGCTTCATAATCCACCGAATCCGCAGTATTCGGTGTTTTTACTCTTTTCTTTTTCGCTTGTGCGTCTCTTCTCAAACTATCCCAATCGAATTTATTCTTTCCATTTCTGATTCTTCTTTTCTTTATACCTATCGATTTCGGAATATCTTCATATTCATTCAGATTCGACTCGATGTCTTCTAATATCTCACCTGACAAATTCTCTATCTCTATTTTCTGATCTTTTTCCACAATAGAATTGTCTATATCGTTGCCTACAATTTCTGCTAAGATTTCACTATGTTCACTCACACACTTTTCGTCGTGTTTAATTGTTCCGTCTTCTTTTAATTCATTATTACATTCTAATTCATATGATATTCCCTCGTTATATTTGAGTGATGAGTAACTTATACTTTCCAATTCATTGCTGTTTACAGCCTCTTTTTCTTCATATGATACAGTATCAAGCAGTGTTTCTTCTTGATCAGATTCACATGGTTCTTTTACAGATATGCTTAATTTGTCTTCACAAAGTGGTTCAGACTTCGGGGGATATTTTGCAGCTAGATTTATGAATGCCGAACTGCATGGCAATGATATACAATTGATGATATTGATTCCAGTGGCAATTTTGACCTTTTCATTTATTAAACGGGTCGATATGGCTTTTTCGTAATCTCAAATGGGTTAAAAAGTTTCCGAAATGTATTTTCATTATCAATGTAATACTTTTTTTTGTGATAATAGGGGCTGACTCAAACAAGTTTTGGCTTATTAATGTGATCATTTGTTTTATTACAAGTGTTTAACCATTAACTGATTATAGAAAATTTTAGAAAATGGACAACAAGTCTTTCGGGTAAACCCCACCTGATTTGACCCCTATTAGAAATTGACCTCCTTTGACCCATTATTCAACTTGGCCCGCCCATCTTGCCACCCTTATATTCCAACTTTGCTGGCATGGTATTTGCTCTACCTGGAGAGATGATCAGATACATTTTGGGTAAGGAAAACCCCGATGACCGAGTCTACAACAGACCCTTTCCACTTTGAGAAACGTCTATCCCCTACAAAGATTTCATCTTAATGTTAACATACTGCTTGTTTACTTAAAAGCAGAATGGTTATATAAGAAAAAACTGCTGAACGCATGTTGCTTTTACATGCATATTGACTATGTAAAAGATGGTTCGTACCTTGAATAAGGTGCATCCTAGCGATAAAAGAAGCCGCTCGTCCACTAAATACGTTCCGTTCTTCTTCCCACCGTTTCGTCATATCTTCATCGGTCCCATCTATACCTTCACTATTAATGTCTTCCAACAATAGCCGCCAAACTCTAGTTGTTTCATCATCGATATCAACTTTAGGACGTTCTTTCTTTCCCTTAAACGGATCATACGACTCATCATAAGGAACAACACTTCTATCGTGCTGATATAAAACAAGAGAACTATTCCTTTCTCGGTATCTCGTTTTGTATGGGACAAGGGCACGCCGATTTTGTTCCATAACTCGATCCTTGAGACCCAAGTTATCAAATTGGTTTATGAGTGCATCGATATCATATGTTTTTTTCCATCTTAAACTCGAATCAAAACCTGTGTTAAGTGCAATGAAAAAAATCAACTCTTCATTAATCACTAGTGTCAAAATGCGCAGCTCGGGTAACAGATTAAAACAGGTCAGTTGAACTGGCATATCTAGTAAGGGTCAAAACAAGCATAATGAAATTAATCATTTTTAAAAATACCAATGCTTTTACAAAAATCTCAATATTTGTTAAAAACAAAATAGAAGGTTGACTTTTGTTGACTTTCAACATATCTGCCCATTCTTAAGTAATCTGAATATTTGAAAAAAATAGAATGTTGACTTTTGTTGACTTTCAACTTATCTGCCCATTCTCGAGTTTAAAATTTGACCTCGCTAACTCTACGAAGAACTTACCAATTTGCATTAAGAAGCGGTTGCTATGATATGAAGAAGAGGGAACGATATAATTTCTCTTGGTTCGTTTCTTTGTTACAAAATCAACGCTAAAATCGGTAGCAAGTAACTCCATGCACGTCTTCGGTTTACCCTCGATCAATCCAGCAAACTCGGCCAAATCACGCACCCGTCTAACGCCCTTACTTCTCTTCTTTCTAAAACTATCCACACGACCAAAATCGGACGTACTCTTGTAAGATTGATGATTACTTACCGTTGACTTTTCAGTTGACTTTTCAGGAGACCGTACAGAAGAAAATGCAAGTCTTTTGGTATTTATAGAACTATAATACTTTTCGGTTCTCCTTTTCTTGTAACACGGAGGAAAATTTGTAAACGTTGGTAAATATTCTTTCAATGACTTGTTACAAATCCCCAATGCATCTTCATCAGAGCATGTATCAGAACTACTTAAGGATTCACATCGACTGAATTCAAGACTACGTTTTGCTCTTGTGCATATGTTCTTGGTTTCGTCTTTTATGTCTAATTTGTCTGGAGTTATTGGGCCAAATATTTGACTTTCGTACATCATCTCGATCTCAGTCCCCTCATAATCCCACTCGTCTTCAAAGTAGATCTTTTTCCTGCAAGAAGTCCTCGTTGGTCGAGTTTTGGTCAATTCTATTGACTTTTCAATCGTACTCTTTTTGACATCCTTACTCTTAACTGTCGATGAACCATCTGGTTTCGGGGTTCCTTTTTTGGCACTTTTAGGTTCACCTTCTATAACCACTTTCGGTCTGTGCTTTCGTCTTCTTTGTTTCGGTTGCACCGTTCTCTTTGAACTTGAATCATCACTTGAATCCTCTTCAAAGTCTTCGTCTACCTCCAATTCCCAGATATCTTTACTTTTTGCTGTTAATAAACCATCCGGTTTTTGGGTGCGTTTTCTCGCACGCTTGGGTTCCCCTTCTATAACAATATTTGATTTGTACTTTCGTCTTGTTTGTTTCGGCTGTGGTGTTTTCTTCAAATTTAAATCGTCACTCGACACCTCTTCAACGTCTTCATCTACGTCCGAATGACAAACAGAGTCAGGTGTTTGTTCTATAAATAGCTCTGGCTGATCATTTATTATATCAGACACCATACGTTCGCGCCCGACCTTTCTGGTTTGTTTTGGTGTTACGGGTGTTAATTGAGACGAGATGTTTGTGATCAACTGTGGTGGTTGATCTGTTAATATTGGTGGAGAATTTAGATCGAACAGGAACCTTGTTCGTTCAGGCTGCGTATCTGCATATATCACACAAAGATTGTTAGCTATAATCCAAGAATAACTGATCATGCTACACAAAGCAGCTAAAAAAGACATCTTAGACGCAAATAAAAAGATTAAGTAGGGGTATGACTAGTATGCATCATTCAGTTGAGAAGTAAAACTTAGGGTGCGTTTGATAAAACAGAACGATTTAAGTGCCAAGTGGTTTTAATTGTGAATTATTCAAAAGTTCTGACTGAATTAGGTTGTGAACAACAATAACTTGAATTGTTTGATAATCATTCTAATGAACACCATGAATGATGTAAAATCAATATATTAACCTAATAAATGAATGAATAAAAGAATATAATTGTTTGATAAGTGTTTTGGATATAGGTTAAGGAGGATATTAAATGAAATTGATCGCAACCTGAATGGTTCAGCAACTCTGAATGGTTCAGCACACAGATTGTTGCGGTAGGTCATGTCCTCATGGAATAGTGGCCCACCAAGGTGGTGCCAAAACCACCGCTAGAAAACGATATCACTAACTTAAAAGGACGATATGTAGCAACTCGTCTCGTATTGGTATAATGTGATAAACTTGAACAGCTTATATGCTATATAGCAATATAGGCAAATAAAACTTCTATCATAGTTTTAAGTTGAGATACAAACTTATTGGTCAAACCAGCTTTAGTTGGGACAAACGATACTTACATTGTTGCAATTCGAGGTTACGGCTGCTTCCACAATCCTGTTTTCGAAACTGCACGTCCACACTACCAATGTTGTCATAACCGTCATCCCCAATGCTGCCACAACCGTCACCACTAATGCCACCGCTAGTGCCACCGCTAGTGCTGGGACAACTGCCACCAGGAGCTTTGGTGACAGTTGCTGCATCTGCAAGTGCAAGCAGATGACTACATGGAATACCACTCCAATTATTATTATCCATAAGAAAAGTATCATAAATTCCACCCTTCATATGATCAGAAATTTGACTTCGCAATCCGACATTACTACCGTCCCAGCAACCGAAACTCGTCCCAATGTTGGCTATATTAACATGATTTTCGTACCCGTTTTCGCAGCTCAGTTTCGGGTCTAACAAATCATGACTGGCAGGAGTAGGTACAGCCCATGGAACCTGAACTGGGTAACCTTGATATGAACCATCCTTCCTCATATCCATCTGATATGGCAGGGGCAAAATGGTAAATTACCAAACTTTCTTTCTCCAACTATAAGCAGAAGGGGGGAAATCTTTAGCTTTTACAGTGCCAAATTTTCTTGATTTTCGCACCCCTTTTCAGACATTATTCTGCAGAAACAGGAAATACTATTATTAATTAATTAATAAATAATAAAATAAATTATAATCTGTCTAATCAGAAACTGATGGGTTCATGCAAAAAGTAACAATTAAATAGGAACTAATAAACCACTAAACCTGAACATAAGACCTCATGCATGAATTAAAAAGTATAAATATAATTGATTACTCCTATTTCAAAGGGTTAGTGTGATATCTGTAGAAATCAAAAAAGAATAAATTTACAAATTTAAGAATGCAGCTTACTTAAATTTGTTCCTTGGTTAAAAAATTAACCAGCATAATCTTGTTCTTCTGAAATGATAACTGTTTGAATAACTTTAAGATGCAAAAACATGATAACTAAATACACTACTGAAACTATTTTACAAATTAATTTTGGGTTTTTTCTTTATGCATGTTCCATGGCTGAAATTAAAATTAAAAATTAATTTAGTTATTTCTGTGAAGAACAAGTAAAGAATTATTTTTTAATATATATAACAAAATTAATTGAGTTATTTCTGTATACACACTTTAATTTTAAAGTTTTGGAAAAATATTCTGTAGAAACATGATAATGTAACTAAATTCAACTACTACTATATAATAATTAATAAAAATAAAAATTAATTGGGTTGGTCAAATTCATTAAATTCACACAAAAATATCCCCTTCAGCTCAGAAATAGTAGAAAACTAATAGTAGTACGGACAGAAACCTGAAAAAAATCAACGGTCAAACAAAAGGAAATAAAGAAACGCAAATTCAGTAAGAGAAGAACACAAATTAATTAAAAACATTTTGCGTGAGTAAAAAAATGGTGGAAAAAATTAAGTCCGAGAAAAGTATATTAGCTAATTAATTAACCTTGTTAATCGAAGTTTGTAAGTGGCCGGAGATCTGTGTGAGTCGGTGATCGGCGGCGAAATTGGAAAGTGTGTTAAATTATTGTGTGTGTGTCTCCATAGATAAATAGAAAGAGAGATGAAAGTGAGAAGAAGATAAAAGAAAACAGGACTGCCTTTTTTATTCATTATTTCTTTTTTTTTCCCGGGAATCTTTTTTTATAACAAACTTTTTTATTTATTGTTAGAAAATTTTTCTAAATAAAGTAAATAACACTTTGTAAAATTTAATAAAGTTTAAAGCTACTCAAATGTACCAATGTATGTAGACTATATATATATATATATATATATATATATATATATATATATATATATATATATATATATATATATATATATATATATATATATATATATATATATATATATCAGTGTCGGTTATATACTTTCAAAAGGTGTATTAATATAAACATTTATATTTTTTAACCTTCAACCAAAAAAAATGATAACGTGTTATCATATTTATTGTTTACATACGAACAAAAAAAAAAAAACTATATAGCCTATAGTGAAACTATTAGTTCACAGTAATACAACTATGAACACCAGACTCTCACTTTATACAATAAATAAGAATTAAAGTGCAGAAAATGAGAGAACACGATAGTAGAATGAAATACTGATAATATTGATCGTGCAAAGTACAAATTCATATGAAAATCTAATGACCCGTCCTAATCCATCTGGACGAATACATTACATTTGGTTACATTGCGAGGTACTTGACCTCTATATGATACATTTTACAAACATTGCATTCGTTTTTGAAAAGACAATCTTTCATTACATCGAAAGTTGACGGCATGCATACCATTTCATAATATAACCAACTATAATTGACTTAATAATAATCTTGATGAACTCAACGACTCGAATGCAACGTCTTTTGAAATATGTCATGAATGACTCCAAGTAATATCTTTAAAATGAGCAAATGCACAGCGGAAGATTTCTTTCATACGTTGAGAATAAACATGCTTTCAAGTGTCAACCAAAAGGTTGGTGAGTTCATTAGTTTATCATAAACATTCATTTCCATCATTTTAATAGACCACAAGATTTCATATATTTAATTGTACACATAACCCGAGTACAAAAATAACACGCGTAAACCGCGAATTAAAAATCATTCATATGGTGAACGCTTGATAACCGACTTAACTTTAATGCATAGAATATCCCCAAACAGAACCTCTCGTCTGTATAATAATAATAATCTCGAAGTACTAAAGCATCCGTACCCCGGATGGGACTTGTCGAGGTCCATAGATCTATCTTTAGGATTCGCGTCGATTAGGGGCCATACCCGTTTCCTAATCATTAGGTTGGGGTGATATTCAATATTCATAATTCAGCCATAGAATGTAGTTTTTGATCACTTGTGTCTATTTCGTAAAACATTAATAAAATCGGCGCATGTATTCTCAGTCCCAAAAATATATATAAAAGGGGAGTAATGAAACTCACAATACTGTATTTTGTAGTAAAAATACATATGACGAAACTGAACAACTGAACAATGCAGGGTTGGCCTCGGATTCACGAACCTATATCATTCATTTATATATTAAAACGTATACTTGTAATCGAACAAATATACATATTATTATTAATGATATAGTTGTTGTATTAATAATTTATATATTTCATTACTTAATTAAATAAATCTATTTTATATATAAAAATATTAATATAGTTAAGTTATATATTAAATATATTTTTATATGAAGAATCATATGTTTGTGGAATTAATGATTTTGATAATACTAATATTAGTAATAATAATGATAATAATGATAAAAGTAATAAGGATAATGTTAATAAGGATAATGATATTAATAATGATAATGATACTTAGTTGTATGATAATACTATGATAATAATAGTTATAATAATTTTAGTAATTCCTTTAAATCATAATTTGATTAAAATTATAATCATTTTCATAATAATCAAAATTTCTATATTTATAATTTTAACAATATTATAAAAACCTTTACGTTCATGGTCATAATAATCATGATCTTTGTATTTAATTTCTATACTAACGACTATAGTTTCTTATAACATTAATTTGTAATCATAATTATAATTTTACACGTTTTCATATAATTATAATCAATTTCTATAGTCTTTAATATAACATCATTTATTATATAATTATCTTATTAACATGTTTAATAGCCTTGAAATCTTAATAATAATACTAACAATAATAACACAATAATATAATGCTAATAATAACTATAATATTAGAAAAGATAATACTAATAAATTTTTAAATGATAATACTAATGATAACAATGATAATATCGTAAATTATATTAAAAAAATTATTTCGTTAGTAATATTAATTAATAATAATAATAATAATAATAATAATAATAATAATAATAATAATAATAATAATAATAATAATAATAATAATAATAATAATAATAATAATAATAATAATAATAATAATAATAAGTAATTGATAATATTAAAAATATGGTAACTACCTCAATGTGTAGGCTTTAAAAAAAAAACATGCCACTGACAGGGTTCGAACCCTCGACCCCTCGCTCACCCGAACACTCCTCTAACCATCCAATCCATTCTGTTTTTCTGAAATTTACTCGATACTTAATTTATTTACTGTATTTCTGTTTCAGTTTATCTTCTTCATCGTGAATTTCCATCGACCAAAAGCAAACCCATTCAAATTAAATGTTTTGAGTTTAGAACTTTAAAATCGAATTATATACACCTACTATGAGTGTTTAATCAATAGAGAAAAAGGAAAAAAAATCGAACAAAACAGCTGCAGTTTTCGCGAGAAACAATTTTGAACTCATACCTTGATTTTAAAATTTGGACATAATTAGATTAAGTTTACAACATGAAATAGATACTAATTCAGTCGTATAAACACGTTTTCAGTATTATTAAATATTCATAAACACGTTTTCAGTATTATTAAAACTAAATAATTAATTTATCAAGAGACACGAGGCAGTCATTGTACAACATGCATTGAAAGTTAAGCAGGAATCTCTACTAACTTTTGTCCAGTTATCGTTAATTAACATTATTGTTCTTACTTGTAAATCACTTTACCATTTTTCGAATATTGTTAAAAAGAACATATTTCTTAGATCTCAGTGGACCTCACAACAGAGAGCCGTAATCATATTATAATGTATCTGATAATTCAATCATTTGATATTATCTTTTAATTATCGTCGATAAACAAATATTAAAACTAATACGTTTATGTAAAGTAATATTCATTAAATACTTTGTTAACGTTTTCAACTCATATAATAATTTCATAACTTATTTTAATATCAACCAAACCGTTAAATGTTTTATTAATTTTCCTCAATTTAATAGTCATACATATGTATATATATTCATACATATCTATTTACACATAATTGTTCGTGAATAATCGAGAATGGTCGAAAGTCAAATGAATATATATGAAACAGTTCAAAATTGTTGAGACTCAACCTAACAGACTTTGCTTATCGTGTCGAATTCATATATGGATTAAGTTTAAATTTGGTCAAAAATTTCCGGGTCGTCACAGAAAACATACGTCCCTATTTATACAGGTAAAAACCAAATCTGGAGATTTGGTTTCCATAACTACATAACTATAAAAATGGAAAAGATAAACTAAAACAAGCCAAATCAACTATTAATTAGGAAGTCAACTTTGGAGATAAAATCAAATCTTCAAAACAAATCTTCTTAAATAACAAGCATATCTCCAGAATATTCTTTGACTTTAGCTTCAAGAAATCATTATACGTTTACTTCAACAATTCCAGAGTCTGCAACTTCAGACTCTAAATCTCCAGACTCTAAAACCTGCAAAATACTTTTGACTCATCAGATTATTATTTCTATTTTTCCCAACAATCTCCCCCTATCTGATGATGTCAAAACAACCTGTACTCCTAAACAAACATCTTTACATACTCCCTTTCAATTAGCTTGCACTTGCTTTTCATATGAGAAATTTTCTTCAACATGCTCAGCTTGCTATGCAAGTGTTTTAACAACCGCATCCTGAAAGGAGTTGTTTGCTGTGTTTCACATCTGGACAATAAACTAATCAACATATCAATACCAGCTCCTTCAAACTGATCACACCTAATTAACATCTTTTGATTTCCAGTGGTCTTAATCATTAAACCATCCAAATATTCAACATACATATTATCCACAAATTCCATATGCTCAGGAACATCATACCTTTCAACATTACCCTTAACTCTTCTTTCTTTCATCTCCAGATTAAACGCTCTACAAAACACCTCATAATCTTTAGAGCTTATGAACCCCTCTTCAAACACTAAGTGAACCAACATAAACACCCTTTTTAAAACCTCATTCAAAATACCTGCTCCCCTGCACACTCATTAATACAAAAAGCTATGCCTCTCCATTCACAAAAACCCAAATGAACTATTTGATTTATTTTCACCCTCAATCTTCTATCTGTCATATGAGTCATTGTCAGCAAGAGAATTACACCTTCAAATTCAGACTTTTCAACCTCAACTTTCACAATGTCACCAGCATATCTTCTGAATCTGAACCTCTTGTTCATATGAGCCCTAAGATTACCATCTGTTCTCTGTGTAGCAGCAACCAAAACACCACCAGAACTACCCTGTTTATCACCCTGTTTATCACTAGCACCCTTATCAGTAATATCCTCCCCCTCAACTTGAGTCTTCTTGGATTGCTCCCCCTCAATGTGAGTCTTCTTGGATTGCTCCCCCTCAATACCTGCAATACCTGCATCATCTGATCTCTTTCTTTTCTCCCACTTTTTGACATCATCCAAAGGAAGAGTAGATAGGAACTTCCAAATTTTAGCCTATTCAGCCTTGAGGGAAGAAATATTAGATGCAAACCCAGTAAAACATTCTTTTATTTCATCAACACTAGCCATTCTTTTCTCCAGTTCTGTCAACCTTTGATTAATCTCTGTTACAGACCCTGAACCACTTGAACCAGTCAACCCCTGCATATCCCCAACCAACCTCCTCACCTCTATCAACTCAGTTTTAGAAACAAAATTATTATTAAAGTTAAGATTATTAAATTTAGACTGCACAACAGAAAGCTTGTCATCAAACTCCTTAGTAAACCTGGTCAAAGCCTGATGCAGGCCAACCATGGTGACTTGTGACTCAGTCTGAGAAGTAGTACCAATGGATGTGGGTAGGGTTGGTATGTCCTCACAGCCTTCCTATTGTAAAGAAAGCTGATCTTTGGACATAGAAGGATTTGAGGCCTGTATCTCACCCTATGACATGAGTGTGACATTGGCAGCCTGTGCAAGAATGTGTAAGGATGGAACATTTTGGGTGGGTAGTGACAGACTTAAGTCTGGGGTAAAAGTAGGCTTGGTCCTTTCAGCTGGTTTTTGGATTTAGTTATTGGAGTCCAGGATTGGGACTTCTTCATGTAAGTCAACTGAGTGGGTTTCTTCAGTGACTGTAATGTGGGTATCCAAGTTTACTATCCTACTAAGTTTAGGTTGGGTTAAAGCACTGCTCTCACCAACCTCTAGCTGAGGTGATGGAGTAGTACTAGAAGCACCTTGCCTAGTGAATTTTATAGGGGAATCTACAGGTGCTGTATCATCTAAGGTTTCAAATATGGTGGTATTCTCTGTATGAACTGGTGAGTTCATAAGGTGGTTTGAGTAGGAAATTTGCTCAGTAGCAGTGGGTGAGGATGGGTTAGACTGAGGTGGGATTTCCTCATTCATGTCCTCAGCCTGCTCTGTATGTGTAACATCATGGGGTGGAGAATGTGTGGGGGTAGAATCTGATTACTCAGATTCTAAAGAGTGATGTTGACCATTGTTGTGACCCTCTTCAGACTCTGATTGCTCAGAACCTGATGAAGATGCCCCTTCAGACTCTAATTGCTCAGAATCTGCAGGTTGGTCTGCACGGCCAAGATTGACACAATGCATCATAGTAGGAGTAAGAGCAACTTCTTGAGCATCCACAATGTGCCTGTGAAACATTCTGACACTATATTCTGGCATATATGTATACTCATACACACCAAATACTCTAAGCCCATCATACAAAACAGGAGTCATAGCTTGTTCAAACATAAGACTTAAAACTCTGATAAATGGAACATTATGATCCCTTTGAGGTTTTTCAGTGAGCACCAAGAGTTCATTGAAATATAAACGTGTAAAATCTATATTCCTCCCTGTGACCATAGCATGAAACAGATATGCCTCAAAATTATTGACTTCGGTCAAACTTCCACACTTGAAACTCAGACTCCTAGTGATATTTGACAACAAAAACATCCATCTTGGAGAAAACATACTGATTTTAACAGTTGAATCAGTTAAGGGTTGACCAACCAAAGGAAAACTAGTTCTTGCAGTAGTTTTTGACACAGTTCGAACAAAATTATCTTGAAAAGGAAGATTTAAAGCAACCCTTAAATGATTTTCAGTAAGTGTTAAGGAATTGTTACCATCTCTGTAAGTACCAGTAATAGTCCTAGCTTCTCTGTTTCCAATGCAAGTGTATCAAAACTCTGCCAACATCTCTGGAAACATAATCGTAGACTTGAAGAAAGCATCCTTCAAAGGGTGATTCTTCATAAACCGTATTTGAAAAGAACGCTACTAATCCATCCGGACGAAGTCCATATCGATTATAAACGAATCACAATAGTTGGTTACATTGCTAGGTGCTTGACCTCTATATGATACATTTTACAAACGTTGCATTTGTTTTTAAAAGACAAACTTTCATTACATCGAAAGTTGACAGGTGTACATAACATTTTATAGCATCCAAATGACCTATTCTGTCATTTACTTAATAATATTCTCTAATGAACTTCAATAACTCGAATGTAACGTATTTTGAATATGGCATGAATGACTCCAAGTAATATCCTTAGTATGAGCTAATGCACAGCGGAAGATTTCTTTCAAGTCCTGGGAATAACATGCTTAAAAAATGTTAACATAAAGCTGGTGAGATATAGGTTTAATGCTAGTAGCATTATAAATATAGACCACAAGATTTAATATATATAAATGTTTTAATAAAAATATTCTAAGTGGTTGAGCACTTGATAACCATACTTAACATTTAATCAACGTCGCATATTCCCTTTATTATGAAATCTCACTACACCGTACCAAGTGTAGTCACCGAAACGAAGTACTGAGCAACCGTTGAATACTGGTCGTCCAGTCCGGTTGGGGTTGTCAGGCCCGATAGATCTATCAACAGGATTCGCGTTTATAATACCTCATGTAAATAGTAGTTACCAAGTTACAGAGAAGTATGCCAGTGGTACAACTCAACGTAGAATATATATTTTTAATCACTTGTGTCCATAACGTAAATCATAAAATGCATGTATTCTCATCCCAAAATATTTAGAGTTTAAAAGTGGGACTATATACTCACTTTTGCCTTGAAGGTATTTAACTCGACTTGGTCTCCGATAGATATCACGAACCTAACCATATATATAATATATCAACATATTTTCTTTTCAAGTAATCGTTACACACACACACACACACACACACACACACACACACATATATATATATATATATATATATATATATATATATATATATATATATATATATAATACTTTTAATATTTTCTTAGTCAGTAGTTAGCAGTCCGATGTTAGTGGTCCACAATTAGTTGCTCAATAAAATAAATAAAGACCCCATCGTATTCGTATTGATCAGAATTAATCTCGATCCATGGTACCATGTTCTCAAATGACGTGTTGCGTACATAAAGTACCGTGTTGTCAAATGACGTGTTGCGTACAATCATGAGGTCTTATGATTAATCTTCTCGTGTTGTTTACGGGTGGTCCTGAAATATATAAAATCAAATCATAAGTAATTATATATAAAATATCATATTAATTAGAAAAGATATGATTAATTTACTTTTTCTCCAAATATTTTCGTAGCTAAACTAGCTTCAGATATCCAATCTTGTTTTAGTCGTAGTTTCTTCATTACAACTCCGTTTTTGTTGGTTTAACTTGCCACTTCCTTGGATCGAGTCAAATTTTAAGAATATGAACTAAAAATACCTTAGTTTGTATTCGAAATCACAGGTTATAGGTCAAACTTTGGTGAAACTTATGAAAGTGATCATTTTCCATCATAAAAACAACATTTAATGATCATTTTTCTAAAAATACTTACACTTTGAGTTAAACCATGAAATTTTTATGTGTTAACATATTAATAAGAAATAACATTTTTCCAGAACATGAACTTCCAATTCAAAGTTCAAGATGGTTTTTAATTATCCAACCCAAAACAGCCCCCGGTTGCATTCCAACGATGTAGATTCAGTTTTAAGGTGTTCTTTGTAAAATCAAGTTGTATCTTGTTAAGTTAGCATATTCTTATGATATATTACAGGTCTTGAAGTGTTTTAAAAGTTAAGTAAGAAAGATCTATTTAGTTTGCGAACAAGTTTGAAATCATTCAAACTATGTTCTTGTTGTTAAAATTTTACAACACAAAATAAGATAGCTATATGAATATGAATTGAATAAAATTATGAACAAGGTTACTACCTCAAGTTACTTGGACAAAGTTACTGCAAAAGATAAGAAAAATCTTGGAATCAAAAGAGTGGTGGAGTGGGATTGAAAGGTTGGAAGTAAACTTGTATACTTGGAAGGATTATTGAAGTGTTCTTGAAAGGTTTTTCTTATGATGATTATAGATTGGTTTTTGATCTAGTTTTTGATTTAAGTGTTGAAGGTTTGCTGAATGGTTTGAGTATATAATTAGAGAGTGTTTTAGAGATATAAAATTTGAGTTAGAAATCAAAAACATGGAATGATATATAAATAAATATGGAATGTGATATATGTATGTAAAAACAAAATCCTAATTTGTAATTTTGTATAATTATTGTATGCTAGAGGTCAAAAAGTGTTTCCCTCTCATTTAGGGCAGTACTTTTGGTGATTAAGATTTTAATTTGATGTGTATATACTAATAGTAAATACGTATAGAAGCTGGGTATGATACGGGTGCATATACCCTAGATATACGTATAAAAATCTTGAGAAAACGGAACGAGGATTTAAATATAGCTATATTTTGTAAATATACTTATATTGTTTCATGTATATAAGCCCTTTAAAAGTGATTAAATACATATCTATACGATATATGTATAAGCATTATAAGTTTTAAGTATTTATGTCAATGAACGTTACGTATAGTTATCGTTTTGAAAACTTAAGTTAGTAGTTTCAAAATATACTTATAACTCATTGTTATTAGTACACAATGAGATGTTAAACTATCCTTAGATCATGTTAAATATATATAAATACATATATATACACAAACATATAATTATCATATGTTATATAGTTCGTGATATCATCGGTCAAATTGGACGGTCAACCGTTGTGTAAAACTCTTTTCAAAAACATAAGTCTCAAAAATTTAGATTGCTTATCATGTTGGTAAGGTTTAATTTATGTAAATATTAATCTCATAGGTATAAAATGATCAAAAAAATCCGGGTCGTTACAGTACCTACCCGTTAAAGAAATTTCGTCCCCGAAATTTGATCGAGATCGTCATGACTAACAATAAAATTTTTTTATGACGAATATGAATTGATAACTAGAGTTTTATCACCATTTAGTAATAGTGGTAAAATAATTCGATTATGTGAAGCGTACGAGTGAAGCTGTCACAAGAGATTGAGATAGAGATTTAACTTTTGATGTAGTCACAGTGAATTTCCGGAATTTAAGGGATTTAAAAGAAAATCTTGGAAATCTAAAAGATTTGATTCTTCGGCGAATAAGGAAATTATGATCTTCTTTGATTTAATGCGCCAATCTGTTTCGATTTCTCTATCGGATATTTCACTATAAATCCACTCCCTTTGTTTCTTTATTTCCACAGCTCACACCTTCTATTCTTTCCCCCTCACTTCATACTTTAAAACATTCGTCAGTATGCTCCATCCCGTACTGATTCTTGCTATACTTCTAACTTTCATATCTTTCATTCTTCTCTTTCATCTCCCGCCAGAAGAATCTATTCACTTCTATTATTTCCTTTGAATTATAATGTTTTTAATTCTCCCGTGTCTTTACGTTGCAATACGTATTGATATACACGGTTTGTAATTTCTGGGAGGTTGTTGGGTTTTATATCTTCCCTTATACTTCGATGTCCCTGCTTCTGTCTTCTATAATCATTGTCATCCACAGTTAATGCTCCCTCCTATTTGCTGCGATTTATACTCCAATTTCAATTTTGGAGCTTCATTCTTTCGTTTCTTCTTCTTGCGATTAAGCATCTCTTGTAATGGTCCGAAATTTGTAGCTACGGATTCCAAAATGAACACAGTAAATGTTCTAAGAAGGAAATCGTAATGGCGCGATTTTTATTTGTTAAATTACCAGAATACCCTGGAGAAGACCGAGTCATCAAGAAGAATATTTTCTTGATATGTTTGGAGATTAGATAGAATGTAAGAGTCGTGTAAATGATAATGATGATGGTACTGTGAATCATCACATTCCATTAGAAACTCAACATGACTTACTGTAATATAATGACGTTGATCAAGTGTCATTATATTATACTAATTCATGCTTCAGTTCGCAACACTACTTCAAAACATTCATACTTCAATTTCGAAGGTTTCAGATTTTAGAAACTGACATAGAGTCTTTTATGTTGTAACACAGATATTACGGAGAGAGAATTGATTTCAGGTAAGAACGTTTATGAAAATATCTTCAGAAATATCGAGGATATTTATAATGAAAGATACGATAATATCTTTGAATATCTAAGATCAAAGGATGATAGAGACTATTGTCCGCAAGGGTTTAGAGTAAGGAGCAAGATATTTGCTAAAGACTTCAATAGGCATTGAATTATTTGAATTCAAACTTATTCTTTGTGATTTGTCCACGGCTTCCTTCATAGTTTCGCATAATCCGCTTTTCAGTACTAAAATTTTCTATTGAGTGTTTCCAATACTCCATTCTTTATCATCAACTTTTGGCCATTAAGACCATTTACAACATGCTGCTTCATCAGCATTTTCAAAGTTAACGGATCTGGGTCATCGGTTATCAAACCGAGGTGGTTTCAGGAGAATTGTGTTTTTAGATGATTAAACGCTGATGGTAATATGGTGGAATATAAAAGGTTCCCCGGTAACAATAAAAGAGCACACATATATATCAAAGTTATAATAAGGCTGTTCCGAACGAAAAGTTGAAGTTGACTTGCTGGAGCTGTGACAAAATTGGCTAATTTGGAAAGAGATTGTAAGGTTATTTTTGCTAATAAATGATAAGGGATTCACGCGGTTACGTGTTAAGCTATGATTTTTGGTTCGAGAGTTTTTCAGGTACAAGACATCGGGTAATGTGTGGTTGGTTCACTCTCTCGATTGAGGTGTTTTCAAGAATCATGAAAGGTTTGAATGCGGATTGTAATTGTCGAGGTACAAATGAGGTTTAAGATGAAATCAAGTGGCAAACTTGAAGAATTGATTAGTTTCATATGTTATAATCAATATTTTAATCCCTTTTAATTGTCCAATGTTAGTTGTCCAATAGTCCAATAGTTCATATATAGTTTAATATATAATATTCGAATTAATTAATACGTATCGTGACCCGTGTACCGGTCTCAGTATTGATCACAACTCAAACTATATATATATATTTTGGGATCAACCTCAACCCTGTATAGCTAACTCCAACATTCACATATAGAGTGTCTATGGTTGTTCCAAGATATATATATGGATGGGTCAATATGATATGTCGAAACCTTATATACGTGTCCCGTTATTTATAGTGCGTAAAATAAATACAGAAATTAAATGACGATAAATAAAATTGCGAGAATGTAAATTGCAATAATTAAATTGCAATAAATTAAATGTAACCAGTTAGCTAGGAACAGTTAGCTAGGAACAGTTGGCGTGGATTCTTAACAGAATTTCTCATAGTTAATTTGTTTGTTTCTAACAAATTTTATTTTGTCCAATGTTTCTTCATTATGTCACTTGTTGGATTTTGATAGATCAAAATCCAAATATGAAATTTGAATGGAAATGGTTATTCTGTGGTGAACAGATACGTATATCAGTGAATGTAAATAGGGTAATAGTTGATCATTGAATCAGATTTGAAAAATGTACAGTGTAACTTATTAATGTGAAATCTCAATATTCCTCGAGTACTACCTACCCATTAAAATATTTTCATCATTAGCAGTTTGTACAGAAGAATTTTTAATTACAATCTTTATGAAAACATATATACATATATATATTTTCTTCAGATGTAATCATAGATTTAATGAGTCAATAGGATATTAAACTCATCTATTTTATCGTTAATACTAGATTACATGATCTCTAAAACATTAGAGATTACATAATCGTCATGTCGAACGAAGATAAATGAGGTAGAACGATATGTAAAGAGAAGATAATCGATGTAGAACGATATGTAGAACGAAGATCATACTCGAAGTACAGATGGGGTTATTGAGGCATGTGATGTTGATATCCGAGATACAGATTATGATGTTGAGGTTTACGACGTGGTTGTGGTTGGGGGTAATAAGGGTACTATTGGCGTTGATGATGGTGGTGCTGATTATGCTGCTGGTGCTGCTGCTGGTGTTTGTAACCTTCGCACTATATTCTCTAAAGGCACTACCCGAGCGCGAAGTTCGTTGACTTCTTCTATTATACCAGGATGATTGGCAGTTGGATCGAGCGGATGAATATGATTCGAAATATGGGATAGTATATAATCGTGACGAGATACTCTAGAAATGAGAGAGAAAATGGTGTTTCGAATAGGTTCACCGGTAAGTGCTTCAGGTTCATCACCAAGAGGGCAATTCGGTGGATGGAAGGGATCACCTTCTTCTTGTCTCCAATGATTGAGGAGGCTACGAACCCAACCCCAATTCATCCAGAATAGATGGTGACTGATTGGTTGATCCATTCCGGTCACACTGCTTTCGGAGCTTGAGTGGTATTCCATATCGGAATCTGAGGAACTTGAACTGGTGGCGAGTTCCATTTTGCACGTTTGAATAAAGGATTTTTCGATATGAAATAATTTTCGAATATAAAATGATATTCTAACTTCATAGAATATCTATATATATAGTACTAAAGATTCCGTAGACTACGGAGGAATTTACGGCATATGTCAGGCAAGTCTACAGTAATAGATATGCTAGGATATGAATTTGTCTATACACTATTCATGCAATCAATGCAGCAAGATGTGTCTACACTAAGAATGATAAGCAGGTAATTTCCTAAGGATGATAAGCAGATAATTTCCGACTAGAAATGATAAGCAAAACTTTTGACATGTAGACACGGTCAAAGTCCAGACTCATTAATGCATCCTAACAGCTACTAGTTAGACACACTAATGCAAGACCTGGTTCACTAAGACCACCGCTCGGATACCAACTGAAAAGAATGCTACTAATCCATCCGGACGAAGTCCATATCAATTATAAACGAATCACAATAGTTGGTTACTTTGCGAGGTGCTTGACCTCTATATGATACATTTTACAAACGTTGCATTTGTTTTTAAAAGACAAACTTTCATTACATCGAAAGTTGACAGGTGTACATAACATTTTATAGCATCCAAATGACCTATTCTGTCATTTACTTAATAATATTCTCTAATGAACTTCAATAACTCGAATGCAACGTCTTTTGAATATGGCATGAATGACTCCAAGTAATATCCTTAGTATGAGCTAATGCACAGCGGAAGATTTCTTTCAAGTCCTGGGAATAACATGCTTAAAAAATGTCAACATAAAGTTGGTGAGATATAGGTTTAATGCTAGTAGCGTTATAAATATAGACCACAAGATTTAATATATATATAAACGTTTTAATAAAAATATTCTAAGTGGTTGAGCACTTGATAACCATACTTAACATTTAATCAACGTCGCATATTCCCTTTATTATGAAATCTCACTACACCGTACCAAGTGTAGTCACCGAAACGAAGTACTGTGCAACCGTTGAATACTGGTCGTCCAGTCTGGTTGGGGTTGTCAGGCCCGATAGATCTATCAACAGGATTCGCGTTTACAATACCTCATGTAAATAGTAGTTACCAAGTTACAGGGAAGTATGCCAGTGGTACAACTTAACGTAGAATATATATTTTTAATCACTTGTGTCCATAACGTAAATCATAAAATGCATGTATTCTCATCCCAAAATATTTAGAGTTTAAAAGTGGGACTATATACTCACTTTTGCCTTGAAGGTATTTAACTCGACTTGGTCTCCGATAGATATCACGAACCTAACCATATATATAATATATCAACATATTTTCTTTTCAAGTAATCGTTATATATATATATATATATATATATATATATATATATATATATATATATATATATATATATATATATATATATATATATATATATATATATATATATACTTATAATACTTTTAATATTTTCTTAGTCCGTAGTTAGCAGTCCGATGTTAGTGGTCCACAATTAGTTGCTCAATAAAATAAATAAAGACCCCATCGTATTCATATTGATCAGAATTAATCTCGACCCATGGTACCATGTTGTCAAATGACGTGTTGCGTACATAAAGTACCGTGTTGTCAAATGACGTGTTGCGTACAATCATGAGGTCTTATGATTAATCTTCTCGTGTTGTTTACGGGTGGTCCTGAAATATATAAAATCAAATCATAAGTAATTATATATAAAATATCATATTAATTAGAAAAGATATGATTAATTTACTTTTTCTCCAAATATTTTCGTAGCTAAACTAGCTTCAGATACCCAATCTTGTTTTAGTCGTAGTTTCTTCATTACAACTCCGTTTTTGTTGGTTCAACTTGCCACTTCCTTGGATCGAGTCAAATTTTAAGAATATGAACTGAAAATACCTTAGTTTGTATTTGAAATCACAGGTTATAGGTCAAACTTTGGTGAAACTTATGAAAGTGATCATTTTCCATCATAAAAACAACATTTAATGATCATTTTTCTAAAAATACTTACACTTTGAGTTAAACCATGAAATTTTTATGTGTTAACATATTCATAATAAATATCATTTTTCCAGAACATGAACTTCCAATTCAAAGTTTAAGATGGTTTTTAATTATCCAACCCAAAACAGCCCCCGGTTGCATTCCAACGATGTAGATTCAGTTTTAAGGTGTTCTTTGTAAAATCAAGTTGTATCTTATTAAGTTAGCATATCCTTATGATATATTACAGGTCTTGAAGTGTTTTAAAAGTTAAGTAAGAAAGATCTATTTAGTTTGCGAACAAGTTTGAAATCATTCAAACTATGTTCTTGTTGTTAAAATTTTACAACACAAAATAAGATAGCTATATGAATATGAATTGAATAAAATTATGAACAAGGTTACTACCTCAAGTTACTTGGACAAAGTTACTGCAAAAGATAAGAAAAATCTTGGAATCAAAAGAGTGGTGGAGTGGGATTGAAAGGTTGGAAGTAAACTTGTATACTTGGAAGGATTATTGAAGTGTTCTTGAAAGGTTTTTCTTATGATGATTATAGATTGGTTTTTGATCTAGTTTTTGATTTAAGTGTTGAAGGTTTTCTGAATGGTTTGAGTATATAATTAGAGAGTGTTTTAGAGATATAAAATTTGAGTTAGAAATCAAAAACATGGAATGATATATAAATAAATATGGAATGTGATATATGTATGTAAAAACAAAATCCTAATTTGTAATTTTGTATAATTATTGTATGCTAGAGGTCAAAAAGTGTTTTCCTCTCATTTAGGGCAGTACTTTTGGTGATTAAGATTTTGATTTGATGTGTATATACTAATAGTAAATACGTATAGAAGCTGGGTATGATACGGGTGCATATACCCTAGATATACGTATAAAAATCTTGAGAAAACGGAACGAGGATTTAAATATAGCTATCTTTTGTAAATATACTTATATTGTTTCATGTATATAAGCCCTTTAAAAGTGATTAAATACATATCTATACGATATATGTATAAGCATTATAAGTTTTAAGTATTTATGTCAATGAACGTTACGTATAGTTATCGTTTTGAAAACTTAAGTTAGTAGTTTCAAAATATACTTATAACTCATTGTTATTAGTACACAATGAGATGTTAAACTATCCTTAGATCATGTTAAATATATATAAATACATATATATACACAAACATATAATTATCATATGTTATATAGTTCGTGATATCATCGGTCAAATTGGACGGTCAACCGTTGTGTAAAACTCTTTTCAAAAACATAAGTCTCAAAAATTTAGATTGCTTATCATGTTGGTAAGGTTTAATTTATGTAAATATTAATCTCATAGGTATAAAATGATCAGAAAAATCCGGGTCGTTACAGTATTAGATCCTCATACCCTTCATTAGCGAAACCCTCAGGTACAGTACCACAAGCAACCCTATTATTAACCGAAACCTGTACATACTTGCCTCCTCTGATTTCTTTAGCCCTAATCATGTTATCGGTGGGTTCAAGAACAAAAGGGATGAACTACGTGTTTGCCATTAGATACACAATTTTGAATGATGATCGATTGAGAGAGTTTAGCAAGATGCACAATTTTGAAGAGTAAAAATAGGTGAGATAAAATCAAATAAATACACCTGACACAAAGATTTTCAAAAAGTTACCATTAACCCCCTTCATTAATAACAAACTTGACCCTTTTATTTTAGGAAATAGAATAAAGAAAAATAAAATTAATCTAAAAATGAAATTTAAAAAAAAAACTTTATTTGACTAAAGAAGAAAACAATTTTATACACAAAAATACACTCGAGTAAACTTTCCCAGACTCTGAATAATATTGCGTCACCCAGACTCTAAGAAAATAATTCAGACTCAAGGAATATCATCACTGGACAACATTTCAATAGAAGGATTTAACATTCCAAGTGAAAGTGCCTTTCCTCAGTAAGTGCCTTAGTGAAAATATCTGCCAATTGATCCTTAGTACCAAAATGCTTTAAGAAGACTTTGCCCTTTTCAACACAATCCCTTATAAAGTGATGCCTGATTTCAATGTGCTTGGTTCTTGAGTGAAACATTGGATTCTCAGTAATAGCAATTGCACTCTCATTGTCACACATGATTGGAGTGTTGGACAATGTTAACTCAAAATCTAGAAGTTGATGTTGCATCCAAAGTAACTGAGCACAACAACTTCTAGCACAACAACTTCTAGCAGCAACATACTCAGCTTCTGCTGTAGAAGTAGCCACAGAATTCTGCTTTTTACTAGACCAGCTAACCAACTTTTCACCTAGCAATTGACATCCACCAGAGGTGCTTTTCCTGTCTAACTTGCACCCTGCATAGTCTGCATCTGTGTAACCAATTAGATCAAATCCTGAGTCTTTAGAATACCAAAGACCCAGGTTAGGGGTACCTTTTAAGTACCTAAAAATTCTTTTCACGGCTTTATAATGAAACTCCCTAGGATCATATTGGTAACGTGCACAAAGACATGTAGAAAACATTATATCAGGTCTACTTGCAGTTAAGTATAGCAAAGATCCAATCATACCTCTATAGGTTGATTGGCAAGTGGGTTTCCCAGATTCATCTTTATTAAGCTTTTCAGAAACACTCATTGGAGTTCTTAAAGAGGAACAATTTTTAAAACCATATTTAGTTAACATGTCAGAAATGTAGTTACTTTGGTTAATAAAAATGCTCTCAAAACTCTGTTTTATTTGCAACCCAAGAAAATAGTTTAAAGTACATAAATTACTCATTCTATACTCTTCAGACATAATGTCAGAAAACCATTTTCTCAAGTGTGGATTTGTAGACCCAAAGATAATGTCATCAACATAAATTTGAACAAGTAACACATCACCTTTGTCCTTTTTGATAAACAAAGTCTTGTCAATAGCTCCTCTGAAAAAATTCTTTTCTAGAAGAAATGTTGACAAGGTATCATACCAGGCTCTGGGAGCTTGCTTCAGACCATACAATGCTTTCTTCAGTTTGTAGACATGCTTAGGAAATTTCTTATTTATAAAACCAGGAAGTTGTTTCACATAAACCTCTTCTTGCAATTTACCATTCAGGAAAGCACTCTTCACATCCATTTGAAACACCTTAAAATCTTTGTGAGCAGCATATGCCAGAAATAATCTAATAGCTTCAATTCTAGCAACAGGAGCAAAAGTCTCATCATAGTCCATTCCTTCTTCTTGTCTGTACCCTTGAGCAACCAACCTTGCTTTATTTCTGATCACAATACCATCTTTATCAACCTTGTTTCTGAAAACTTAATTTGTGCTGAAACGACCCGTTCATATTACTATAAACGCAGTACGTTATTCACTGGTCCCATAGCGAGGTATTTGACCTCTATATGATACGTTTTAGAAAATATTGCATTCGTTTCATAAAAAGCACACCATTATTATACATAATACGAGTTTCAAACATATGGGCGATTATTTATAAAATAATCCCCATGATACATCGATTTTAAAATATTACAAAGGTGACATAACAGTCGAATATAATACATGACCAAAGTTTTATTGAATGCAACCCTCTTTTAAACAAAAGCATGAGACTCCATGCAAAGCTTGCTCAGATAATGCGACAGTGGAAGACTTTCTTAAGGACCTGAGAATAAACATGCTTAAACAGTCAGTACAAAGGTTGGTGAGATATATAGGTTTAAAGCTAGCATCGATATAAATATAGACCACAAGATTTCATAGTTACTAATATTTCAATAAAGATATTCTATAAGTTGTTGAGCGCTTCGGTAACCATACTTAACCATTAATGTGGCATATTCCCTTTATTATGAAATCTCCCTACACTGTACCGAGTGTAGTAAAAACGAAGTACTATGCAACCGTTTACGATACTAGAGCGACTAGCTCGGTTGGGGTTGTCAAACCTGATAGATCTATCAATAGGATCCGCGCTTACATGTTCTTACAACATGTAAATATTAGTTACCAAGCTATTAGGGAAGATATGCAAGGTGGTACAACTCAACGTAGAATATATTTTAAGTACTTGTGTCCATGGCGTAAAACATAAAATGCATGTATTCTCATCCCAAAATATTTGTAGAGTTTAAAAATGGGACTATATACTCACGGTAGTAAAAGTATATTAATAATAAGTTTTCAACTTATTAAAAATATGGCTGTCGTCCTTGGATTCACGAACCTATAATAATAATAATGATTCAGATAATAATACGACATATGGAAAAGAAAAAAACAAGTTCATAGAATACTTATATAATAGTTTTTAACATTTTATGTTGGTAGTCCAAAATAGTTCGAAAAGTCCATTAATCGGTATATATATATAATCTTAGAATTACCCCACGGCGTATTGTTGTGACGATCGCTCCAAATCCATATGGACAATACGTCATTCATTGATTTCATTACGAGGTATTTGACCTCTATATGATACGTTTTGTAAACATTGCATTCTTTTGAAAAGGCACACCATAAATGAATATTTAAATCAAAGGTTTTCGACATCTGATGATTTCTACATATAGACAATCACTGTAAATAATAGTTTACAATAGTACTTCCGTTGACAATGCAGTCAAAATAAGATACATGGTGATGATTTGGTGAATGCAACGTTTCCTTGAAAAAATATGCCATGTATGACTCCATGCACATAGCTTGTCTAACATATAAGCAAACAGCGGAAGACTTCTAGGAAACCTGAGAATAAACATGCTAACAAGTGTCAACACAAAGGTTGGTGAGTTCATAGTTTTAATGTTTCGCATAATCTGTGTATAAAGGTGGATCACAAGATTTCAGTTGTTTCATCCAGAAACGTTTATCAAAATATTCTACAAGATTGAGCACCCTGGTAACTAAACTTAACGTATATATAATTTGTACCCTTTGTATAATCATCTTAATAGTACACGCAAACCAACGTGTATGCTTCTCAAATAGCATACGGCCATTAAAAGGCTAGCGCTCTAGCTCGGACGGGGATATCAAGCCCTATGGATCCATATATAACTACTCGCTCCCACCAGTTCTTATAACCGGCAGTTACTAGTTACCAAAGCTAAGGGATTTTCGGTTCAAACTCGGTGTAGAATTTAGTATGTACTTGTATCCATTGCGTTTAAAATAAAGTACATGTATTCTCAGCCCCAAAATATAGATTGCAAAAGCAATTAAAAAGGGAGCAAATGAAACTCACCTTAGCAGCATATAAAGTTGTTCACCAAAATGTGACTGAAACTCGAATTATCAAATAATCGTGGATCTCAACCTAGAGAACATATGTTGGTCAATAAATGTCTATCAAGCTAGGTCAGGTCATAGTGTATCACAATCCTAATGCTCGAGATCGACATACAAAAGTTATCCAAAGTCGTTTCAAAAAGTCAATTTTGACAATAGTTCAACAAAACGAGACGTACCTTATATAAGGATTTATTTACTCGGTTGGTAATATTCAAAAATCCAATTTATCAATCTTACAAACAAGTTGTTTAAATATTAATTGCAGATTCAAAAGTAATTTCAATTAACTTCAATCATAATTCAGTTGATCATATCTTTTAATCCGTTCATCGAAACTATTCGATATCTAAATGAAAAGTTATTGGTTTTTCGCCAGCTTTCCAAAAACATGTATATCATATACCTTTTTCCAGTAATATATGTATTTAATTCGTGATTCATTATATACTATTTAACGATGAAATTTAGCATACAAGCATGTATAAATATATATACTCGAGCATTAGACATGTATACACTATTAATTTATAAAAGATAAAATATAAATGCTTACATATCAATATTGTGATTCAATATTGCAGAAAAGTATGTAGACATAACAGAGATGATAAACACTAGGTTTGACTTGCGAAAAGTACCCATGAATATTGCCCATAACCTTCATAGCTATAACTCATAATTTTCTTAGCTCTATCCCGTTTGAAAACTAGTTTTGAAAGTGACCCGCTCATGACCTCGTCGTAATATTTTATGTATAATACTAATAATAATAATAATAATAAGATTAATAATAATAATAATATTAATCTTAATAATAATAATAATAATAATAATAATAATAATAATAATAATAATAATAATTTAAATATAAATATACATATAGGTACGAGAGAGAGAGATGAAAATGAATCAGAAAAATGCAAAACGTTCGAACTTTATAGGAGTTGGCCTATCCACACACCTCATGCGATCGCATGAGAATGTGTGGGGGATCTCATGCAATCGCATGAGCCCCATTTCCAGCTTACAATCCCTTTTGTCCTACGCTGTCGACATGTTTTTATATTATATATATAATATATTTAATTTATATAATGAATTATATATTATATTAAATTCACGTGCATAGTTGACTTGTAATTTTTGTTCCGATAAGTCGTACGCTGTCGACATTTTTTTTACTGTAGCAAATAGTGATTTTTGAAAACACTGTAGTTTTTCGGGTACTGTAGTAATTCGAAAATACTGTAGCAAATTAGTGTTTTACTGGTTCATCTTAAACGTTTTAGTTAACTTATCTAAATATCAAATGAATCAATAATCAAATGTTACTATCGTTTACTAAATAACTTGAAATCATATATATATATATATGCACATTAAGTTATATATATATATTGTTCGTGAATCTTCGAGAACAGTCAAAGAATAATTGATTACATGAATATAGTTCCAAAACTTTGAGACTCAACATTACAGACTTTGCTTATCATGTCGGAAACATTAAATCATTTAAAGATAAAGTTTAAATTTGGTCAGAAATTTCCGGGTCATCACAGTACCTACCCGTTAAAGAAATTTCGTCCCGAAATTTGAGTGAGGTCGTCATGGCTAACAATAAAAATGTTTTCATGACGAATATGAGTTGATAAATAGAATTTTATCACCGTTAAATAATATGGATAAAACAATCCGATTTCTCGAAGCGTATGAGAGAAGTTATCGTAAAAGAGTGAAATGAAAGAATAGAGATTCGTCTTTACTTTTGACGTAGTTACGATTGATTTTCGGAATTTAAGGAATAGAAAATTTTCATAATCTAAATAAGATTTGATTCTTCGAAATTTAAGGAAATTAAGATTTCCTTTAAATGCGTAATCTGCCTCGATTGTTATGTCTGATTTTTTTTGCTATAAATTAACCACTTTCGTTTCATTATTTTCACCACTCCTACATCTTCTTCCTTATTTCATACTTCCAAAAGATTGTGCAATGCTTAATCCAGTTCTGATTCTTGATATTTTCTTGGCTATCGTATCCTTCATTCTTCTTTTTCATCTGCCACCAGAGGAAGTTATTTTCTTCTACTATTACCTTGGGGTTATAGTATTTTTCATTCTCCCATGTCTTTATATTGCTATACGCATTGATATACACGGTTTGTAATATATGTGTTGTTGTCAGGCTTTATATTTTCCCTTATATTTAGGAGCTCCATGCTTTCGTTTTTCCTTCCCGACTTCAAGTCAAGCGAATAATGGTCCAGAATTCGTAGCTATACATTTCGAAATAAACATAGTTAATGTTCTAAGAAAGAAATTGTAATGGCACGATCTTAATTTGTCAAATTACCAGAATATCTGGAAAAGACCGAATCATCAAGAAAAGTATTTTCTTGATATATTTAGAGATTAAATAGAATGAAAGAGTTATGTAACATGGTTCATGATGAGGGTGTGATCTGTGAACCTTTATCACGTTCCATTAGAAACTCAGCATGACTTACTGTAATATAATCACGTTGATCAAGTGTCATTATATTATACTAACTCATGCTTCAGTTCCCAACACTACTTCAAAGACATCCATTTTTCGAAATTTTCAGAATTTTAGAAACTAAAATAGTTTCTTTTATGATGTAACACAGATAGAGCGAAGAGATGAATGATTTCAGATAAGAATGGTTATAAAAAATATCTTCAGAAATATGGAGGATATTTATAATGGAAGATACGATGATATCTTATAATTTCTAATATCAGAGGATGATGCGGAAAATCTGTCTATGAAGGTTTAGAATAAGAAGTAAGGTTCTTACTAATGGTTTCAGCAGACACTGAATCATTTGGATTCTTTGAAGGCAGGTTCAGTCTTTGTGATTTATCCACAACCTCCTTCATACTTTGCTCATTCCGTTTTTCAGTTCCAAACCTTCTCTTTTTTTTTCTCAACTTTACCATTATACTATTCTTTATCATCAAACTTTTGACTGTTAAGGTCGTTTACAGTTTTTGCTGCTTCATCAGCATTGTTCCAATTTCAGAGAACTAGTTCATAATTTGGGATGTTTTTCAGAAACTTCACATTCGAAGTATGTAAGTCTAGAAGATAGACATTATATGTATATATAACTGTTGTCGTAGAAAATGCTGCAAGATTCAAAATACTGATTGCTAATTCCCGGTGGTTGGTATGGCAATTATTGTTACAAGATGTGAATGAGTACATGATAGGGTTTCAATGAACAATTATAATGATTTTTCAGAGAGACTTTAAGTCACAGATTAATGAATTTGCTGGTACATTTACTGTTAATGTGGTGGAACATGAAAGGTTCCCCAGTAACAAAAACTTATATGCCAAAGTTACAAGTCTGAAAGGTCGTCGTTGACTGGTTGAACGGTTGATAATACTGGATACTTTTGAAAAGGAGTTGCAAGGTTATTTTCGGTAAAAACAACGCTAAAGGATCTTGCACAGTTTTGAAGTCAAAGTATAGCTTTGATAGATATAGAGATCTAAGAATGATGTCACCGGTTCAGAGTTATGAATTGGATTCTGATCTATCAATATCAGAATATGTAATTGAATTTGTATAAGAATGATTGTGTATTGCAGTTAGGGTAGTAAGTATAGTTAATGATTTTTGAATCAAAATTGAAGAATGTTCAGTGTAACATATTAATTGCGAACTTAAATATTTCCCGGGTATTACCTACCCGTTAAAGATTTCACAATTAATATTTTGTACAAAAGAATTTTTATTACCGTCTTTATGAAAATATATATATGTATATTTTCTTCAGATGTAATACAGATTTAATGAGTTAATATCATATTAAGCTCATTTGATTTTGGGCTTGACTTAGAAATGATTAATCTCTAAAATATTAAGGATTACATAATCTTTGCGGAGTATTTCGCTAATGTAATCGATACTTCATTATTTATTCTTATTGATATTCCTTAGTGAAGGATGTTGGTGCTCGTGGAATTTTTGTGAACCTTACAAGGCACATATGATGTTTTCTGGAAAGTTTCGAGTACATCGAAAAAGAAAATGTAAAATCAATTATGTAATTGAATAATACACTTGGTTTATTATGAAATGGAATTCATTAAGTTGAAACAGAGATTGTAGTTAACAATGATTAAGTTGTTAAGGAAGGATGTACATCATTGCATATTAGTAATATGAACTAACCGAGTAGTACCTACCAGTTATGATTCACACGTAATAGCTTAGTACGAAAAGATTTATTTTGATTTCAAAATTCATATATATTAAATATACATAAAATTTCTTCAGGGGAAATGAGTTAATACTTCATCGGTTATTGTTGCTGGTATTTCTTGGTAACTACGATGCGTATGACGTTGATGTTCAAGGTACATATTGTGATGTTGAGGCTTGCGGTGCGGATGTTGTTGGTGGTGGTAATGGTACTGTTGGTGCGGTTGTCGATGGTACTGTTGATGCCGGTGATTCTGCTGGTGCTTGTAACCTTTGCACCATATTCTCCAAAGCCACTACCCGAGCGATAAGCTCGTTGACTTCTTCTACTATACCGGGATGATTGGCGGTTTGGACGAGCGGATGCATAAAATCCAGAATTTGAGAGAGTATATGATCATGACGAGATATTCTGGAGATGAGAGAGAAAATGGTATTACGAACAGGTTCGCCGTAAGTGCTTTAGGTTCTTCGCCAAGAGGGCAATGTGGTGGATGGAAGGGATCGCCTTCTTCTTGTCTCCAATAATTAAGTAGGCTAATAACCCATCCCCAATTCATCTAGAATAGATGATGGCTGATTAGTTGATCCATTCCGGTTACACTGTCTTCGGAATTCAGGTGAATATCCATATCGGAATAGCTGTCAGAGTTTAAGGAATTTGAACTATATACGGGATCCATCTTGTATAATTAGGGAGATGATTTTTGATATAAATTAGATTATAGAATTTAGTTTGGTATTCTTCAATACATAATTTACATATGTATATATAATACCAAATTCCATAAATCACGTAGAAATTTTTGAAAGATGTCAGGAAAAGTTTACAGTAACAGATACGCTAAGATATGAATTTTTGTCTATACACTATTTATGCAATAAATGCAGGAAAATGTGTCTAGATTTAAGAATGATAAGCATGTAATTTTCGACAAGAAATGATAAGCAAAACTTTTAACATGCAGACACGGTCGAAGTCCAGACTTACTAATGCATCTTAACAACTATTAGTTAGACACACTTATGCAAGACCTGGTTCGCTAGGACCAACGCTCTGATACCAACTGTGACGATCGCTCCAAATCCATATGGACAATACGTCATTCATTGATTTCATTACGAGGTATTTGACCTCTATATGATACGTTTTGTAAACATTGCATTCTTTTGAAAAGGCACACCATAAATGAATATTTAAATCAAAGGTTTTCGACATCTGATGATTTCTACATATAGACAATCACTGTAAATAATAGTTTACAATAGTACTTCCATTGACAATGCAGTCAAAATAAGATACATGTGATGATTTGGTGAATGCAACGTTTCCTTGAAAAAATATGCCATGTATGACTCCATGCACATAGCTTGTCTAACATATAAGCAAACAGCGGAAGACTTCTAGGAAACCTGAGAATAAACATACTAACAAGTGTCAACACAAAGGTTGGTGAGTTCATAGTTTTAATGTTTCGCATATTCTGTGTATAAAGGTGGATCACAAGATTTCAGTTGTTTCATCCAGAAACGTTTATCAAAATATTCTACAAGATTGAGCACCCTGGTAACTAAACTTAACGTATATATAATTTGTACCCTTTGTATAATCATCTTAATAGTACATGCAAACCAACGTGTACGCTTCTCAAATAGCATACGTCCGTTAAAAGGCTAGCGCTCTAGCTCGGACGGGGATATCAAGCCCTATGGATCCATATATAACTACTCGTGCCCACCAGTTCTTATAACCGGCAGTTACTAGTTACCAAAGCTAAGGGATTTTCGGTTCAAACTCGGTGTAGAATTTAGTATGTACTTGTATCCATTGCGTTTAAAATAAAGTGCATATATTCTCAGCCCAAAAATATATATTGCAAAAGCAATTAAAAAGGGAGCAAATGAAACTCACCTTAGCAGCATATAAAGTTATTCACCAAAATGTGACTGAAACTCGGATTATCAAATAATTGTGGATCTCAACCTAGAGAACATATGTTGGTCAATAAATATCTATCAAGCTAGGTCAGGTCATAGTGTATCACAATCCTAATGCTCGAGATCGACATACAAAAGTTATTCAAAGTCGTTTCAAAAAGTCAATTTTGACAATAGTTCAACAAACGAGACGTACCTTATATAAGGATTCATTACTCGGTTGGTAATATTCAAAAATCCAATTTATCAATCTTACAAACAAGTTGTTTAAATATTAATTGCAGATTCAAAAGCAATTTCAATTAACTTCAATCATAATTCAGTTGATCATATCTTTTAATCCGTTCATCGAAACTATTCGATATCTAAATGAAAAGTTATTGGTTTTTCGCCAGCTTTCCAAAAACATCTATATCATATACCTTTTTCCAGTAATATATGTATTTAATTCGTGATTCATTATAAACTGTTTAATGACGAAATTTAGCATACAAGCATGTATAAATATATATACTCAAGCACTAGACATGTATACACTATTAATTTATAAAAGATAAAATATAAATGCTTACATATCAATATTGTGATTCAATATTGCAGAAAAGTACGTAGACGTAACAGAGATGATAAACACTAGGTTTGACTTGCGAACAGTACCCATGAATATTGCCCATAACCTCCATAGCTATAACTCATAATTTTCTTAGCTCTATCCCGTTTGAAAACTAGTTTTGAAAGTGACCCGCTCATGACCTCGTCGTAATATTTTATGTATAATACTAATAATAATAATAAGATTAATAATAATAATATTAATCTTAATAATAATAATAATAATAATAATAATAATAATAATAATAATAATAATAATAATAATAATTTAAATATAAATATACATATAGGTACGAGAGAGAGAGAGATGAAAATGAATCAGAAAAATGCAAAACGTTCGAACTTTATAGGAGTTGGCCTGTCCACACACCTCATGTGATCGCATGAGAATGTGTGGGGGATCTCATGCGATCGTATGAGCCCCATTTCCATCTCACAATCCCTTTTGTCACACGCTGTCGACATGTTTTTATATTATATATAATATATTTAATTTATATAATTAATTATATATTATATTAAATTCACGTGCATAGTTGACTTGTAATTTTTGTTCCGATAAGTCATACGTTGTCACTCGACTTATGTTTCGGTTCTGGTTTCTCGAACGCATTTTCGTACGCTTAGAAAACTAATACTTTACGTTTCGTGACTCGTACCTTTGTCAAAATATAGCCTTAAATTACCCATAAACTATACCACTCAAAGTATATCTTAAACTTTCGAGTGTTTTGGTCATTTACTTCTATAAATCATCGTCTCGTAGTATATACATATACATATATACATAATTATGATTTTTAAAAACACTGTAGCTTTTCGGGTACTGTAGTAATTCAAAAATACTGTAGCAAATTAGTGTTTTACTGGTTCATCTTAAACGTTTTAGTTAACTTATCTAAATATCAATCGAATCAATAATCAAATGTTACTATCGTTTACTAAATAACTTGAAATCATATATATATATATATATATATATATATATATATATATATATATATATATATATATATATATATATATATATATATATATATATATGCACATTAAGTTATATAAATATATTGTTCGTGAATCTTCGAGAACAGTCAAAGAATAATTGATTACATGAATATAGTTCTAAAACTTTGAGACTCAATATTACAGACTTTGCTTATCATGTCGGAAACATTAAATCATTTAAAGATAAAGTTTAAATTTGGTCAGAAATTTCCGGGTCATCACAATTGTGTACGTATTGTCTTGCATCAATCCAGAGACGTATTGTATACTTATTATCTTAGAATTAATTAAGACGTATTGTGTACGTATTGTCTCAGGATTTATCAAAACGTATTGTGCACGTATTGTCATGGAATGTACCAAGATTATTATATATATACAATCTCGGAATTAACCAAGATTATAATATTTTATTATACTAATGATAACATGTACAAATATATATATAGGATATAGGAAAAGTTAACAAGGATATGGTTAATATAGTTTTTTTATAATATAAATTTCGTCCATACAACGTTAATTTTAGCAGATTTTGTTTTGCTCGCCAAATATTCATTACAACTCCGTTTAAAGAGAATCAAATTGCTATGGACTCCTTAAGAAGTAAATCTTACAAAACCAATTCTAAAAGTTCATCCCAAGTAGTAATTTTTAGAGCTTTACCCTCTTTTTGTGTTGGTGGACAGATTTGGAAAAATCCCGGCATCCCCCCAATATATGATTTTTGATAAAATACTTCCACTTTGTCTAAAATCATGAAAAAAATACTGGAAGTCTTATTTACATATATTAACATATTTCCAAAGTCTTAGCCTCGAACTCAAAGTCTAAGATAGGTTTTTAATTCCCAACCCAAAACAGCCCGCTTTTTACCGAATGGAGATTAAAGGATATATGTTAAGTTTCAAGGTGTTCTTCATATGTACAAGTTATAAGTTCTTATATTAACTTAATATAATATCATAATACATATAAATAAGTGTTATTAGAGTTAAGTTAGAAAGATTAAATTAGTTTTTCAAATAAGTTTAGAATCAACTAAACTATGTTCTAGTTTATAAACTCTTATATAGATAGCTATAAACATATGAATTGAACAAGAGTTGAAGTAGAGTTTTTACCTCAAGTTTAGAATGTAAAGTTGCTGAAAAGAAGTAGTAGAACAAAACTTGAGAGAGTTCTTGCAAGTGTGTGTAAAAATGAGTTAGAAATGGTGCTTATTTATAGGCTTGAAAATTTAGTTTTTAGTGAAAATATCTAAGATAAGTTAAAATGTATTAAGTCATGGATGACATATTAAATTGATTAGGTCATGGATGACATATTACACAAATAATTGCAGATTTCTATTGGTATATACCAATAGTAAATACTTCTAGAAGCTGTGTATAATACGGGTAAATAAATACCGTATGAATGCGAGTAGAATTCTTGAGGAAATTGAACGGAAATACGAGTATAGCTATCCTTTATATATATTGGTATATTATAAAGTGTATTCAATACTTGTAAGGATGTATTTACACTCGTAATACATTGTATGTAAATACATTTTAATTTAAGTTAATTACGTCGTTTAAATAGTAACATATATATTGTTCAAAAACTCTTTAAATTAGTAGTATGAAAATCTATATATAATACTTTGTTAATATACTTAATGAGATATTTAATTATCATATTTTCAAGTTAAATATATGTATATATACACATATATATAATTAATACAAGTTATGACGTTCGTGAATCGTAGGAATAAAAGGGTGGTCAACTGCTTATATAAAATTCTTTCCGGAGGTTCAAGACTTATTAAAATTCATTGCTTATCATGTCGAAATTATTAAATCATATAAATAGTATAATCAAGTAGTCGGGAAAATTCGGGTCATCACAGTACCTACCCGTTAAAGAAATTTCGTCCCGAAATTTGAAGTAGTACCTATTTAATGGGCGGTGTTTGTAAACAGATGTGGATACTTCTGTTTCATCTGGTCCTCTCTTTCCCAAGTGAACTCGGGACCTCTTCGAGCATTCCAACGAACCCTAACTATAGGTATGTTGCTTTGCTTGAGCTGTTTGACTTCACGGTCCATGATTTCGACAGGCTCTTATATAAAATGCAGTTTCTCATCGATTTGGATTTCTTCAAGTGGAACAGTGAGGTCTTCTTTTGCAAGTCATTTCCTTAGGTTCGAGACATGAAAGGTATTGTGTACTCTAGCAAGTTGTTGTGGTAGCTTAAGTCGATAAGCCACCGGTCCAATATGTTCGATGATCTTGAATGGTCCTACGTATCTTGGGTTCAATTTACCCCTCTTACCAAATCGTATCACACCTTTCCAAGGTGACACCTTTAACATAACCATGTCATCAACCTGAAATTCTAACGGCTTCCTTCGAACATCAGCATAGCTCTTTTGACGACTTTAGGCGGTCTTCAATCTCTCATTGATTTGTACAATCTTTTTAGTAGTCTCCTGTATGATCTCGGGACCAGTCAGTTGTCTATTACCTACTTCGTTTCAACAGATAGGGGATCTACACTTTCTTCCATAAAGTGCTTCGAATGGTGCAGCATTAATACTCGTATGATAACTATTGTTATACGAGAATTCTACCAATGGTAAATATTTATCCCATCCGTTTCTGAAATCGATCACACATGCTCTAAGCATGTCTTCAAGAGTCTGAATGGTCCTTTCACTTTACCCATCGGTCTGAGGATGATATGCAGTGCTCATATCCAGACGAGTCCCTAGAGCTTCATGTAGTGATTGCCAAAACCTTGACGTAAACCGACTGTCGCGATCGGATATAATGGAGATAGGTACTACATGTCTTGAAATAACTTCCTTCATATATAATCGTACCAATTTCTCCATCTTATCCATTTCCTTCATAGATAGGAAATGTGCAGATTTGGTGAGATGATCGATAATTACCCAAATGGTGTCGTAACCCCATGCAGTCTTTGGTAGCTTCGTGATGAAATCTATAGTAATACATTTCCATTTCCATTCTGGGATTTCTGGTTGTTGAAGCAGACCTGACGGTTTCTGATGTTCCGCCTTGACTTTAGAGCAAGTCAAACATTCTCCGATGTACGTTGCAATATCAGCTTTCAAATTTGGCCACCAAAAGTGTGCTTTAAGATCTTGATACATCTTTCCAGCTCCGGGATGTATCGAGTATCTCGTCTTATGTGCCTCATCCAAAACCAATTTTCTTAACCCTTTAAACTTCGGTACCCAAATGCGTCCAGCGAAGTATCGGGTTCCGTCCTCCCGTGTAACAAGCTGTTTATCTAACCCTTTAAGCATCTCATTTCCAATGTTTTCTTTAGAAAGAGCTCCTTGTTGAGCCTCCTTAATTTGGGTAGTGAGGTTCGTACGAATCTTCATATTCATTGCTCGTACTCGAATCGGCTCTCTTTCCTTCCTGCTTAAAGCATCTGCTACTACATTTGCTTTCCCGGGATGATATCGAATTTCACAATCATAGTCGTTTATCAGCTCGACCCACCTACGTTGCCTCATGTTCAGTTGTTTTTGGTTGAAGATATGTTGAAGGCTTTTATGATCGGTATACACAGTACATTTAACCCCGTACAAGTAGTGTCTCCAAATCTTTAATGCAAACGCCACTGCTCCCAATTCTAGATCATGAGTCATATAATTTTGTTCATGAATCTTCAGTTGTCGGGATGCATATGCAATAACCTTCTTTCGTTACATGAGGACACAACCAAAACCTTGTCGCGAAGCGTCACAATAGATTACAAAATCATCGTTCCCTTCAGGTAATGATAGAATAGGTGATGTAGTCAACTTCTTCTTCAATAATTGAAATGCGGCTTCCTGCTCAGAAGTCCATTCATACTTCTTCCCTTTGTGTGTTAATGCTGTTAATGGTTTGGCTATCCGGGAAAAATCTTGAATAAACCTTCTGTAATAGCCAGCAAGACCCAAAAATTGGCGTATTTGCATTGGAGTCTTTGGGGTCTCCCACTTTTCAATGGCTTCAATCATGGCTGGATCAACCTGAATTCCTTCACTGCTGACAATGTGACCATGGAACTGTACTTCCTTCAGCCAAAAGGCGCACTTGGAAAACTTTGCGTATAACTGTTCTTTCTTTAACAGTTCCAGCACCAACCTTAAATGTTGTTCATGTTCTGCTTCATTCTTAGAATAAATAAGAATGTCATCAATAAAGACAATAACAAACTTATCCAAATACGGACTGCATACCCGATTCATGAGGTCTATGAATACAGCTGGTACATTTGTCAGCCCGAACGGCATGACTAAAAATTCATAATGACCGTAGCGTGTCCGAAATGCGGTTTTCGGAATATCTTCTTCTTTGACACGCAACTGATGATAACCCGATCTTAGATCAATTTTGGAGTAAACACGTGATCCTTGCAGCTGATCAAACAAGTCATCAATTCTCGGTAATGGGTACTGATTCTTGATAGTTAACTTGTTTAATTCGCGATAATCTATACACATTCGAAAGGATCCATCTTTCTTCTTGACGAATAAAATCGGAGCTCCCCACGGTGAAGTGCTCGGTCGAATGAATCCACGGTCCAGTAATTCTTGTAACTGGCTTTGTAACTCTTTCATCTCAGACGGTACAAGTCTGTATGGAGCACGAGCCACTGGTAAAGCTCCTGGTACTAGATCTATTTGAAATTCTACAGATCTAAATGGAGGTAATCCTGGCAACTCTTCCGGAAAGACTTCAGGAAAATCTCTTGCCACAGGCACGTCATTGATGCTCTTCTCTTTTTTTTTTTCATTTTGACTTTATTAACATGTGCTAGGATAGCATATCACCCTTTCTTCAAGCACTTTTGGACTTTCAAGCAGCTAATGAGTTTTAGCTTTGAGTTACCCTTCTCTCCATAAATCATTACTTCCGTTTTATCCTTACGGGGAATGCGAATTGCCTTCTTGGCACACACAACTTCAGCTCCTATTTTGGACATCCAGTCCATGCCGATTATTACATCAAAACTTCCTAATTCTACGGGTATCAAATCAATTTTAAACGTTTCTCCGGCTAAATGTATTTTACAATCACGGCAAATTTTATCGGATTTAATTAGTTTACCATTAGCTAACTCAATCATGTACTTAGCATCTAGTGGTAATGATGAAAATTCAATTTAGCGTAAAAGTCTCTACACATGTAACTTCTAACGGCACCAGTATCAAATATAATAGATGCAGATAAGTCATTAATGGTAAACGTACCCGTAACAAGATCCGGGTCTTCACACGCCTCTCTAGCATTAATAACAAATGCTCTTCCCTGTGCAGGTCCGTTATTCTTCTCTGGATTCGGGCACTGGCTCTTAATATGACCCTGTTTTCCACACCCGTAACAAGTAACAGTAGCCAAGGCAGTTCTATTTGCATTGGTGGCAGGAGTCTTGGTGCCATTTGTATTTATAACGGGAACCCAACAATCTTTAGCAAGATGACCCCTTCGATTACATTTGTTGCACACCACATTACAAAAACCAGTGTGATGTTTGTGGCATCTGTTACATAAGGGATTTCGTCCTTTGTAACCTGAACTTGAACCACTACCCGTACCTTGCGTGGTTTCCTGTTTCTTGAGAGATTGTTGTTAGTGACCTTGATCACGGTTTCCATCCCACTTTCTTTTGTTATCCGATACCTTGGCATCGGTATTTGATGCGTTCTTATCCAGGATGATCTGATCCATTAGCTCGTTTGCCAAGGTTATAGCTTCATGAATTATCTTGGGTTTGGATGCTGTAACATTGGCCTTGATGTTCTTTGGCAGACCATCTTTGTACAATTCAATCTTTCGCTCTTCCGTTGGTACCAATTCAGGACATAACAAGGCTAATTCCATGAATCACCTGTTATAGTTGGTAAGTTCGGTTCCGACAACCTTCAGATTTCGTAACTCGGCTTCCATTTTTCTAACCTCATTCCTTGGGCAGTATTCATTGATTAGCATATTTTTCAACTCCTCCCAAGGAGTATCATATGCTTCATCGCCCCCTACAGCTTTTACATAGTTTTTCCACCATGTAAGTGCACCATCCTGTAATGTGCATGAAGCATACTTTGTCCTATCCCCTTCCGCACAACCACTGATTTTAAATACGGACTCGAGCTTTTCGAACCATCGCGTTAAACCGACTGGTCCTTCTGTTCCGCTGAATGATGAAGGTTTGCAACCTTGAAATGCTTTATATGTGCATCCAACACGAGGTTTGGTGTTATTTGTTGATGCTCTTGTCGCTTCGACCCAAAGCATACGGTCGTTTACGCGTTGGTTGATAAGCTCCTCAATTTCTTGTTTCGTCATTCGGTTTAATCGAGCCATGTTTCTTCAATAAACATATAAGATAATTAATCACATAGAATATTATAGATGTAGTGAGTAATTAATGGTACATCATGGCATATTAATAATATGAATCAATTATTATAAAAGTATTTTCTTCTTATTAGCATTTTATAGTTATTTCTAGGGTATTACCTACCCGTTAAAGTTCATACTTAATAGCTTAGTACAAAAATTAACTACTACAATCTAGATAATATTCTATTATGAAAAATTTAAAGTAAAAATCACATAATTATTTCACGCCTATTCATGATATAGCAATACAATACCAGTATTTCACATAGGTATATTTTACATAATACATATGTAGGATAAAATAAAGCACGCTACATAATATTATACATGGCGTGAAATGTTATCATAGCGGGAGGTGATTCAAAAACAACGGGGCCTTTTAGTTGTTGGTGAATCAATTTGTTTAGGTGAAATGAGGGATAAATGCACAGTGTATTTTGTTGTTGGTCGTGGGTTGGAGGTACTTGGTATCTTGGTGGGATTATCAGGGAGATTTATATGGTAAGGGTGGTTTGGTGGTAAAACGTGTCGGTTCTCAAGCCCTACTACAATAGGAAGTTTAACATCCCTTGTTGCGTTATTCCAATCTTGTTTAGAAATTTCTTTGACTTCCTCCTCCGTCTCCGGATCATTTTCAGGTTCTTTCACTTCTAGTTCTTCTGGAATTTGTGAATCTTCCCAAAATGCATCCCACTCTAGGTCATCATCGTCATCAGTTATATAGATGATTGATACATCTTTCTTCGAGTCATCGTGGTTATCAGATAAGTCAATGATTGGTACTTTTGCTGGAGATTCCTCTTCGGAGTCGCTGAATGTGATAATGAGATTGGTGCTAGAAGTAGACATCTATCACACATTAACTACCACATTAGAAATATATCACATAATATTTATATGTTATAATATTCAATTTTTGACCAAAAAAATGATAAGCGATGGTTTTCAAAAACAAGTTTGATCAAAGTCCAGACTTACTAATGCATCCTAACAAATACCGGTCAGACACACTAATGCAATTTCTGGTTCGCTAAGACCTCTGCTCTGATGCCAACTGAAACGACCCGTCCATATTACTATAAACGCAGTACGTTATTCATTGGTCCCATAGCGAGGTATTTGACCTCTATATGATACGTTTTAGAAAATATTGCATTCGTTTCATAAAAAGCACACCATTATTATACATAATACGAGTTTCAAACATATGGGCGATTATTTACAAAATAATCCCCATGATACATCGATTTTCAAATATTACAAAGGTGACATAACAGTCGAATATAATACATGACCAAAGTTTTATTGAATGCAACCCTCTTTTAAACAAAAGCATGAGACTCCATACAAAGCTTGCTCAGATAATGCGACAGCGGAAGACTTTCTTAAGGACCTGAGAATAAACATGCTTAAACAGTCAACACAAAGGTTGGTGAGATATATAGGTTTAAAGCTAGCATCGATATAAATATAGACCACAAGATTTCATAGTTACTAATATTTCAATAAAGATATTCTATAAGTTGTTGAGCGCTTCGGTAACCATACTTAACCATTAATGTGGCATATTCCCTTTATTATGAAATCTCCCTACACTGTACCGAGTGTAGTAAAAACGAAGTACTATGCAACCGTTTACGATACTAGAGCGACTAGCTCGGTTGGGGTTGTCAAACCCGATAGATCTATCAATAGGATTCGCGCTTACATGTTCTTACAACATGTAAATATTAGTTACCAAGCTATTAGGGAAGATATGCAAGGTGGTACAACTCAACGTAGAATATATTTTAAGTACTTGTGTCCATGGCGTAAAATATAAAATGCATGTATTCTCATCCCAAAATATTTGTAGAGTTTAAAAATGGGACTATATACTCACGGTAGTAAAAGTATATTAATAATAAGTTTTCAACTTATTAAAAATATGGCCATCATCCTTGAATTCACGAACCTATAATAATAATAATGATTCAGATAATAATACGACATATGAAAGAAAAAAAACAAGTTCATAGAATACTTATATAATAATTTTTAACATTTTATGTTGGTAGTCCAAAATAGTTCGAAAAGTCCATTAATCGGTATATATATATAATCTTAGAATTACCCCACGGCGTATCGTGTACGTATTGTCTTGCATCAATCCAGAAACGTATTGTATACTTATTGTCTTAGAATTAATTAAGACGTATTGTCTTAGAATTTATCAAAACGTATTGTGCACGTATTGTCATGGAACGTACCAAGATTATTATGTATATACAATCTCGGAATTAACCAAGATTATAATATTTTGTTATACTAATGATAACATGTACAAATATATATATAGGATATAGGAAAAGTTAACAAGGATATGGTTAATATAGTTTTTTTATAATATAAATTTCGTCCATACAACGTTAATTTTAGCAGATTTTGTTTTGCTCGCCAAATATTCATTACAACTCCGTTTAAAATGAATCAAATTGCTATGGACTCCTTAAGAAGTAAATCTTACAAAACCAATTCGAAATGTTCATCCTAAGTAGTAATTTTTAGAGCTTTACCCTCTTTTTGTGTTGGTGGGCAGATTTGGAAAAATTCCGGCATCCACCCAATATATGATTTTTGATAAAATACTTTCACTGTCTAAAATCATGAAAAAATACTGGAAGTCTTATTTACATATATTAACATATTTTCAAAGTCTTAGCCTTGAACTCAAAGTCTAATATAGGTTTTTAATTCCCAACCCAAAACAGCCCGCTTTTTACCGAATGGAGATTAAAGGATATATGTTAAGTTTCAAGGTGTTCTTCATATGTACAAGTTATAAGTTCTTATATTAACTTAATATAACATCATAATACATATAAATAAGTGTTATTAGAGTTAAGTTAGAAAGATTAAATTAGTTTTTCAAACAAGTTTAGAATCAACTAAACTATGTTCTAGTTTATAAACTCTTATATAGATAGCTATAAACATATGAATTGAACAAGAGTTGAAGTAGAGTTTTTACCTCAAGTTTAGAATGTAAAGTTGCTAGAAAGAAGTAGTAGAACAAAACTTGAGAGCGTTCTTGCAAGTGTGTGTAAAAATGAGTTAGAAATGGTGCTTATTTATAGGCTTAAAAATTTGGTTTTTAGTGAAAATATCTAAGATAAGTTAAAATGTATTAAGTCATGGATGACATATTAAATTGATTAGGTCATGGATGACATATTACACAAATAATTGTAGATTTTTATTAGTATATACCAATAGTAAATACTTCTAGAAGCTGTGTATAATACAGGTAAAAAAAATACCGTATGAATGCGAGTAGAATTCTTGAGGAAATTGAACAGAAATACGAGTATAGCAATTACCGTTGACTACTCTCGACGATTCATGAACAATTATATGTATGTATATATATATATGTACAAGTAAAAACGACTTTCCTACAGTAAAACACTATTTGCTACAGTAAAACACTATTTGTTACAGTGAAACCGTATTTTGCTACAGTGCTACAGTGAAAACGACTTTGCTACAGTGATTTGCTACAGTAAAACATTATTTGCTACAGTAAACACTATTTGCTACAGTAAAACACTATTTGCTACAGTGAAACACTACTGCTACAGTAATACTATTTGATGTCGACGAACTAGCAAACAAAACGGGAAAGGCGGCCATGCGATCACATGGCAAAAACACTGAAAACTCATGCGATCGCATGAGCTACAGTAAATCGTAAAGTACTATAAATACGCAGTTTGTTCGACGATGATTTTTCACACATAATTATCTCTCAATATTAATATTTATATTATAATTATAATTTTAAATTTAAGTTTAATAATAATAAGATATATACGAGGGTGTTTTTAATTCGGGTTTCAAACCGCTTTAAGCTAAGGAAATATTGGGTATTGTTCGGGGTATTTTTCTTGAATCCAAGGCCAATCATACGATCGTCTACCATCATTACGTCTACGAAATTTGCCTACAATATTGAGTCTCAATATTGAACTGTGAGTTTATAGTCTCTCTTTTTAAATACTTTAAATATTTTTGGGCTGAGAATACATGCAATTTATTTTAAACGCAATAAGACACAAGTACATACTAAATTCTACACTGAGTTAAACCGAAAATCCCTTAGCTTTGGTAACTAGTAGCTGCCAGTACATAGGATATGGACTGGTGGGCGCGAATAATTGTATATGGATCCATAGGGCTTGACATCCCCGTCCGAGCTAGAGCGCTAGCCTTTTAACGGACGTATGTTATTTGAGTTTAAGACACGTTGGTTTGCGCGTATTAAAACGAATGGGGTAATTATCACTATAGCGTTAAGTTTAGTTACCAGAGTGCTCTGTTACGTAGAATCTATTGATAAACTTTTGATGAAATCTTGTGGTTTATCTTTATATATGTTTATGACTCGAGCAATTAAACCTATAACTCACCAACATCCGTGTTGACTTTTTAGCATGTTTTATTCTCAGGTCCTTAGAATGCTTCCGCTGTGATGTGCTTGTTGCCTGCATGGAGTCTCTCATGCTTTGTACAAAGTTTATTGCATTCAAAATAAAACTGCGTTGTGTAATAAATAACTGGACTGTGATGTCAACCTGTAAATTAAAGACTTATGTATTTCGGGGTTTTGCTTATACCTAAGCACTCGCCCACATGTTTATAACTTTCTATGTTTAGAAAGTCACTTATTTTAATGAATGCAATATTTTATCAAAACGTATCATATAGAGGTCAAAACCTCACTGTGGAATCAATGATTAACGTGCCGCGTCAATAGCGATTTTGACGGGTCGTTACATAAACATTAATGGATTCTTCAATCTTCATTCTCCTCTGATTATAAGCTCTATAAGCTTTAGATACAGAAGAGTATCCCATAAAAATACCTTCATCAGACTTTGACCTCATCTTATCAAGCTGATCTCTTTGATTTAAAATATAGCACTTACACCCAAATATATGGAAGTAATAAATAGTAGGCACCTTTTTATGATACAACTCATAAGGAGTTTTGCCATGTTTCTTCACAATCAAGGACCTATTTTGAGTGTAACATGTTGTATTGATAGCTTCAGCCCAGAACCTTAGGGCAACATTTGATTGGCATATCATGGTTCTGGCTGCTTCAATGAGTGTCCTATTTCTTCTTTCAGCAACTCTATTTTGTTGTGGAGTTCTAATAGCAGAGAAATTTTGACCAATTCCAGACTCTACACAAAAATCAATTAATGTGACATTTTTGAACTCAGTACTATGATCACTTCTTAACTGTTTGACAAGAACACCCTTTTGCACCTGCTCTCTCATGATCAAATTGATGATTTCTTCTGGAGCATCACTCTTTACAGCTAAGAAAATAACCCATGTAAATCTAGAATACTCATCAACAATCACCAGAGTATATCTTTTTCCACCCAAGCTACTAGTGTTCATTGGACCAAACAGATCCATGTGAAGCATGTGAAGTGGATCACTGATTGTAGCTAGGTTTTTGAGGGAATCTGTTTACCCATCATACAAGCAGAACAAGGTTTATCTTTCTTGAAAGGTTGTTGTGGAAGACCTCTTACAAGATTCTTTTTAGAAAGCTCATTGATAGTTTTGAAATTAAGATGAGAAAGCCTTTTGTGCCAAATCCAATTGAGCTCTGGGACAGTCTGAGAGTATAGACATGTCTCAATTCCAGCATCAACAGATTCTAGATCCAACATATACACATTTTGAAATCTCTAGGCCACAAGTGTTGGCCTTCCTTTAGGATCATAAATAATACCAGCTTTCTTCCTAATTCTGATTTCACAGTCTTCATCAGCAATTTGGCTCACACTCAGCAGATTATGTTTCAGCCCTTCAACTAAAGCAACTTTCTTAAATGTAACACTTCCAGCTTTAACAGTACCATATCCAATAGTCTTTGCAACAGAATTATCCCCATATATTACAGAGGGACTTTTTTCTTCAACAAACCCTACTAGATGCTCTTTGCATCCAGTCATGTGTCTTGAGCAGCCACTATCCAGATACCACATATTACCCTGCTACACAAGACACAAACAAAACAGAATGATTAGTTTTTAAGGAGAACCCACTTTTCAGTGGGTTCAATTGGAGTGCTCTTCACTCTCCAGATAAAAGTTTTGTTTCCAATTCAGATCAACTTGTCCTTAACAGATTTTAAGACACTTTTATTTTCACAAACTTTGGGTTTCCATTCCTTCTCAATTTTCTTAGGAAAACAAAATGTTCTTTTAACTGAAGGTTTTTCTTGACTCTTGATTTTTTCATTGAGTTTTGAAATTTCCTTTTTGAGTTTATGAATAGTCCTAGCTTGATTTGACTTTGACCTTCTCTTAGTTGATCTTTTTGAATCTGGACAAATACAAGTGTCAGAGGATGATTCATAGTTGTCCTTGCAACTTGACTCTTGAGTGTCAGACTCTAGGTCAGAACACACACTTTTATTTTGAGAGACTAAACTGTTAGAGTCTGAAGGTTTCAAAAGTTCAGACTCTAATGGATTTTTACTTTCAAGTATTATAGTCTCAGAAGGTTCAACATGATCTAATGACCTTACAAAAGCATTGGTTAAAATCTTTTTGTCACCATCAAATTTTACAAATGTGTTTTGGTAGAATGTCAGGTTTGAATATACTTGGATCAACTTCCACATTATTATTTAATATGTAGTTTTTACCTAGTATAGCTTTGACATCATTTGGAATTTGTTTGGCAATAGCATCAGAATTCTTTTTGAAAGATACACACCAAGATTTGCAAATTGATTCATAGTGTTTTGACCTTTTCATTGATCTTCCTAATTCAGTATTTAATCTTTTAGTTTCTTCTGTGTATGCCATTTTATAGGTGTCAAGTTCAACCTCACATTTTTTTAAGTCTTTAATTTCAGCATCTTTATCTTTGATGATATTTTTAAGATCAAAAATTTGTGTTCTTAACCTATCAATGTCTTTTAAACACCATTCAAAGTCAAGCAGCAAGTACTGAAACATTCTCACTTTTTCATTATCAAGATAGTTCACAAAGTTTTGTACCTTATAGGCAGAAGCTTTATTGCATGTAGTGTCCTTATCCATCTTCTCAACAGCTTTCAGATCTTCCTAAAACTTGCTAGAACCACCAGCCTTTTCAATTATAGCCATATCTAGGGTAGTAATAATACTGGTAGACATTTTGATAAAAATATGGATCGTTTTTAAAGATCACCAAGATAGGATTTACACCTTTCCCGCTCTGATACCAGTTATTAGTTCACAGTAATATAACTATGAACACCAGACTCTCACTTTATACAATAAATAAGAATTAAAGTGCAGAAAATGAGAGAACACGATAATAGAATGAAAGACTGATAATATTGATCGTGCAAGTACAAATTCATATGAAAACATACGCCCCTATTTATACATGTAAAAACCAAATCTGGAGATTTGGTTTCCATAACTACATACCTATAAAAATGTAAAAGATAAACTAAAACAAGCCAAATCAACTATTAATTAGGAAGTCAACTCTGGAGATAAAATCAAATCTTCAAAACAAATCTTCTTAAATAACAAGCATATCTCCAGAATATTCTTTGACTTTAGCTTCAAGAAATCATTGTACGTTTACTTCAATAATTTCAGAGTCTGCAACTTCAGACTCTAAATCTCCAGACTCTAAAACCTGCAAAATACTTTTGACTCATCAGATTATTATTTCTATTTTTCCCAACAGAAACAAAGAGAAACTATATAGCCGATTTATGGCTTAATCTTTAATTATATATACTCACGTCACCTTTGAAAAAATAAAAATTACACGTAATTATTGTGAACGGTTGTACCGTAGACTGGTAACCGATTGTTCAATTGTTGATACGATAACACTTTTTGAAAGTATATAGCCTATAGTGAGACGAAAATGAGTATATAGCTTACATCAGGACATTTGAGAATGTATATATAGTCTATTTGTAGCATTTAATAACCAATGATTTAAAATTATCATATATAATATAATCATTCATTATATACAACAACTTATGTGCATTAATTGACAACTTTTGTGTGATATTATTAAGAAAATCTTATTATTAATACTGAATTTTTAGCTCATTTTTATAAGATTATATTTATTAGTTAATTAGTTATATACTACACTGAATTATAATATGATAGTAATTTAATACTCCGTATGATATAAGTTTGATCATAACTTTAAGATTACGATTAATATTTTCAAAGTTTTTATCGTTATCATTTATTAAATTAAGCTACAAAGTATATATATGATAAATGATACATCAGTTAAAGTGCATTATATGATAAAGATAAAATGCAAAAGTATGTATAAAAGACAATTTTGTAGTTAGACACATTATAATTAACAAAAAATTTTAATAATAAATCTTTTTAGTCTATCAATAAGATGCATAATTGTACATTTAAATAATTTGCTAATAAAAAGTTACTATTAATCGTTATATATAAGACCCAGTGTTGTAAAAGTCGGCCGACTTGGCCGACGCGTCGGCCGATGCGTCGTTTTTTTGAGTTCTCCGTCTCCTTTTTTCTGAAAACGACTCAAAAGACAGTCAAAGCTAAAAGTTCGGTCAAAGTTGGTCAAAAACGGTCAAAATCAGTCAAATTTTTGTCAAGATCTAATATGTTTTAAAATTAGGTTTGTTTTCATTTTTTGAGCTGCTCTTTTCTCTGTGTCCTTACTGATTATGTACTCGGTAACATTAATTGAGTTTGAAGTTTGATTGCTATTAAATTCAAGTTCTTATTTAAGAAATTTATGGTACAGAATATATATATATATATATATATATATATATATATATATATATATATATATATATATATATATATATATATATATATATATAAGAAATTATTAATAAAGTCAACGTTAGTCAACGACCGTTGCATCCCCGATGCGTCCCCGACTCGGCCGACGCGTCCTTTTCATGTCTCGACCGGTGCGTCATCGACTCGCGATTTTTACAACCTTGATAAGACCTGACCTGATGAATTACGCATTACGCATTACGCACACTCTCTGGTCACACTATTTTTCTGAACGATTTAATATAGCTGGGAATCGAATCCGAGTTTTTTAATGGAATAAAAAGACACGAACAAATGATGTGCTCGTGTTTTAATATATACCGGGCATGTGCGTAAAATTACCATACGGAGTAGTTGATAATAGTAAAAAAAAAATGAATAAGTTTACAAGTCTTTTAAATATGAAAAAGTTTTTTTAATAAAATAGTACATGTATAAATATAAATAATGACATTTGAAGTGGGGTATGTCTTATATTTTGACGTTATTATGTATGGTTGAATGAATGCTCGTATGTCCTTTTCATTTTTTATTTTTATAGATATATAAATATAAGTATAAATAGTATAAATATAAATAAATATACTGTAATATATTTCTCTTTTATGAAATTACATTAAAATAAATTTAATAATTTAATCGAGTTACGTATTGTTTATATTTATCCATGTCTTATTGACTGTATACCGTACCAATCTTTTTTTTTTGAACCGCTGTTAGAATTATTCAGGGGATACTTAACCACTCACGTGTTCATCTCCTACACAGCTATACATGCCCCAGCTGCGTGCTCAAGAAGAAACCCGCATCAATCTCATACGGGGCATGAACGGTAAAACCTCTCTCCCCTTTACTCCTCAACGCGATGTGGAAAATGTGTCATGGGTGGAACTTCATGGCAGGGATGAAATTATAGGTTAATATGTAGCCAACGGGGGTCGAACTCATGAACTTCCAATACTGTCAAGCCAATGAGTCTTTGATTGTGTGAGCTCGTTAACTTTAGATATTGTCTTGAACACTATCGTTTACTCTTCCGATTAACAAAGTTTTCATTGAATAATGTTGTAAATCTATCATCATTTCTTATACTTCTATAAATAAAATTCTTACACTTTAATAAACAAATGGTTCTACGCAATGGTTATAAATGGGAGTTGATATTCTCATTTTAATTTTCGATAAATTCTTACAATTATGTATTAACCAGTTTGTACTATATAACTTATTAATAATGCACTAATGTAGTGATCCATTAAAATTTAAAAGTGAATTTATCATTCCTTTTTTACAACCGAAACTTTTAGTGGATTAAATGTTCTTTTACAATAGAAACTTTTAATGGAATAAATGTAATGCGTAGTTAACTACTAAAGTTAGCAAAATCTATAGATGTAGTAACGTTATTAATTTATGTCGTTTCTTTACATATATACATTTGAAAATTTGATAATCACGTCACATTTAGTTACTATGAATAAGTAATTAATTATAAGTTTCGTGTCCGGTTGTATGATCTATTATTACTAGCTTACAAAATTACAATAACAATTTTGTTTTGTATTTACGAAAACTCATTCAATAACCTCGCTTACATATTTTTAAAGGGGAAATCATGGCTGCATATATATGTAGCTAAAGACTGCATTTTTTATGCTTATAAAATAAATTATAAATACTTTTTGACTTTTTTGAACGATGACCACTTCATCTAATAGTCTATAGCTAATTTTTCATTGAAAATCGAAACTAAAAGGATAAGCATTCTCCTAACTAGTCCGGACCTGTCCGCGCGTTGCGGCGGGGGCTTTCGGCCTGCATATTCATATTTAACGTAGCGTAGTGTATTTACAGAGAGGAACACGGCCCATGTGTTAAGCGCCGTTTTAGATGTCGTTGTGTTAAGCGTTTTTTTTAAAAAGTATCCGTTTCGAACGTAGTTAGTTTTGTTTTGTTCAATAAATTTTTTCGAGTGTAACGGTGCTGTCGGAAAAATTTAACTCGCGGCGAACAGAAAGATACGGGCTGTCGTTGTGTATAGCGTTTTTTAAAAAGTGTCCGTTTCGAACGTGGTTAGTTTCGTTTTGTTCATAAAATTATTTCGAGTCTGACGCTGCCGTCGAAAAAATTTAAATCGTGGCGAGCGGGAAGATACGGGTGGTCGTTGTGTTTAGTGTTTTTTTTAGAAGTATCTGTTTTGCGTATAGTTAGTCCCGTTGGGTTCGTAAGAATTTTTCGAGTTGAACGGTGGTCTCGGAAAAATTTAACTCGCACCGAGCGAGAAGATAGGGCCCGTTATAAATTCGGGTGAAATTAGTTTTTTTATTTTAATAAAATTATATATTTGCACTTTTAACCCCTGAAAAAGTGTAAACTTGAGGGGCCGTTGTGTAAATATAGCCGAAGTTGATGGACCGTTTGTAATGTGAACGCAAACTCAAAACGATAATCGGATGTAAGTGAAACGACGAAATTCTGCATGGATTTTAGTATATAAAAATGCGTTTTTTTAGAAGTGTCTGTTTTGCGTATAGTTAGTTCCGTTGGGTTCGTAAGAATTTTTCGAGTTGAACGGTGGTCTCGGAAAAATTTAACTCGCACCGAGCGAGAAGATAGGGCCCGTTATAAATTCGGGTGAAATTAGTTTTTTTATTTTAATAAAATTATATATTTGCACTTTTAACCCCTGAAAAAGTGTAAACTTGAGGGGCCGTTGTGTAAATATAGCCGAAGTTGATGGACCGTTTGTAATGTGAACGCAAACTCAAAACGATAATCGGATGTAAGTGAAAGGACGAAATTCTGCATGGATTTTAGTATATAAAAAAAATATATATTAGTATTAATATTAATATTAATATTAATATTAATACTAATTAGGAGTAATCAGTGGCGAGTGTATGTGTAACTACGCGGGGTCCCGTGACACCACTAGTTTTTCCAAATTTATCACAAAAAAAAAATATTTTTTTGTATAGGACATCACTAAATATAATAATGGGACCCCATATATTTTTAGAATTTAAAATTTGAAAGTTTGGACTACTAAAATATTTAAAATTAGTCTGCTTATAACTTTATAGTATGAGCCATTTAAATATTATAAAAAATAAACAAAAATAAACTTAGCGCTATCCAATTTCCTATTTCCTTTGTATCTAGCGACCATCGACGATCATATATGATTTCATTCCGTCATTTCTAATTTCGTGTCTTTCCCTCTTCATCCGAGTCGTCCATCATTATGTTAGTATCTGTACATTCACCAGACTACACTATTTCTTTTGTAGATGTACATATGTATTATTGTTTAATATTAATCAAATTGCACTTTCTAAATAAAATATAGCTTAGTTGAGCTTTTTTACTACTGATGTATCACGTATATATGTTTATAATTAGATTCCTCAAATGATTGATCTTTTATTTAAGTATATATGTTTAGTTTATGTTTATAATTGTAATTTTTTTGTACTGATCTTTCATTTAAGTATGTATTTTTATAATTGCAAATTTTTAGTGCCTATGTATCTTGTATATATTTTAAATTTATTGATGTATCGTGTATATATGTTTATAATTAGTTTTTGTTAAATAATTGATCTTTTTTGATACTGATGTAATCAATAAAATTACCTTTTGGTACTGTTATTTTTTGTTACTAATGTATCAATAAAATTGTGTTTTGGTTTTGAATTTAACAGCTATTATTAACAAGTTAAGATACTTCAATTTATGAATGATTGTCTACTTGCATATATAGGACAATTATGGATGAATTTTATCGTATGAAACTTCGTAGACAAAAGTAAAAGCTTACTTCTAGTATGATGGTTGTTGTAATGACAATAGTAAAAAATATAAACAACGTTATATTTTGCGAGTATTATCCAATTTTATGTTTGTGTTTTAAGTGCGACCAACCCGGCCCGGCTTGACCCGATTCGACTTGACCTGAAACATTCAATATTTTGTGGAAGTAAGTTATCAGATAGTTTTTTTAGGACCCCATTGGATTTTGATTCTAGAATCGTTACTGGGAGTAATCAACTCGTTTTGTGATTTTTTATGAACTAAACACGTTGTTTATATGATGTTTATATAGCCAACAATTCAACAAAGGTTCATGGACTTGTTAAACCCATTTTCAATAGTGACGGAAATAATAGAAATTTTTTTGTAGACGTCAACGTAGATATAAACATCAAGTTCATTCGATCATTTTTCCAATAATACCTTACGAAAATGGAGTACGTTTTTTTCTACCGTTGCATAGAATTTTATAAATGATACTATATAAAAAAACAAAGAATTTTTTAACTTCAAATACTCTCATGGCATTTTTTTTGAAAATATAAATGCAACGACGAGAGGCAAGGTTGAAAAATTCGCTATTCGGGAATTAATCGGTCGAGACTTTGGAAGGATTAATCGGCAATCCGGAGATTAATCAGAGATTAATCAAATTGTACTGTATACATTTAAAATTAAATTTTAAAAATTATATGTGTAACTATAGAAAAAAATCATAAATATAAAGATAACTTTTAACATAATTGTCTAAAATTCTTCATTTTGCTTCAAAATTATAAAATTCTAGTTTAAATTAATGTTAAAATATTAACCATTTTTTACTTTGACCGACTTTGATTACAAAATTCGATTTTGATCCACCAATTGACGTTGACCGTTTAAATAAACGAATTTTTGAAAATCGGAACGGATTGCTCCTAAAAATGATTAATCGAGGATTAATCAGCGAGTAATCGGGTTTTTTACAACACTGACGAGAAGTATACAAAGATGCACTATGCTAAAGAGTAAACTTTATGTTTACAAAAAAAAAAAAAAAAAAAAAAAAAGGTATGCGCAAGTGTGCAATGTAACAAATCTAAATTCCATGAACATGTGCATAGATAGCGTCACTGTAGATACTAGTCGCACAAGGACATACCTGTAACTACCCGACCATCAAATTTGTCATTTGAACTGAGATTTTCAGTTAGAGAGACAACCGAAACTGATTATTTTAAATTATATTAGTTATGATATACAATCAAGGTTTTAAAAGTCTATAGTCGGGGTCTAGTAAGTCGGGACGGGACCTTATAGGGACTAATCGATCAAATCGAAGAGTCAGCGTAGACATTGATCCGCTTTGACTTTGACTGAATAAATCTGATGACTTTGACCGACTGAATTGATCGTTTGACAACTTTAACCGAATAGATCAGCCAACTCGAAGACTAGTCGGCTTAGTGAGGAACTTTTACTAGCAGGTGTATGCTAAATACCAATGTCACATGTCAGTCAACATGCAATCGACAACCATGGAACAATTAACTATATCAAGAGGGCTAAAGCTGCAATCCATCGAACCAAATTTGTAATCATAGCCCTAGTTGATTTGTCACCATTTATATCTAGAACAAGATAAGGTATACCAATAAAGTGCCACTAATCGTAGATTCAACACATGGTTCCAAGAAAACTGGAGTACATATCAATTCAACAAAACCATATCATTAAAAAAAACACAAACGAGACAATAATCTTCGGTTAACAGCCGGTTCATCACAACAAAGCCAATTAAAAAAGAAAACTAACCATAAATGCACATTCACCAACATGGATCTTCAGATTGAATTCTTCCTCAACTCCACATTTTGAATATAAATTGTCACCAAGAGATGAAAATAGTTAACCTGTATACAAAAATAACTGTAAGCTGCAATAAATTAAGCTTGATCCTTTCATGCAGGGATACCTGAACCTGCAAAACTAGTAAATTATGTAAGATCATACTTCGTATTTCTTAATCCATAATGTATTTAATATAAAGAACCTTTCTACATATCATTGAAGAATTTCCTGAACCCCAAAATCTAATTGTTGCATTCCTACAAAAGTGATTCATCAAACAGTAACAAATTGATGACCAATTTCTATTTGGGTAACCAACATCCTTTATCCCATAATAAACCCTTAAGAGTTCCAAAACTATAACTTAAGGTAATTTCAGTCTTGATTGAACATAACAGGTTTCTTAAATCAGTTTGAAAATGCAATTTTAACAACAGTTTTGAAAGTTCAAGGGTTTTTTTCTAGGGGAAGATATGTGGTTAACTGAAACAGAAATTGAACAAAAGTTGGTTAATTTTTTTTGTGCAATTAGCCCTATATTTTAAATAATTGAGGCGGTTTGCAGATAGTGATCCTTTCTTCACTGTCTTCCCCTGTATTCTTTATTCAAATTCATTTTGGGGTAAAGAGTAAAGGGAGAATATAGGGAGTTGGCTAGTGAACCTGTACCCTGTACACTCCTGCACAGCAGAAAGTGGGCAGTAAGCCATATCTTCAAAAAGTGAGGATGTTTTAAATATAAAACAATGTATTCTATTTCTTCTTTTTTCTTCATGTTATTCTTATCTTCCATAATAATTTCAAGATACCTATTGATTAAACAATTTTGACTCATTTGGTGAAAATGTCCATTCGGGCTATGTTTGTAGCTAACGGGTCAAATGCATATAGTAGGTTGCAAGTCCAAACCACCTAAAGAGTATTTTTTATACGCATAAAACCGTCTAATTTTTTGTAATAATGTTTGGTAAGCTATGTATTTTAAATAAGATCAAAAAATTTAAACATATATTGTTTTAGGTCAAGCAACCTGACCCGTACCAAAGATTACTTGTTTAGACCTAAACCTGTTATGCCCCATTTACCTAACCAATCCAAGCTGCTCATTCTACCGCCTGTAAAAATGATGCAAGATTATAGACAGAAAAAAAAAAGAGAAGAAACAAACCCTACTATGCATCTTTGATCAATCATCATAACCTCCATCATTACTTTGCTGCTGACGAGGATCAACATACTGGTCTCCAGTCAGTTTAGCACCTCCATAACCATCACCATCATTATTGTTCACAATTTTTGGCCTAGATTCTGCTTGCTCTTTTTCCTTGTTCCATTGCTCAATCTTTGCCCTTCTTTCAGCACTACCTTCCCTAACCGGGCTCCGGTTTCTTTTTCCACCTGGGCTTCTGCTACGGCCCACTTTTCGAGATGGGCTCCTGCTTCTGGGCCTCCTACCACCCCTATCATAATGACGGTGATCCTGGTCTGCATAGTCACCACCTCTTCTTCCAGATCCACGGGACCCACCATGTGAACGCTCGTCGTATCCACGGTGCCTTTGAGGACTGTGACTCCTGCTCCGACTTCTCCTTCGGCTTCTCCCAAACAACTGCCTCCTCAACTCTCTGTAAAGACAATATACATGACTCAGAAAGTTTTTTAAAACTGTATAATGGATAATCACAATCAGATAATCATATATAATAAAGTATATTGCAGGAGACAATGTTTAGATCAAGTGACCCTAGACAGACATTAATCTGAAAGCATTGGTAACAATGTAAGTGTGGGTGAAAAGAAGGGTAAATAAGTGTATATATTACAATCAATTGAATAAATAATCAGCATCGCTGCAACAGGTATTAAACTAATCATCCAAAACAAATTATTTCATCCCCACAATAATCCGTTAACTTAAATCGTGCAAATCAAATACAAAAAAAAAGACTTTCTATTAACACTTCTAATCAGAATAGTCACATAATAAAGTTAACACACACTTCCAAACACCCCTAAAAACTACAACTAGATATAAGAACAAACTGACCTGCTAATCTTTTTTAAATGCATAAAGTTGCAGTAACCACCACGATTGCATACATTTTCTTCATACTGCCTGCATGTAGCTTCACGAAAATCCGTAACAGGAGAGAAGTCCACAATGATGGGGCGACCTGAAGACATACTATTGATTAAGTTAAGCAAAACATAATAAACTGGAATTAGGTCTTATAAATGTAAAGCTCGAAGTTACACGTGGTAACATACCCATAGACAGATTAAACTTTATAGAATAAATCTTTAATTGTCATTCATACAGAAATGAAATGTGTACCATACCTGCATAAAACCTTCCAGTAAGATTTTGAAGAGCACTTGCAGCATGCTCTTCTTCCCGAAACTGAACGTACACATTCCCCACCTGCTTATAAAGAATGAAGACTTAATCTAGACGAATCCGAAGAGCAAAATACAGTAACTAATTTCATGTCAAACAATAACATACCATGTGATCAGCCAAATTATCACATATGTTTAGACTTTCAATCTCCCCATACTTGCTCAACTCTTCAAACAAATCCTCATAAAAATCCTGCAAGATTGTATAGCAACATTTACAGTATAAAAAATCAACCCATTAGTTGGCAATCTCAAAGCTAGTATATAAGGTTATATCACACTGATAATACGACAAATCAAAATCTACTAAAACATAGTTAATAAATATGCATAGTGGTAGGATCAAATAAGAAGCCACATACTGTAACAGCTAACATGTGTAATAATATAATATTAAATAAAAATTCATGAAACTGTAAAATTGTAAATTTATATGAATTAACCTTCACTTTTTTTAATTAGTACCAATATTCAGCTTCTGAATTACTTAGTATAAGCTCTTCTGTGTATACATATATATTCAAATACACACACATATATATAAATTATTGATCCATATGAGAGAAGGCATTGAAAGAGGAAAACTAGGGTTAAGAACCTCAAAGTGATCTTGAATTTTGCGAGGATCAAGGGGTTGACCTTGAGGATCAACACCAGGAGTAATGGAATCAGGACGTTGATACATATTTGAAAGTAATAAAGTAGGACTGATGCTTGGTTTTGTATGAAGCCTGGAGCATCTGTCACCATGACGACAAGCACCGATCTTGAAATAAAACGGACAATTCACTCTATCCTTTTCTGTACCGAAAATTGACGCCAAATGCTCCGCCATCGTTCGTTTGAATTGAATTGATGGATTGTAGGCGTAGAAGCTTAGGGTTAGGGTTTATGTGGTTAGCTGAAAATTTTGGGAATGGAAGGAAATAATGAATCGGGTCAGGTATTTACAGAAATTAGTATTTTGTTTATTTTAATATTATTAACAAGACAAGTCAACATCATTAGCTGGGTTGCCCGAGTGGTTAAGGGGGAAGACTTAAGATCTTCTGCACATAAGTGCGCGTGGGTTCGAACCCCACATCCAGCAGTTTTTTATTTAAATTTTTTTAGCCATAATGTTTATTATAATTTTAATAAAGTGAGATTTATTTTGCACATAATCTTCTATACTATATATTACAATACTATTTTGATGATGTCATTGAGTAGTAATTACCAAGCTTAAAAAAAAATTAAAAAATAAAACAAGAAAAAACTAGACAAGTTTAGTGCTGTCATTAATGTTGATTAAAAATATTTAATAAAATGTTAAAAATTTTAAAACACATAAAAAGCTGTCATTCAAAAAATTCATTGTTTTACACATGCTTTCTCTCTCAAATAAAGTTGTTTTGAATATATCAAAATATCTCATGCCTAACCTAGAGCTACACAATTTTGCACCTCTATCAAAATATCAAAATAAGGTTGTCTTAAAACACATAAAAAGTTGTCGTTCAAAAACTCATTGTTTTGCACATGCTTTCTCTCTCAAATAAGGTTGTCTTGAATATATCAAAATATCTCACGTCTAATCTAGAGCTGCACAATTTTGTACCTCTGTCAAAATATCAAAATAAGGTTGTCTTAAAACACATAAAAAGCTATCGTTCAAAAAACTCATTGTTTTGCACATGTTTTCTCTCTCAAATAAGGTTATCTTGAATATATCAAAATATCTCACGCCTAACCTAGAGCTGCACAATTTTGTGCCTCTGTTTTGCACATGCTTTCTCTCTCAAATAAGGTTGTCTTGAATATATCAAAATATCTCACGCCTAACCTAGAGGTGCACAATTTTGTACCTCTATTCTCCACCAAGTAACAAAACCCTTATCGAAAATTATATGCAAGCCTCCTAATTTATTTAATACTCTGTTCTTTGAAATTGTCAAAATTCCTTCATCTTCTTTATTCGCATGATATCCCTTAAAATTCGTCTTCATCCATAAGATTTTCAATGTTTCATTGTCATCATGTTATATTAATACTTTCCTTCAATTACTCATCTTCTAATTTTGTTTTCTATTTCTAAATTTCATTAACTATTATGGCATCGATTATATGTGTTTAATTCAAATCAATATGGTGTTTCATCATCGAGGCATTTTATTTCCCATATTTGAAACAATCTTTATGCAACTTCTAAAGGGATGGCAATGAATATCCGATCCATCGGATATTCATTCGATCCGATCCATTTAAATGGATATGAATGATCTAAATGGATGATAAGTGGATATGAATATGAATATGGATGATGTGAAAAATTAACAGATCGAGTATGGATGACAATTTATCATCCATGGATATATCCATTTACCACCCAAAATACATACATATATATATAAATATGTACATATTTAGTCAATTATATGCATATATATTTACATTTCATTACATATATATATATATATATATATATATATATATATATATATATATATATATATATATATATATATATATATATATATATATATATATATATATATATATATATATATATACTATTAAAATATTATTGAAAATATGGATTATAAGATACAACTATGTGAATAATATTAAATTCATATATCTTACTTATATTACACATCTTTGTTGATAATACTTTGATAATTTATTTGATAATAAGAATATTTTTTAAAAAACTTAACATCCAACCGATATCCATTAACCCGCTTAATCCAACGGATATGGATATGAATGGATGAATTATATTTAAATGGATATGGATATTAAAAATTAAATGAATATGAATGTCGATATGGATATAGGCTAACCCCATCCATATCCGATCCATTGCCATTCCTAATCTTCTTCCTTTTCATCGGTTTTTTTTCCCGAAAACTATTTGTGTGCTTAAAAGCATCTACTAGACTGAAATTGATATATTTTTTATTTACTTTAGTTGTGGAAGATATGCTTCTTTATAGGTGGGTCATTTACTTTCATTTTTCTAACATCAAACCTTATATTCATTTGTGTTTTACCAAAAATGTAGGTACCTAAAGAAAATTAATTGCATTAAAAGTTAATTGCATTAAAAATAATATACTAGTAAGCAAGTCGAGCAGGTTCTTAAGTCATATACATAAAGGGTTTTCCATTTTAGATATTCATACTTAATATAAAAAGATTAGTAACGTTTTCTTTAGAGTTTAAAGTTTTGTTTATGATCAAACTAATCTGTCCAGGTCTTTAGATCACTATATTATAACTATATTATAGGAAGATGATTGAACATAAATTTTCTGAGTAAATTTGGTAGGCAAAAAGACTTGATGGTAATATCCTATTTTTTGAACATAGTTATAATATTTATATGTGTCAATAGTTTCTATTGTTGGGGTTTTAACAACTACTCTATCTGTCTCATTCCAATAGTCCACTTTTATTTTTCAAAGTCTTTTGTAATAAACTTTGACTCAAAATATTTTTGTTTGTGTTATATATTATTCGATGAAATTATGAATGAATTAATATTTAAATGTGTTTTCATTATTATAATTTTTATCAAATAATATATAACACAAATAAAGTTATTTTAGGTCAAAGTTGAGCAAAAATGACCTTAAAAGTCAAAACTGGACTATTGGAATGAGACGGATGGAGTATTATGTAGGTTTGATGTTGTGGTCCACTGGTCCATTTTCTTGATGAAGGCACTTGGTGAAAGTGTGAAGGTACTGCTATATATATTTGACAAAATATAAAATATAAGTAGTTAGCAATTTTCTTATGTGCGTTTAGTTGATATCTTCTTTGTCCTTATGTTTTATTTCTATTTTCTTTCGAAAGAATAAAAAATTTAGATGTGATGACTGATGAGGACTTTGGCTTCTAAAAGTAATGAAGCTTATTGATTGTGTTCTATTTTTAACTAGTTGGGCGACATGGCTTTGCGCCGGTTCTTCACCTTTGATTAACATTAATTAATTAGCTAATTATTGAGAAAGTAATTATTTATCATTTTTTTTTCGTTTTGTCGAGGAATGACCAAAAATAGTTATGTAATTGATTTGTAATAAGCGTGAAAGTAATTATTCATCATATTTTGTTTTATTTTTCGTCTTTTCGAGAGAAATGATTCAAATGCTCAATCAATAAAGTGAGACGTACATCAACGATTGGTACAAACTATTTAATAAAATAGGAAAAACTATATAATATATATATATATATATATATATATATATATATATATATATATATATATATATATATATATATATAATAACAATAAAACGGTTATTAAAAACAGAGTTACGTAGTTAATTTATAATTAAAAAAAAGTTAAACAATAATAAAGTGGAAAATTATGTGATTGATTTAATAATAATAATAATAATAATAATAATAATAATAATAATAATAATAATAATAATAATAATAATAATAATAATAATAGTAATAATAATAATAATAAAATAGTTATTAGATAGGGAAAATTATGTGGTCGATTTATAATGAATGAGAAGTTTAGAGGCTAAATTATAAAATGCGAAAAGTTTTGGTAAGTTTATAAAATGTATAAAGTTAAGATTTATAAAGAGTGTGTTTGAATTATAAAGAAATAAAAAGTTGGGGGTTGATTTGTGAAACTTGTTAAATTTACTATTCATTTGCTGCTTGTCTTTTAGATGTATAGAGTAATAGTTGGGCGACCTCGCTTTGCGCCGGTTCTTCACCCTTGATTAACATTAATTACATAGCTAATTATTTATCATTTTTTCCGTTTTGTCGAGGAAAGACCAAAAATAGTTATGTGATTGATTTGTAATAAGTGTGAAAGTAATTATTCATCATATTTTGTTTTACTTTTCGTCTTGTCGAGAGAAAAGATCCAAATGCTCAATCAATAAAGTGAGACGTACATCAACGATTGGTACAAACTATTTAATAAAATAGAAAAAACTATTTATAATATATATATATATATATATATATATATTATAAATAATAACAATAAAACAGTTATTAAAAAAAGAGTTACGTAGTTAATTTATAATAAAAAAGGTTAAACAATAATAAAGTGAAAAATTATGTGATTGATTTAATGATAATAATAATAATAATAATAATAATAATAATAATAATAATAATAATAATAATAATTATTATTATTATTATTATTATTATTATTATTATTATTAGATAGGAAAAATTATGTGGCCGATTTATAATGAATGAGAAGTTTAGAAGCGAAATTATAAAATACGAAAAGTTTTGGTAAGTTTATAAAATGTATTAAGTTAAGTATTATAAAGAGGGTGTTTGAATTGTAAAGAAATAAAAAATTGGGGGTTGATTTGTGAAACTTGTTAAATCTACTATTCATTTGTTGTTGTCATTTAGATGTATAGAGTGATATGCATGATTCTTTGATTGACTTGGTTAAAGACTCTATCTATACATCTATGTATTTGTGTAATGTGATCTAAGTTTGTGCATAAGTTGAGCATAAGGTAGATGCTTTACTTTATATTCAATTTGCCGGTGAAAATCCTCTTGAGCCACTAAGGATGAAATTTGTTACTAAAGTTCACTACTTTATCTAGATTTTGTGTGTTTAGGTGCAAGTCGACTACTTCATCTTTGTTCTTTTTACTTTCATATGCATATATTCTTCAACTAAATATTTATAATTTAGATCATTTGTCATATGTTTATTTATATGTTGTGTTTTAAAAGGTTATGGTTTCAAATTTTGACAGGGCGTCAAAGAAGGCAATTGGGCAAATGAAGTGATCTACATGAGATCCGGGATGTCAATATTATTTGAGAAGGCTAGTTGAAAGATGTTATATAGGGATTTGTTTTTTATAGATAAACTGATGAAGGGTAAGAATATTAGAGTAATTGAAATTGGTGACTAGAAAACTCATGTACCATTTTTTGTTATAATTACTAGATGATCATAAAATAGGAATTGTGACCACAATTCAATGAAAATTAAAGAGTCGAGTCAATTTGATTCATTGGATACTATGATAACATGTTACTATTAAATTTTGAAAGAAAAAAATATATTTTCATGTACCAACATTTTTCTTCTTAGATTTGTTTATATGTTCTCTTAAATAAACCCGTGAATTCACTGATGGGTCTTTTAACTAGTGTTCACGGAGAATTTGTTTAAATCTTCATTTTTGCATTTTATTAAATTATTTTTTTATATTTATTATTGTTAATATTATATAAAATAGAGAAAGAATATCATGAGAAACAAGCATTTCAAAAAATCATGAGAATTAAGGGTTAAACAAAATTTTGACTTTTTTTTTTTTTGAATTGACCCTAAATTGTTCGACTTTGGCAATTGTAGAACAATGAACTTTTTGTTCGAGTTAAACAATTTTTATTCGAACTCGTGAAATGTAAAACAAATAGAACACAAATTGTTCTAACGCAATGTGAATTCTGTGTTAAAGCTCACTTTAAATTTTTTGAATTCGTAATTTGTAGAACAAAAAATGTAAAACATAAAAGTGTTCGAACAATGTGTAAATTTGGGTTCGAACTCAGAATGTAGAACACAAATTGTTCGAATTTAGATTTCGTAGAACATAATGTAGAACGAAAATTGTCCAAACACACCACAAAGTTGTTCGACCAGACCATCAAGTTGTTTACCCGTGTATAATTTTTTTTTCGAATTCAAGTTCTCAAAATTCTCATTCCGAGTTCTAATTAGATCTCTTCACATAAATTATAAATATAAAATATAAATGTAGTGTATTAATTAACATATTATCTAATAAACAAAATTTGTCTTATATGCCATAAATAGTACTATTTATATTTTTGCTTTTCACAAAACTAATCCCATAACTTTCATTAAAATACAAATCAAACCCCTCACTTTTTACCTATATTCTAAATTCTAAATTCTAAATTATTCCATAACTTCCATTAAAATACAAATCAAACCCCCCACTTTTTATCTATATTCTAAATTCTAAATTTTTATTTATTCCATTACTAAAACCAAAAATACTGAATAATAACACACACCACGCTTTACTGACTTGTATGTTTAATGATCCGTCCTAATCCATCTGAACGAATACATTACATTTGGTTACATCGCGAGGTACTTGACCTCTATATGATACATCTCGCGAGGAACTGGTTGAGGAATTCATCTCGTACGATCAGATGAAGGATTTTAGATAAGAAATAGATTATAGGATGTAGATTAGTACCCTGCAATACATAGTTTACATATGCATATATAATACTAAAATCCCATAAGTTATGGATGAATCTACGGAAGCTGTCAGGTAAAGTCTATAGTAACATATACGCTAAGATATGAATTTTTTCTATACACTATCGATGCACTAACTACAGTAAGACGTGTCTAGACTAAAAATGATAAGTAGGTAATTTTCGACACGAAATGATAAGCAAGACTTTTGACATGCAGACACGGTCGAAGTCCAGACTCACTAATGCATCTTAACAACTATCAGTTAGACACATTAATGCAAGACCTGATTTGCTAAGACCACCGCTCTGATACCAACTTTAATGACCCGTCCTAATCCATCTGGACGAATACATTACATTTGGTTACATCGCGAGGTACTTGACCTCTATATGATACATTTTACAAACATTGCATTGGTTTTTTAAAGACAAACTTTCATTACATCGAAAGTTGACGGCATGCATACCATTTCATAATATATCCAGCTATAATTGACTTAATAATAATCTTGATGAACTCAACGACTCGAATGCAACGTCTTTTGAAATATGTCATGAATGACTCCAAGTAATATCTCTAAAATGAGCAAATGCACATCGGAAGATTTCTTTCATTCCTGAGAATAAACATGCTTTCAAGTGTCAACCAAAAGGTTGGTGAGTTCATAGTTTATCATAAATATTCATTTTTATCATTTTAATAGACCACAAGATTTCATATATTTAATTGTACACGTAACCCGAGTACAAAATAACACGCGTAACCCGCGAATTAAAAATCATTCATATGGTGAACGCTTGATAACCGACTTAACTTTAATGCATAGAATATATCCAAACAGAACCTCTCGTCTGTATAATAATAATAATCTCGAAGTACTAAAGCATCCGTACCCCGGATGGGACTTGTCGAGGTCCATAGATCTATCTTTAGGATTCGCGTCGATTAGGGGCCATACCCGTTTCCTAATCATTAGGTTACCAAGCTAAAAAGGGGTGATATTCAATATTCATAATCCAGCCATAGAATGTAGTTTTTGATCACTTGTGTCTATTTCGTAAAACATTAGTAAAATCAGCGCATGTATTCTCAGTCCCAAAATATATATATATATATATATATATATATATATATATATATATATATATATATATATATATATATATATATATATATATATATATATATATATATATATAAAGGGAGTAATGAAACTCACAATACTGTATTTTGTAGTAAAAATACATATGATGAAACTGAACAATGCAGGGTTGGCCTCGGATTCACGAACCTATATCATTTGGATATTTATTAATACACAAAATCGCAATCGAATAAGTTTATATATATATAATTTACTAATTATATCATTTTTATATTAATAATATATATACGTCTCATATATTCATTTTGTATATAAAACTGGAAATTTTGTTATGTTATATGTTTTAAATATATTTTTATAAGTATATATATCATTTGTTTGTTAAAAATAATATTGATAGTAATACTAAAATTATATTAATATTGATATAAATGATAATAATTATAATACTTAATATTACTAAATAAGGTATTATTGTTACTAATTATATTAATGATAATAATAATGATATTTATAATAATAACTATACAAATATAAATTTTTCGGTTAATGATACTTAGAATACTGATTTTAGTAGTTATATATTAGTAGTACTCGTTATTATATAAATAATCATACTTATAATGATAATATTAATAAACATATTCATGATAATAATCTTAAAGTTTTAAATTTAATAGTAATATCATAATTAATACTTATGAAAATAATAATAATAATTCATATAATACTTATAATTACGATAATAATAATAATAACAATTATAATACTTTATAAAAATAACAATAACTAATAATAGTAATAATAATAACAACAACAACAACAACAACAACAACAACAACAACAACAATAATAATAATAATAATAATAATAATAATAATAATAATAATAATAATAATAATAATCATTTTCATATAATATCAATAATACTAGTAACAATAATAGTAACTAAGATCATAACAATAATAATGATAATAATTATAGTTTTAGTAGTAATAATAATAATAATAATAATAATAATAATAATAATAATAATAATAATAATAATAATAATAATAATAATAATAATAATAATAATAATAATAATAATAATAATAATAATAATAAAAGAAAGTGAGGCTACCTTAGAAGAAGCTAAAAAAATAAACGTCCAAGCCTAGAATCGAACCCGAGACCTCTTGGTTACACATAAACACCTATAACCATGCTTCCGTGCCCTTTCTTTTCTGATTTAAAACCAAATAAATTAAATATAACCCGTCTGATATTTATCCTATTTTCTTCTTCTTCTCCAAAAACAAATCAAACGACCAGAGGTATTTCAACCATAGCAGTAAATTCATTGATTTGATTTAAGACTTTAAATTGAAACAGAAATACTCGGTTATGGTTTATATCGATTAAAAGAACAGAAAATAAAAATGTAACAACATAGCAGAAGCTGTACTCGAAGAAAGAAAATATATATGAACTCAACATTCAATTTTTGGTTTTAAGACTGTTTTAGATATAATTTTCTACATGAAGTAGGTTTTAAATCCTTCCTATAAACTTTGGAAATCATCAATTTATCCTGAAACCTCAAAACGACTTCCAATTTCACGAAGAACACTTTGTTTGACTTTTGAAAAATATAACTTTGACTTCGAAATTCATAATCGATAGAAAGAATTGGGTCGTGAAATTTTGCACATAGCTTGCTTACAAGAATACTAACACTTCTGCAAATTTTAGATTTTTAAATTTGTTTTAAAATCGAGCTATCGTATAAATGTGTAAGAACAGAGGATGTCGTGACTATTCTTTAAATTAAAATTTGATTCTCCTGATTTCCAATCGAATTTCACTTGCTGAGTATTATATAGACGTTAATAAGTATAATTACAGCTAATGTGGCTCAATTCATATTTGTTTTATAGTTCGATTGGTTCCACCGAAATATTCTTTCAGGAAAAAAGAAGTCGATGGTGATTGTTAACAAACTGGTACGATCGAATCTTATATACAATTATTTAGGAGAGAATAACAAAATCCTAAAATAGTCTAATTTTTACGTTAAACCAATTCCAATTATCTATCTGATTTATAATTGTTATTAGTAAATAATTTAATGGATTAATAATAATAATAATTTTATAAATAATAATAATAACTAATAATAACATTAACAATTATGATAATAGTAATAATCATCATTAACAATATTAATGATAAATTTTATTATTCATATGATAATATTAATAATGACTTTAATAATAATGGTAATTATAATTATAAAAGTAATAATATTTACAATAATAATATTAATCGTGATAACCAATAATATTTAAATCATAATTTTAATCATGCTTATAGTAATATTTATTTTTAATCATAATGAGGTAGTAATAATAATATTAATAACTATATTTGAATCTTGTAGGTAAGTTTAGTAGATTGATATTTCATATTATTAATTATGTAATATTTAATAATTATTTATTATATATAATGACATATTATGTTATTTTATAATAGAAATAGATATTGTAAATTTTCAACACAAAAATATTTATATCTTTTATATATTTTACAAGATACATATAATAATATTTATAGAATTCACACACACACACACACACACACACACACACACACACATATATATATATATATATATATATATATATATATATATATATATATATATATATATATATATATATATATATATATATATATATTTTAATAATAGCTTAATTACTTTGTATATTACTTTATATTTTCAATTTAAATGATTATTTTGTATTTTTATTAATTCAACTTAATATGTACTCTTATATTTATATATGTATATATATAATTACATATTTATTTACACACAATAGTTCGTGAATCGTAGGAAACAGTCAAAGGTTAAATGACTCCGTGTAAACAATTCAAAGATTTCGCGACTCAACATTACGGACTTTGCTTATCGTGTCGGAATTATATAAAGTTTAAGTTTAAATTTGATCGAAAATTTCCGGTCGTCACAGTACCTACCCGTTAAAGAAATTTCGTCCCCGAAATTTGATAGAGATCGTCATGGTTGACAATAAGTATGTTTTCATGACTCATATGGGCTAGAAATTAGAGTTTTATTATCATTGAGTAATATGGATAAATCAATACGATTACGAGAAGAGTATAAGTGTGATGACCCAGAAATTTCGACTAAATTTAAACTTAATCTTTGTATGATTAACATTTCCGACACGATAAGCAAAGTCTGTAAAACTGAATCTCAAAATTTTTGAATTACTTTTATATATTTAAATACCTTCGGTTGTTTTCGACGATTCGCGAACAATTATATGTAAAAAGATACATATATACTATAACATGAAAAGGTAACAATGTATTAATTGTTTGATACCGTACATTAAACTTATTGGTTTAAATATCTATTTGAATGTATATGATAAGTTGAAATATTTATTATTAAAATTTATTTATAAATAACGTCCAATGTGTATTTAAAAACTGATTTATGTATATTAAAAAGATATATACATATATATAATAAACGATAGTAACATTCGTTTATTGATTCAATTGATATTTAGATAAGTTAACTAAAGCGTTTAAGATGAACCAGTTAAACACTAATTTGTTACAGTGTTTTCAAATTGCCACATTACTCAAAATGCTACAGTGTTTTCGAAAATCACTATTTGCTACAGTGAAATTGACTTTGCTACAGTGAATTGCTACAGTAAAAATTGACTTTGCTACAGTAACTTTGCTACAGTAAAACACTATTTTAAAAATGTATTTTAGCAAATAGCGAGACGATGATTTATAGAAGTAAATGACCAAAATACTCGAAAGTTTAAGATATACTTTGAGTGGTATAGTTTAGGAATAATTTAAGGCTATATTTTAACAAAGGTACGAGTCACGAAATGTAAAATGCAAGTTTTCTCAGCGTACGAAAGGACATTCGAGAAACCGGAACCGGGACCCGAGTCAAGAAGAAACGCCCGACGCAACGGACCAAAAATATCTAGTCTACTATGCACAAGAATAAAATATAATATATAAATAATTATATTAATTATTTATATATTTATATTTATTTTATATTATGTCGACAAGCTAGGAGCCAAAACAATGTGAGCTGTCCCTGGTCCTCATGCGAGTCGCATGGCCAGAAGGCCATTTCCATGCGAGTCGCATGACTCCAAATTTCAGGCCAAGTGCTATAAATTCTCGAGTTTTGGCCAGATAAATCACACACACATATATATTATTTTTACTCCGTATTTATTTATTTTATTATTATTATTATTATTATTATTATTATTATTATTATTAATAAGATTATTATTAATCTTATTATTTTTATTATTAGTGTTATTATTTTTGCGATACAAAAATAATAATGTACATAAAATATTACGACGGAGTGCTGTCCAAGTAATTTTTCAAAACGAGTTTCCGAGAAAGCTAGAGCTAAGGAAAATATGGGTTATTGCCAAGGAGGTTATGGGTAATATTCGGGGGTATTTTTGTGAATCAAACCTCGTACTTATTATCTCCAATGCGTCTACGTGCTTTCCTACAATATTGTATATCAATATTTAACTGTGAGTTTCATAAGATCCCTTTTACTCTCTACATTTTTGGGCTGAGAATACATGCAAATGCTTTATTAACCGATATACAATATTTATATGTGTGAGTTTCATATGATCCCTTTTTTCAAATTATATTTTTGGGCTGAGAATACATGCGCAGTTTTATAAACTGTTTTACTAAATGGATACAAATACTAAAACTGATTTTGTGTGAGTTTCATAAGATCCCTTTTACTCTCTATATTTTTGGGCTGAGAATACATGCAAATGCTTTATTAACCGATATACAATATTTATATGCGTGAGTTTCATTTGCTCCCTTTTTAATTGCTTTTGCAATATATATTTTTGGGATGAGAATACATGCACTTTATTTTAAACACAATGGATACAAGTACATACTAAATTCTACACTGAGTTTGAACCGAAAATCCCTTAGCTTTGGTAACTAGTAACTGCCAGTTATAAGAACTGGTGGGCGCGAGTAGTAGTATATGGATCCATAGGGCTTGATATCCCCGTCCGAGCTAGAGCGCTAGCCTTTTAACGGACGTATGCTATTTGAGAAGCGTACACGTTGGTTTGCGTGTATTATTAAGATGATTATACAAAGGGTACAAATAATATAAGCATTAAAGTTTAGTTACCAGGGTGCTCAATTTTGTAGAACCGATTGATAAACGTTTCGGATGAAACAACTGAAATCTTGTGATCCACCTTTTATGTAAAACCTATTGATAAACTTTTTGAATAAAACAACTGAACTTTTGTAATCCACATTGATATACGGATTATGTGTAATATTAAAACTATGAACTCACCAACCTTTGTGTTGACACTTGAAGCATGTTTATTCTCAGGATTCTAGAAGTCTTCCGCTGTTTGCTTATACGTGATACAAGATATGTGCTTGGAGTCATACATGCTATATACAAGAAACTTGCATTCACCAAACCATTACCATGTATCTTATTTTGACTGTATTGTCAACAGATGTATTATTGTAAACCATTTAAATGGTGATTGTCTATACGTAGAAATCATCAGATGTTAAAAACCTGGAATTTATATATTCATTTATGAAATACCTTTTCAAACGAATACAATGTTACAAAATGTATCACATAGAGGTCAAATACCTCGCAATGGGACCAGATGTTGACATGTTCGTCCATATGGATTTGGAGCGATCGTCACAATAAGTGAAGCTATCACAAAAGACTGAAATGAGATAATAGAGATTTGTCTTAACCTCTGACGTAGTCAAGGCTGATTTCCGGATTTCAAGGAGTTTAGAGAAAATCTTCGTAATAAGATTTGGTTCTTCGGTAATTAATGAAATTAGGATCTTCTTTGGTTAAATGCAATAATCCATTTTGATTACTCTGTCGGATATTTCACTTTAAATCCACCCTCTTCATTTCCTTTATAATTTGGAATTCCATCGTTTTGTTTTCTCTTCCCGACTTTAAGTCGAGCGAATAATGGTCCAGAATTTGTAGGTATAGAATTTCGAATGGACATGACTAATGTTCTAAGAGAGAGATTGTAATAGCACGATCTTGATTGGTTAAATTACCAGAATTCAAGAGAAAAGATAGAACTATCAAAAAGATATGTTCTTGATATGTTTATAGATTAGATAGAATGTAAGAGTCGTGTAACATGGCACATGATGATGTTATAGTCTGTGAATCATCATGTTTCATTAGAAACTCAACATGACTTACTGTAATATAATCACGCTGATCAAGTGTCATTATATTATACTAACTCATGCTTCAGTTCCCAACACTACTTCAAAAACATTCATATTTTTAATTCGAGTTTTTCAGAATTTAGAAACTAAAACAATTTCCTTTCTGATGTAACATTGATATCGCGAAGAGATAAATGATTTCAGATAAGAATAGTTATGAAAATATCTTCAGAATTATCGAGGATATTTATAATGGAAGATACGATAATATCTTAGAATTTCTAATATCGATGGATAATGATGAAGATTTGTCTGTAACATTGTAGAGTCAGGAGCATGGTATTCAGTAATGACTTCAGCATATACTGAATCATTTGGATTCTTTGAAGGCAGGTTTAGTCTTTGTGATTTGTCCACAGCCTCCTTCATGGTTTGCTCAATATGTTTTCTAGTTCCAACTTTTCTGGGCTTTTTCAACATACTATTCTTTATCATCAAACTTCCGACAGTTACTGTCGTTTACGATTTTCTATAGTTTCTGCTGCTTCATTCAGCTTTTTCAAAAATTTGGATATTGATTCGTAGACTGGGCGCTTTTCAGAATTTCAGAATTGAAGGTCATAATTCTAATAGATAAATTTTATATGTATACATATATCGGTTGATGTAGAAACGCTGCGAGATTCAAAATACTGATTGCTGATTCCTGGTAATTGGTATGACAATTCTCGTTACAAGGTGCGGATGAGTTCATGATAAGACTTCAATAGATAAATATAGTGATTTGTCGGAGAGATTTAGGCCAAGGAGCAACGAGGTTGCTGGTACGTCTGCTGGTAATATAGTGGAATATGAAAGGTTCCCGGTAACAATAAAAGAGCACGCATATATATCAAGGTTATAACAAGGTTGTTTCGCACGAAAAAGTCGAAGTTGTCTTGCTGGAGCTGTGATAAAATTTGCTATTTTGAAAAGGAATTGCATTGTTATTTAGCAATGCCAAAGGATCTAGCACATATACGTGTTAAACGTTTACTCAGGTTTCGAGTGTTTTCAGGTGCATAACTATATATATAAATCCTTCTTTCCGTAGATGAAGTGCGGTTGGTTCCTCCTCTCGATTGAGGAGTTTTCAAGAATTATGAAAGGTTTGAACACAGATTGTAATCGTGAAGATAGAAATGAGGTTTAAGATGAAATCAAGTGGCAAACTTAAAGAAATGTTTAGTTTCAAATGTTATAATCAATATTTTAATTCATTTTAATTGTCCAATGTTATTAGTCCACAGTTAGCAGTCCACGATTAGGAGTTCAACAATTCATATATAGTTTAATATATAATATTCGAATTAATTAATACGTGTCGTGACCCATTATATACATGTCTCAGACTCGATCACAACTCAAAGTATATATATTATTTGAGAATCAACCTCAACCCTGTATAGCGAACTCATGCATTACAGCATATAGAGTGTCTATGGTTATTCCAAATAATATATATAGATGCGTCGATATGATATGTCAAAACCTTGTATACGTGTCCCGATATTTAAAGTGCATAAAATAAATAACAGAAATTAAATGACGATAAATAAAATTGCGAAAACTAAAATTGAGATAAATAAATGTAATAAGGAATTAACAGTTAGCTAGAAATAGTTAGCTAGGATTTTGTTAGCGCGGATTCTTAATAGAATTTTTCATAGTTAATTCGTTTGTTTCTAACAAATTTTATTTTGTCCAATGTTTTCTTCATTATGCCACTTGTTAGATTCTGATATATCAAAATCCAAATATGAAATTGAATGAAAATGGTTATTTTGCGGTGAACGGATACGTATATCGGTGGTTGTAAATAGGATAGTAAATGACTGCTGAATTAGTTTTGAAAGAATGTACAGTGTACTTATTAATGTGAAATCTAAATATTCCTCGGGTATTACCTACCCGTTAAAATATTTTCACCATTAACAGTTTGTACGAAAGAATTTTGAATTACCATCTTTATGAAAACATATATACATATATATTTTCTTCAGATGTAATCATGGATTTAATGAGTTAGTATGATATTAAACTCATTTGATTTACCGTTAGAACAAGAATATATAATCTCGAAAACACTAGAGATTACATAATCATCATGTCGAACGAAGATAAATGATGTATAACGATATGTAGAACGAAGATCATACTCGAAGTACAGATGGTGATATTTGTAGCGACCCGACAAAATCGTCATTGACGGTGCCGTCTACTTAGATCCCATTACGTGGTCATAAGTTTTTAAAATAACGTTTGACCAAAACATGTCGCATTCATTTCAAATGTAAAGATTGTTTTAAAGTTTATAAGAATAGTTCAACCATTAGTTACGTTACAAAGTTATAAGTACAAATGAAACCTATGCGACACAGTTTAAAATAAAGTCAAAAGACGCTCCATGTATGCATATATACTCGACATCCAATGCAAGTATCAAAAAAAATGAGCGGAAGCATATATCATATATCGTTCAAACACTTGAGAAAAACATAGAAATCTGTCAACGAAAACGTTGGTGAAATCATAGGCTTAAGTAAGTAAGTAAGTAAGTACAAATGAACCACAAGATTTATATCATTCAATAATAGTAAACCATTCCAAAAATTGTTATCACGAGCACCCAATTATCAAGGCTTAACTTCCCTTCCATAGAACCCCATCACAATAGTGCTAGAACATACACTGTTTCTCAAAAATATATTTCATCCGAAGTAATGGTAGCGAACCGTCCGAATGAGGGTTTGTCAAACCCATATGGCCATATAACATAAGTTCTCGCTTACACCCGGCAAGTGTAACTAATGATAATCGAATTGAGGATTTTTGTTCTAACTTGTATGTAGAATGTTTGTTTTTGTACTTGTTTTCACTTTGTAAAATGAAACGTTTATGTTTTCTCATCCCACATGTAAGTTTAAAAGAGTAAAGGTGGGACTATGATCTCACCTTGAGTGCATGAGTAATAAAGTACTTCACAAGTAAACGTGTGCAAGGACAATTGCTAGTCTTGACCTAAACAAGTAGGTTGTATCAATAACGGTAAACACGATGGGTCAAAGTTGTTCAATTAGTCCTATGGCTCGTTACGACTCGATTATATAGCATGTGAATCAAATTGTCATGTTTCATGCAAGATATAAGTATACAAGAAGATTAGAACGGTTTAAACATGTATTGGTTAAGTTTGGACAAAAGTCAACTTTGGTCAAGTCAAAGTCAACGAAAAAGTCAACACGTTCGGGTCGGGTCTCGAACTATTTTTCTGAGGTTTTTAATCATATATAAGCATGTTATAACAAGTTACATGTGAATCGGAGGTGCGTAGCATAGCAAACATTTTTCGTAAAAGTGTAAGTTTGATCAGAATCCAAACACGCCTAATGTCGCGCCGCGACCAAGGATGGCCGCGCCGCAACACTCAACGTGAGCTGGTACCTGGGCTGGTGCAAGTGTTCAAGTCTCGAGCCAAAACTCATTTTATCATAACAAATGAACCGTAAACACTTAAAACGCATACCATACATCGTTGGAAAGGTATTTTGACAAGGAATACAACTAATCACATATCATCAAACAATTACATCATTTAAATGACCAAATCCTCATCGAATGATCGTTAAAAGTTCATCATTGAAGTTTCAAGTTCGTAAAACGCATTTTATGATTCAAAAATCCAATTTACACATACGATATGCCGTTTCGAAGGTAATTAAACATACATTGCAACTAAACACTTACTAACAACATTAACAAGTATTCAATGCATCATAAGTTCATTTTAAAAGCTATCAAACCCTAACCAAGAATCACAAAATCAATAATCATGTTAGTGAAGTTTTCCAAGTCAACCTACACACCAAATTGAAGCTAATGATGCTACTAACACATTTAATACATGAACTTTAACATTTAAACAACATTTAATCATCCAAAATCAAAGATTAAGCACACCCATTTCAAGTGTTCATGCTAGTTACTCAAAACAACAAATCGAGCAAACTAAACACATATTCATGTTAGACTTGAGCTATAGACACTAATTAACACACTTTTAAGTTTAAAAGATCAAGAACAAGAAAATTTAGTGTTTTTAGAAAGTTACCCAAATGTGATGAAGTTGGTATGAAATCGAAGAGGAAGATGCAAGGATTCCAAATATGTAATTTGTTTTGTTGCTAGCTCCCTAGATCGAATTTAGATGATGAATCCTTGAGTTGGTGTTTGAGAGAAAAAAAAGTGGAAGTAGTGAGGAGATAAGGGAAAGTGAGAGGTTGGTGGTGGATGGTGGGTGACTAGTTAACCAAATTTGGCCAAGTGCCAAGATTAGTCCCTCAAGTTTGTAGTCAGGTGCGGGAAATAACCGAACGAATTATTTTAAAACTCTAGAGTAAACGAGAGATGTTATAATCTAATAACGAAAATATTAAGAACGTTAACCAACGGAGGATACGAATCTAGATACGAAAGATTTTATTAAAATAAAAAGACGGGCGTTAAAATAATTTTAACGGAAAAATGCGGGATGTTACATTACCCACACCTTAAAATAAATTTCATACCGAAATTTAGTTGGAAGTAATAGTCGATGTCTCTTCCTCGAGACCTTGTGTTGTCAAATCTACGAATAAGTGAAGGTACTCCCTTATTATTTGGTCATGTTCCTCCCATGTAAACTTGGGTCCTCTTATTGGCATCCCAATGAACTTTGACAGTCGGGATTTTACGTTGTCTTAAGGTTTGGTTCTACGATCCATAATTTCAATCGGTTCTCCTATGAAGTGAAGTTTGTCATCAAAGATAAGCTTAACTAGAAGAATAACACGTTTCTGTTCGACGGGACACGTCTTTAAGTTTGTTACATGGAATGTAGGATGAACGGAAACTTAATCGAGTTGTATGATTCAAACGGTATGTAGCGGGTCCAATACGCCCCAAGATTTCAAAAGGATCAATATTGCTGATTCAACTTCCTTCGTTTTCCTAAAAAGGATTACACCTTTCCAAGGTGCGACTTTTAGCATTTCGTGGTTACCCACTTGAGATTCGTGAGGCTTACGCCTAACATCGGCACAACTCTTTTGGCGACTACGGGCCGTCTTGAGCCCTTCTCGGACTTGAACGATCTTATCGGTTATTTCTTGAATGAGTTCGGATCCGGTGATTTGCTTGTCACATACTTCGATCCAACGAAATGGAGAATGACAATTTCGGCCATATAAAGTTTCGAAGAGGTGCGGCGTTAATACTCGTGTGATAACTATCATCGTAAAAAGGAATCGGCTAAAGGCAACAATACAAGTTCGTAATATGTCTTCTGAGGTTTGAATCGTATGTTCGCTTGATCTGTCGGTTTTTGAATAAGTTCGATTAGATTATTCCCCCTTCGTGGTGAATACTGGTATGGTGTGCGGAGTCCCTCTCCATTGAGAGATTGGATGATAAGATTTCCTTATACAGAAGTACGAGCAAAAAAGATAGGAGTGAAATGAGAATTTAGAGTAGGATGAGTTTACATCTTGATGTAGCCATATCGCGCACCTGGTGGCCAAATGTCGAGACTTAGTGGGAACGAGATAGTACCCGTAGTTGTATAGTTCGGAGTTGAGTAGTAGTTGGCCATATATCAGTAGCATAAGGACGATAAGTCGAAGAAGAAAGGGGTATCCTTGGGTTGTGTGTTATCTTAGGTTCCAGTAATATCATACGGCAACAGTGAAATAACGGAGTTATATATCGTGGTACCTGGTGATGAGAAAGTTGATCGGATCTATAATTAAGTTTTCAAATTCTTCTTGTAAAATAACAAATTTCAGTTTCCTTGATTTCGAGTCGAGAGAGTATGCCTTTCAGGCGTTCACGTGGAAATATTTCCATATTTGAGTTCCATTTTATGCTACACGAATTTGGCTAGCAAGGTGGGTATGAATAATCATGTTCAAGGTCCAGACATGGAGAGGTTTAAATCTTTCCTTTCAGCTCAAGGCATCGGCTACAACATTTGTCTTGCCCGGATGGTAATCATTTAATGTTTCAGTCCGCCGTCGTTGTCTCGGGTTGAGTTTGATAATGCTAAAAACGAACATATATTTCATAGCATTATTCCTCAAGAAAGACAAGCTTTTAGTTGCAATTGTTCTATTTACAAGTGATATTCGTTTAAATAATAAAAGGTGAAGACAAAAGACAGATTCGACGAATTGAAGACGCAAACGACCAAAAAGCTCAAAAGTACAAAAGACAATCAAAAAGGTTCCAATTATTGATAAGAAACGTCTCGAAATCACAAGAGTACAAGATTCAAAACGCAAAGTACAAGATATTAAATTGTACGCGAGGACGTTCGAAAATCCGGAACCGGGACCAGAGTCAACTCTTAACGCTCGACGCAACGGACTAAAAATTACAAGTTAACTATGTATATAAATATAATATAATATATAATTAATTATATTAATTATATATATATTATATATATATATTAAAAACCGTCGGCAGCAAGAAACTCCAAGGGTGTGAGCTGTAAATATATCTCCGCGACTCGCGGAGTTTTAAGGGCATTTTGCCGCGAGTCGCGGAGCCCCAATTTTCAACTATGGCTATAAAGCCAACCGAATTCTGATCAAATTTCATATCTTATTTTCTCTATCTCTCTCAATATATACGATATATATATATATATATATATATTTATATTTTAATTTTAATTTTAATTTTAATTCTAATAATAAGGGTATGTTAGCGAATGTTGTAAGGGTGTAAGTCGAAATTCTGTCCGTGTAACGCTACGCTATTTTTAATCATTGTAAGTTATGTTCAACCTTTTTACATTAATGTCTCGTAGCTAAGTTATTATTATGCTTATTTAAAACGAAGTAATCATGATGTTGGGCTAATTACTAAAATTGGGTAATTGGGCTTTGTACCATAATTGGGGTTTGGACAAAAGAACGACACTTGTGGAAACTAGACTATGGGCTATTAATGGGTTTTATATTTGTTTAACTAAATGAAAGTTTGTTAATGTTAATATAAAGATTTACAATTGGGCGTCCCTATAAATTACCATATACACTCGATCGGACACGATGGGCGGGGTATTTATATGTACGAATAATCGTTCATTTAACCGGACACGGGAATGGATTAATAGCCACTAGAATAATTAAAACAGGGGTGAAATTACATTCAAGGGTAATTGGTGTAATTGTTAACAAAGTAGTAAAACCTTGGTTTACACGCAGTCGATAACCTGGTGTATTCATTAAACAAAGTATTAAAACCTTGTTACAATTCGAATCCCCAATTAGTTGGAATATTTATCTTCGGGTATAATAATAATTTGACAAGGACACTTGCAATTTATATTTATGACTGATGGACTGTTATGGACAAAAACCAGACGGACATATTAAATAATCCAGGACAAAGGACAATTAACCCATGGGCATAAAACTAAAATCAACACGTCAAACATCATGATTACGGAAGTTTAAATAAGCATAATTCTTTTATTTCATATTTAATTTCCTTTATTTTATATTTAATTGCACTTCTAATTATCGCACTTTTATTTATTTTATTTTATCGCACTTTTAATTATCGTACTTTTTTAATTATCGCAAGTTTATTTTATCGCACTTTTATTATTCGCAATTTCATTATCATTATTTACTTTTTAATTTAAGTCTTGTATTTATTTTATATTTTACATTAGGTTTTAACTGCGACTAAAGTCTTAAAATCGACAAACCGGTCATTAAACGGTGAAAACCCCCCTTTATAATAATAATATTACTTATATATATATTTGTATTTTTATAAAAGTAAACTAATATAGCGTTGAGCTTTGTTTAAAGATTTCCCTGTGGAACGAACCGGACTTACTAAAAACTACACTACTGTACGATTAGGTACACTGCCTATAAGTGTTGTAGCAAGGTTTAAGTATATCCATTCTATAAATAAATAAATATCTTGTGTAAAATTGTATCGTATTTAATAGTGTTTTCCTAGTAAAATAATAACTATTTTATATACACCTCGCTTCGCATCAAGTTATTTTTGGCGCCGCTGCCGGGGAAAAACTCTTAAACGCCGGAAGCGCAACGCTAATATAAAAAAAAAAAAAAGATTTTTAGTTACTTTTATTAAAAGTCGTTTTTGTAAAAATACGTTTTAATTATTCAAAAATATAAAAAGAAAAACAAAAATATATGTATTTTTAAGATTTTGTAAATATTTAAGTTTTATAAGTTTCTTTATTTCTATTTTAGTTTATAAAAATATAAGTTTTATTTTAAAATCGTTTATTTAAATATAAAAAACAGAAAACATAAAATAAAAAAAAAAAAAAAGAAAAACGCGTAAAAAGATAAATCTGTCAGCTCAAATTCTGAACCCAGCGACTCGCGGGGTTTTCTTCTTTAATTGCCGCGACTCGCGGAGGGTTTCTGACAGGCGACAAGGAAGCCCTAATCGAGCATTAATTACGGGATATTATTAATATTAATTATTAATTAAACCTAATTATTATTATTATTATTATTAGTTTTAATTTTACTTTTACTTTTTATTTATATATTTTAGTTAAATTAGTTTTATTAAATTGTAAAATTAGTAGTTTTATTTAATAAATAATATAAAAATAATATTTTTATAAAAATTGTACTTTTTACAACTTTTTATATATTTTGTTATTTTGTACCTTTTTAATCGTTGTAGCGTAAAATTAGTATTTTTTTTTAGCTCATATTTAATTTTAAACTTAGTTTTTGCTATAATTATTTTTACTCCTAGATTTTTAGGCTTTGCCGTAGAATTCCTTAAGTGCTTTTTCTTTAGACTAAGATTTAGGTGCTTTAGAATTTTGCGACGCCTTTTTAAGTTTTAGTTTCTTTTTAAGTTATTTCCATTTGGGATTTAGTTTTTCCTTGTAAGCTTTAATATTTTTAGACCTTTTACTATGTACCAATTATCATTCCAATTAGTAATTTCAATTTGCGATTATAATTTTAAGTTAGTTGTAGTAATAAGGTTAGGTTAGTCAAGTATTTTTAAGTTTTATAAGTTTCTTTTATTTTTCCGTCACCTTTTATTTTTCAACCATTTTTCTTTTTCGACCTTTTGCGACGAACTCTTTTTCTCTCTTATTTCTCGCTATTCTAGTTTTAGGACTTAGAATTTTTTCTACTTCTTATCTAAATTTCTTAAAATTACGAAAATTTATTTTAAGTGGTTAAATTGATAGACATCAAAATTTTCTGGTTCGTAGTAATTGTTGGATTTGTACGTGGACCGGGTTATTGGAGCCAAACAGTCCTCAATTATATTGAGACCAAACGAATCATGCCCCTCTGCTGCATCTTTTGGCTATTCGAAACGTGGGCAAAATCAGAAAAGTCTATTGATTGGATAACTTATTATAATTTTTCTTTCCTTTTAAAAACTAATAGGATATTCTGTGAATGCACCGAGCAAGACGTTCATCACCTTTTGTACGTTCACCACCTGTAACTAGATCAAGACATTTAGCAAATATAACCGCCGTTGATTTTTCTTTAGAATCGTCATCCAGTAGACCAAGTACTTCAGTTCAAATTTCCGATAATCCATTTTTTGAACCCAACCTCACAATTGAGAATCCAGAAAATATTCAGGAACGGTTCGTAGATCCTGAACCATTAAACTTTCCTCCGGAACCACCAATCATTCAAACAGAGATTGTTGAGGAACGAACCATTAAATCTGAAGCATCTAGTGATACCGATTCAACAAATTCAATTATGGAGAATCTGGAACCTTTAAGTATGGAAGACCGAATGAGAGCTAAACGCACTGGCCAAGGTCACGCAATTACTCATCCAGACATTAATGCGCCAGATTATGAAATCAAAGGACAAATTCTACACATGGTGACTAATCAATGCCAATTTAGTGGTGCGCCGAAGGAAGATCCAAATGAACATCTACGTACCTTTAATAGGATCTGCACACTATTTAAAATCCGAGAAGTGGAGGATGAACAGATATATCTCATGTTATTTCCCTGGACTTTAAAGGGAGAAGCCAAAGATTGGTTGGAATCGTTACCTGAAGGGGCGATCGATACATGGGATGTTTTAATTGACAAATTTCTTAAACAATTCTTTCCTGCATCTAAAGCCGTAAGACTTCAAGCAGAAATTGTTACGTTCACACAGAAACCAAATGAAACTCTATATGAGGCGTGGACAAGATATGGAAAGTTGTTAAGAGGATGTCCGCAACATGGTTTAGACACCTGCCAAATAGTACAAATATTCTACCAAGGATGCGACATCACTACAAGGAAAGATATAGATATAGCAGCTGGTGGTTCTATTATGAAGAAAACCGAAACTGATGCTTACAAAATTATTGATAATACTGCTTCCCACTCACATGAGTGGCACCAAGAAAAATATATCATTAGATCATCTAAAGCAGCTAGAGCCGATTCTAGCCATGACTTAGATTCCATTTCCGCAAAGATAGATGCTTTCGAGAGACGAATGGAAAAGATGACTAAAGATATTCATGCTATACGAATTAGTTGTGAGCAGTGTGGAGGACCACATTTGACAAAAGATTGTCTCAGTATTGAATTAACAATGGAACAAAGAGAGAATATTTCATACATAAACCAAAGGCCTGGAAATAATTATCAGAATAATTATCAACCGCCAAGACCGATTTACAATCAAAACCAGAATTATAACCGAAATATTCCATACAACAACCAACAAGGTCCTAGCAATCAACAAGTATCCAATAATACTTACAATCAGCAAAGACCGAATTTTCAAAACAAACCACCACAACAAACCGATGATAAAAAGCCGAATTTAGAAGATATGATGACGAAGCTAGTTGAAACTCAAACGCAGTTTTTCACATCTCAAAAACAAACCAATGAACAAAATGCTCAAGCATTTAGAAATCAACAAGCTTCTATTCAAAATCTGGAACAAGAAGTGAGTAACCTAGCAAGGTTAATAGGTGAAAGAAAACCGGGAAGTTTACCTAGCGATACAAATGCTAACCCCCGGAATGAAACAGCTAAAGCTATTACCACAAGAAGTGGTACAACACTTAAACCACCTGAAATACCTGTAACTTCTGATGAAACTATTCCTACTCCACAAGAACCACAACCTGATCAAGATAAGGAAAAAGAACCGGTAGTTGAAAAGGATAATGAAGATAACACAGTTAAGGATAAACCTTATGTTAAACCATACCAACCACCACTTCCTTATCCGAGTAAAATGAAGAAAGAGAAACTTGAAGCCGAGCAATCCAAATTCTTGGATATGTTTAAACAGATAAATGTAAATCTTCCTTTCATTGATGTGATTTCAGGAATGCCAAGGTATGCTAAATTCTTGAAAGATCTAATCACGAATAGAAAGAAAATGGAAGAACTCTCGGCTGTTACTATGAATGCTAATTGTTCAGCAGTGCTGTTGAATAAAATACCAGAAAAATTATCTGATCCAGGAAGTTTCACAATTCCATGTTTTCTGGGTAGTCTTAGTTCAATAGAAGCATTGGCAGACTTAGGTGCTAGTATAAATCTAATGCCGTATTCACTATACGCTAAACTAGACCTTGGAGAATTAAAACCAACCAGAATAAGCATACAACTAGCCGATAGAACAATAAAATATCCTAGAGGGATAATGGAGAACATGCTAGTTAAAGTTGGTACTTTAGTATTTCCAGTAGATTTTGTTGTTTTGGACATGGAAGAAGATTCTCAAGTTCCTCTCATATTAGGAAGACCATTCTTAAACACGGCTAAAGCAATGATAGACGTGTTCGGTAAGAAACTGACCCTAAGTATAGAGGATGAGAGTGTTACCTTTTCAGTTGATAGAGCAATGCAACAACCACAATCTGCAGATGATACATGTTATTATATTCAAACTATAGATGCACATGCAGAATTATTAGAAGAATTTCCAGAATTACAAGGAACAGGAGAATGTTCTTTAGGAGAAGGTAATGAACCAATTGATGAAGCTGAAATGTTAGCTACACTTATAGCTAATGGATATGAACCAACAACAGAAGAAATTCAAATGTTAAAAGAAGAAGACAGATATCGATATAAATCATCGATAGAAGAACCTCCGAAATTAGAGTTAAAGCCACTTCCAAACCATTTGGAATACGCTTATTTACATGGTGAATCTGAATTACCTGTAATAATATCGTCTTCTCTTACTGAAAATGAGAAATCACAACTCATTTCTGTGTTGAAAGCTCATAAACCAGCCATTGCATGGAAGATTCATGATATTAAAGGAATAAGTCCTTCGTATTGCACACATAAAATCCTTATGGAAGAAGGTCATAAAACGTATGTGCAACGTCAACGAAGACTAAATCCTAATATGCAAGATGTAGTTAAGAAAGAGATTATTAAACTGCTAGATGCAGGTTTAATATATCCAATCTCTGATAGTCCATGGGTAAGCCCAGTTCAATGCGTGCCTAAGAAGGGTGGCATGACTGTCATCACAAATGAGAAAAATGAGCTTATTCCTACTAGGACTGTAACAGGATGGCGTGTATGTATTGATTATAGAAAATTAAATGACGCCACCAGAAAAGATCACTTTCCCTTACCTTTCATAGATCAAATGTTGGAAAGATTAGCCGGAAATAGTTACTATTGTTTTCTAGATGGATTTTCCGGATATTTTCAAATTCCAATAGCACCCGAAGACCAAGAGAAAACCACATTCACGTGCCCTTATGGTACTTTTGCTTACAAACGCATGCCATTTGGACTTTGTAACGCCCCTGCAACCTTTCAAAGGTGTATGATGGCGATTTTTCACGACATGATAGAAGAATGCATGGAAGTATTCATGGATGACTTTTCAGTCTTCGGTGATACATTTAAATCATGTCTAGTTAATCTGGAACGAATGCTAATTAGATGCGAAAAATCAAATCTAGTACTTAATTGGGAGAAATGCCATTTCATGGTTAAAGAAGGCATCGTTCTTGGACATAAAATTTCAAAAGAAGGAATTGAAGTGGATAGAGCTAAAGTAGATGTAATTGCTAAACTTCCACATCCCACAAATGTAAGAGGAGTTAGGAGTTTTCTAGGGCATGCCGGTTTTTACCGACGTTTCATAAAAGATTTTTCTAAAATTGCCACTCCTATGAATAAACTCCTAGAAAAGGATGCGCCATTCATCTTTTCAGATGAATGTATCAAATCTTTTAATATTCTTAAAGAAAAACTCACTAATGCACCGATCATGATAACACCAAATTGGAATCTACCATTTGAACTAATGTGCGATGCAAGTGATTTTGCAATGGGAGCCGTTTTAGGACAAAGGATTGAAAAACGATTTCAACCTATATATTATGCTAGTAAGACATTACAAGGAGCACAAACGAACTATACAACTACTGAAAAAGAACTCCTTGCTATTGTCTTTGCTTTTGACAAATTTCGATCATATCTCGTTCTAGCAAAAACGGTGGTCTATACCGACCATTCTGCTCTTAGATACCTATTTTCAAAACAAGATGCTAAACCAAGATTAATCCGTTGGATCTTACTCTTACAAGAGTTTGATATTGAAATCCGAGATAAAAGAGGAGCAGAAAATCTCGCCGCTGATCATCTTTCTCGTCTTGAAAATCCCGAATTAGAAGTTCTGAATGAATCGGCCATACAAGACAACTTTCCTGATGAATATCTATTGAAGATAGATTATAAAGAAATCCCATGGTTTGCAGACTATGCAAACTACTTAGTTTGTGGATTCCTTGAAAAAGGATTATCGTACCAAAGACGAAAGAAATTCTTCAGTGATATAAAACACTATTTCTGGGAAGATCCACATCTGTTTAAAAGTTGTCCCGATGGAATAATACGCCGATGTGTATTTGGAGATGAAGCTAGTAAAATTTTAAACCATTGTCACACAGGACCAACAGGAGGGCATTATGGGCCTCAACTAACAGCAAGAAAAGTTTATGAAGCTGGATTCTATTGGCCTACAATTTACAAAGACGCACACCTTCTTTGCAAATCCTGTGATGCATGTCAAAGGGCCGGAAAAATAAGTCAACGTGATGAAATGCCACAAAATGTCATCCAAGTATGTGAAGTATTTGACATTTGGGGTATTGACTTTATGGGTCCATTTCCAAAATCTCATAATAATCTATATATACTCGTAGCCATTGATTATGTATCTAAATGGGCGGAAGCACAAGCTCTCCCAACTAACGATGCACGAGTTGTAGTCAACTTTTTAAAACGTCTTTTTGCAAGGTTTGGAACACCGAAAGCTTTAATAAGTGATCGGGGTACTCATTTCTGTAATAATCAACTTGAGAAAGTTCTTAAAAGATATGGAGTAACTCATAAAATCTCCACCGCATATCATCCACAAACAAGTGGACAAGTTGAAAATACAAACCGAGCTTTAAAACGTATTCTAGAGAAAACCGTAGGATCAAATCCGAAGGAATGGTCCATTAAATTGGAGGATGCACTCTGGGCTTTTAGAACAGCCTACAAAACTCCAATTGGAACCACACCTTTTAGACTTGTTTATGGAAAAGCATGTCATCTTCCAGTAGAAATTGAACACAAAGCATTTTGGGCTTTGAAAACATGTAATCTTGATTTACATGAAGCCGGACGTCTACGATTAAGTCAACTAAACGAATTAGAAGAATTAAGACATGAAGCATACGAAAATTCGTTAATCTATAAAGAAAGAACGAAGAAATGGCATGATAAAAGAATCAGAAGTTCAAAAGAATTCAAAGAAGGAGACAGAGTTCTTCTTTTCAATTCACGATTCAAGCTATTTCCTGGAAAATTGAAATCAAGATGGTCTGGACCATTCATAGTCAAAAGAGTTTTCCCATACGGAACGATAGAATTGATAAATTCAAATGGGATTGAATTTAAAGTTAATGGTCACAGAGTTAAACATTACATACAGGGTCCGATGGAAGTCGACAACGAAGTTAATCACAATTTCGACACCACAGCTAACTAAGTGTGGGGAGAATCAAGTCTTTAAAGGATAATATGTATTTCTGTTAGAGTTAGATTGTCTGTTTTCGTGTAGTTCTCGAAAATGGAACACGTATGGTCTTTCCCTAGCAGACCCTAAAGAACTAGTCTTCTCCCCCCATTCTGAATTTTTATTTTTTTTAGGTTTTTACGAAATGAAGACTGCCTGTGAATTAAACCATGGTCTAATGCTACACGCTTTGATCACTAAAAGAAATAATGACATACTACCGAGTGAATTAGTATCAGTAATCAGAGAAAGAATGGACGGAGTTAGAAAAGGATCCAGATGCGAAGATAATAAGTTACAATTTGGTAAAGGAAAATCAAAATCCGCAGCGAAAAGAAGAGCACGACACCTAGAAAGATGTCACAAATGCGGAAAATGGTCACATGGAGGTAAATGTTCAAATAATCAAACCTATTCAAATACCGAATTTGTTACTTTATGCAGAGACGGACCGTTCATATGTTTAGAAGAAAAGACAATGAATGCTCGAGGTTACGCCTATGCAGCCATGGAAAACCAATTAAACCGACTATCTTATGAATATAATAGATCATATAACTAAGAAATCTATTTCACAGGTATGTCTGTACAGTTTTTATTTTTATTTTTATTTTTAACCTTTTGATAATAAACGCTAATTTGTTCGCTAAAAAGTATTAAATTGGTATTAAATAAAATTAGGTTTGGCGACCGAAATTATTGATATCGTTCAAAAATTTATTACATCACTGCGAAATTTAACGTTTATTCTTAAGGTATAAATATCTTTAATCAATCAACCCAAAATATTTCAAAAATTCGTCATGAGTTAAATTAGGTCTTGGAACCGAAATTACTTTACCGAAAAGAGGGGCGCATATTTTTGATAATATTTGATTGATTAAAGTGGGATAAAAAGACAAAAAGATTTTTAATTTTATTTTTACCATGTTTTTAAAATTAACATTTAAATCTTAAATTAATATTGTAAACTTTGTAAAAACAATATATTTAAAATTGTAAATATTTGAAAAATTAATATAAGTTTGATATGAATTTATAAATTTTTAAATTAAGTTTGGTGTGAATTTTTAATTATTTTTAAAATATGAAATTTTAATTTTATGCATTTCAAATTTTAAGTTTGGTGTGAATTTTTAATTTTTAATTTTGAATTTTATATTTATGTTGTGTGAATTTAAAAACAAAAATTTACTTTATCTCATTAAGTTAAAAATATGATTTTTAAAATTCGTCGTAAGTTGAAGACTAGGTCTTTGAACCGAAATTGCTTTACCCGAGGAAGGGACGAGAACTTTTATTATCATTATTTTTAATCTTATTGATTTAAAGTATGCCAAAAACATTAAAAAACCCAAAAATCTTAGCTTTTAAAACAATCGCTACAAAAAGACAAATTTTAAAATTTTATCGAGGGACGGACTAGGACATCGATCCGAAACGACCTCGTCCTAATTAACAAGGGAAACAAAATTTTAAAATTAATTTCTTAATTGTTTTATAAGTTAAAGATTATAAAAAAAAAAAAAAAAAAAAGGGTAAACTCCGCGACTCGCGGAGTTTGCAGTGCAAAACCTCCGCGACTCGCGGAGGGATCAAAAATCAAAAAAAAAATTAAAAGAGCTGAACGATCAGTTCACTCTCCCACACACATAAACACCCAAATACTGCGAAAAAAGAACCCGAAAACCACCGAAAATCACCTCCAAAAATCTCAATTTTTAACCGTTAATCACCAAATTTTTTGCTAAAATCATGTTGAGAAGGATGATATCTAAGAACTATTCAAGAAAAACGGTAAATTTCTACACCTAAACACCATTTAATTCGAATTTTAGTGTTCTTGAGCTATTTTTCCCCAATTTGATTTTGATGCTTTTTAGTGTAATTAGACTTAAATTGTTTATGTATTATGCTTGTATAACCTAGATTGATGCTGTTTAACATGATTAGAAGCCTTAAACTTCAAATTTTGAATAATCTAGGGTTTGTGTTCTTGAGCAATTTGGGGCTTTTTGATATAAACAGGTTATGGCCGATTTTTGTCATGAATTGTTGCTAAATTGAGTAGTGTAACATGTCTAGGTAGTTAAATGATCCAAACTTTGAGCCTAAACATGATTTTGAGAATTAAAGTGGACTTTTTCAAGTCCAAAATTCATGAACTTGATTTTTGAAAGATAATGCCATTTGAGACTTGTTTATTTGCTAGTAATGATTATTTTGACATGTTATTTGAGTTGAATGCTTATGAACTTGGCGAAAATTTTCGTATATGCTTATTTGAAAAAGTGTAGATTTGATAAAAATGTGAAAATAAGCTTAAGTTTGATATAAATTGATAATGTCATTGTAATTATTTTGATTGATGATTTTGCTGACACTAATGCATATTTGGATGCACAAAATTTGTGTTTGATGTGTTTTGCAGAATGAAAGGGGTGAATCTTCATCCCAAGCCCGCCATGCTCCTGCTGAGAACTTGGAACAACAGGAGGTAGATAACTACTACAAGCAGGATGTACCTCATCCAGTCATGACCTTTTCAGATATGCACTTGGAACAGTTGCACCCGAACCTGCGATTTGACAGACTTTGGATAGATTATCCAAAATATCAACGGGGTTTGCATACTCTTCATTCCAAGGTTGTTGAGGTACCGAGGGTCATAGAATGGGGACCCTTGGAAGCTGTAGAATTGGCCGGGCCAATTAGGGAATTACTTGTACAGAGGTATGGTAATTCTTCTTTTAATGACTGGATATGTTTATTCACCATACGCAGACCTGTATATAAAGTATGGTGTGAAGAGTTGTTATGTAGTATAGAGTTGAATGATCGGGTAGCTAGTTTAACCGATCGTTCTTTTATTAGATTTTTGTTAGGCGGTTCGATGCGCCACATGTCTTTACTGGACATGGCTCAGGCTTTACGTATATATACGCCTGAGGAGTTAGCGTCTGCCGATTGTAGAGGATTGATACTAAACGGTAGAAAGATAGATGAGAATTTTGATACACACGGTGTGTGGAGTCAAATGACAAGCCATCACCGTTTCAAAGGGGGAAACTACTCTTATTTGGATATAGATAGAGCCGAATTAAGAGTAATACATAGGTTTTTAGCTAATTCGATTACACAAAGGGGTAAAAACAAAGAAAAGGTAAATGAACAAGATTTGTTTTACCATATGTGTATTCGAGACCCACACAGCGCTGTAAGTATACCATATTGTGTGGGTTATTATTTATCAGCTATGGTTCGGGGGATGCGTCCACATAGCATAATAGGAGGTGGTATTTTTATTACTTTGATTGGTGAATATCTCGGTGTGGATATAAGTCGGGGGGGATTATTAGTAGAAGAGCCGGAACCCCGCGACACTATAGGTTTAAATGTATACCATGGTGCGAAAGTTTTGAAGCGGCGAAATAACGCCGCAGTACGATACAATGGTAGACATCCACAGGTAGAGAGAAACCAGGAACAAGGTAATGTAGGAGGGGGGAATGAGATGCAAGAAATGCATAGGTTTATAGCTTCTCAGGAATACGAAAATGCTAGACAGAGAGCATTTGAAGATTGGCAAGTTCATCAGAACCAGATCATAGCGCATTGCCAACATATAGGTAGAAACTATATTCCTACACCGAAACCCGTCTTCCCTCCTTGGTCGATAGAGATGCAGCCACCATATCCTACGTATGACCCTGCTGAAGCATTCTATAACACTTATGGTTATGCGTGGAACCCCTATTGGTACCAATATCATCCTTAGTTTACTTTATATTTTTTTTTTTATTATTTTGTAATTTGTAATTATTGATGCATTTAATATTTTTGTTAATATTGTAATCATTTTTATAATTATCTAACTTTTATTCTTAGATTTTAATAATTTTTGAATGTGGGGTAATAAACCAAACTTCAAAAATATGTATATATGTTTGCAGTTTATCTTATGTACACGACAGGGTAAAACAACGCATTTTCAAAGACTGGCATTAAGTTCAGCAAAAGCAACTAATTTTGACGACAAGATGCAAAATATATGTGAAATAACAACAAGACGAAATGAACAAATGATGTGCACCATTTATCATTCAGCAAACAAACGCCAATATATTTGGAAACTTTGGTAAAAATTTAATCATTTTCACACAAATCACCCTCAATAATTTAAATTGTTACTGATTTCTTGCAAATGAGGGCATTGCAAGATCTTAAGTGTGAGAAGGGATTAAATTCTTTCGGATTTTAAAATTTTTATATTAAACACTTGGTTACCATTAAAAATACTAGTAAAGCAGTAGTTGTATTAGAATCTAGTGCTCTCTGATAAAAAAGAACAGCCCTAGTCTTATATACTGACTACCCAATTCTAGTAAAATTTTTCAAAATTTTCAATTAAATGAATTAAAATCATGTTTATACATATTTATGAACGATAAAACTAGGTTTTAACACCGAAATTATTGTTACCTCGGAAAGGACATAAATTGAGAAACAAACTAAAATGTTAAAATTCATTTAAAATGGAATAGAGGACGATAAAAAGGAAAATAAAAGCCAAGTGTGGGAAAATTTACCAAATTATTTTAAACATATGTCACATATATCTGTAACAAATAACTGAAAATACTTTTGCTTTGGACTAAACTAAACTGTTTTACCCAATGAAAGAAAAGAAGAGATGGATCTACACGATGAATCAATTCCATCATTAAAAGGAAGTAAAGTCTTCCGAAAAAGACACGCGCTTCTTGATTTAGGTCATGAAGTTGTCGTCCAGACCAGCTGTAGGTTGACGAAAAATCTAGAAAAGTCATCACTAAAATCAGCAGGAAATCCACGGACCTCAGCATCAAACAGGGTCGCCAAGTGGTCAGATTTATCCTAACCATGAGAAGGATTTATCTCGTACAATGGGGAGGCACCGTGCAAATTAGCTTGATAAGACTAATGAATCAGATCCCCAGAAAGGATAATCTCCTTAAAGATTAAAAATCAGCTTTTAAGACTGATATTACTCAATCCTTGAGATTGACCTTAAAGATTGAGAATTCAAACTCATGGAATTCAATGATATCTAAACTCGAGCTTAAACGAGAAAATATTTTGATCAAAATTACAAACCGATTTGTTTTCTGAAAACCCTATTTTCAATACGTTCATTACGATTGAACGTAAAATCCTAGGAATTCACCTGGAATTCATTAGGTCACCTGAACTAAATCGGGTGTCAACCGTAAGAACGGTGGTTGCATAGCATGGTCAAAGACAGGACCTTGTGCCAGACCGACAAATTATAAGGGTAAGCTTTACTATTGCTCCTACCAAGGATAGTAATTGCGTCCGACACTTTATAGACCATAATCAAAAGCATGTCACGGGACATTGCCTTAAACAGTTGCTTGTTCAACGCTTTCCTTTACAACCGGACGGTAGTTTGCCGAAAGGTAATATACGGAACAAGTAAACTGGACGTGTTGCTTTCCAAATACAAGGTTAGCAAGTGGGTGACACAAAACCGCAAGTTTTGAGCTAAAATTTTCAAATCTGAAACCCACCAAACCCACAAAAATATTTTGCAAACACCGGTAAAGGGTTATTCCGGAAAACTTATCTAGGGTAAAAACTAGATTTAATTTTCAAAAGATCAAATGTTTTCATAAAGATCCAATTTCCTTAATGGATCTAAATTTTTATAGTCATGTGGGACTGTAAACCATATCGTTACTACCATTGTTTATACCGCCGTATAGAAATCACTGATGTACAAAGTGTGAAGAATAAAGAAGTGATTCTAGTATTTCAAGACGATATTGCTTGAGGACAAGCAACGCTCAAGTGTGGGAATATTTGATAATGCTAAAAACGAACATATATTTCATAGCATTATTCCTCAAGAAAGACAAGCTTTTAGTTGCAATTGTTCTATTTACAAGTGATATTCGTTTAAATAATAAAAGGTGAAGACAAAAGACAGATTCGACGAATTGAAGACGCAAACGACCAAAAAGCTCAAAAGTACAAAAGACAATCAAAAAGGTTCCAATTATTGATAAGAAACGTCTCGAAATCACAAGAGTACAAGATTCAAAACGCAAAGTACAAGATATTAAATTGTACGCGAGGACGTTCGAAAATCCGGAACCGGGACCAGAGTCAACTCTTAACGCTCGACGCAACGGACTAAAAATTATAAGTTAACTATGTATATAAATATAATATAATATATAATTAATTATATTAATTATATATATATTATATATATATATTAAAAACCGTCGGCAGCAAGAAACTCCAAGGGTGTGAGCTGTAAATATATCTCCGCGACTCGCGGAGTTTTAAGGGCATTTTGCCGCGAGTCGCGGAGCCCCAATTTTCAACTATGGCTATAAAGCCAACCGAATTCTGATCAAATTTCATATCTTATTTTCTCTATCTCTCTCAATATATACGATATATATATATATATTTATATTTTAATTTTAATTTTAATTTTAATTCTAATAATAAGGGTATGTTAGCGAATGTTGTAAGGGTGTAAGTCGAAATTCTGTCCGTGTAACGCTACGCTATTTTTAATCATTGTAAGTTATGTTCAACCTTTTTACATTAATGTCTCGTAGCTAAGTTATTATTATGCTTATTTAAAACGAAGTAATCATGATGTTGGGCTAATTACTAAAATTGGGTAATTGGGCTTTGTACCATAATTGGGGTTTGGACAAAAGAACGACACTTGTGGAAACTAGACTATGGGCTATTAATGGGTTTTATATTTGTTTAACTAAATGAAAGTTTGTTAATGTTAATATAAAGATTTACAATTGGGCGTCCCTATAAATTACCATATACACTCGATCGGACACGATGGGCGGGGTATTTATATGTACGAATAATCGTTCATTTAACCGGACACGGGAATGGATTAATAGCCACTAGAATAATTAAAACAGGGGTGAAATTACATTCAAGGGTAATTGGTGTAATTGTTAACAAAGTAGTAAAACCTTGGTTTACACGCAGTCGATAACCTGGTGTATTCATTAAACAAAGTATTAAAACCTTGTTACAATTCGAATCCCCAATTAGTTGGAATATTTATCTTCGGGTATAATAATAATTTGACAAGGACACTTGCAATTTATATTTATGACTGATGGACTGTTATGGACAAAAACCAGACGGACATATTAAATAATCCAGGACAAAGGACAATTAACCCATGGGCATAAAACTAAAATCAACACGTCAAACATCATGATTACGGAAGTTTAAATAAGCATAATTCTTTTATTTCATATTTAATTTCCTTTATTTTATATTTAATTGCACTTCTAATTATCGCACTTTTATTTATTTTATTTTATCGCACTTTTAATTATCGTACTTTTTTAATTATCGCAAGTTTATTTTATCGCACTTTTATTATTCGCAATTTCATTATCATTATTTACTTTTTAATTTAAGTCTTGTATTTATTTTATATTTTACATTAGGTTTTAACTGCGACTAAAGTCTTAAAATCGACAAACCGGTCATTAAACGGTGAAAACCCCCCTTTATAATAATAATATTACTTATATATATATTTGTATTTTTATAAAAGTAAACTAATATAGCGTTGAGCTTTGTTTAAAGATTTCCCTGTGGAACGAACCGGACTTACTAAAAACTACACTACTGTACGATTAGGTACACTGCCTATAAGTGTTGTAGCAAGGTTTAAGTATATCCATTCTATAAATAAATAAATATCTTGTGTAAAATTGTATCGTATTTAATAGTGTTTTCCTAGTAAAATAATAACTATTTTATATACACCTCGCTTCGCATCAGAGTTGTTTTTGATCGAAAATGTGTGGAGGCTTTTTGTGGTTGGTGAGAATGGTATCTTTGGTCCCATAAAGATAGTGTCTCCACATTTTAAGTGCAAAAACAACGGTTCCTAATTCCAGTTCGTGTGTCAAGTAGTTTCATTAGTGAGATTTCAATGGTCAAGAAGAGTAGGCAATAACTTTCCTTCATGGTATTAACACACACCCGAAACCTTGTTTGGAGGCGTCACAACATGCAACAAAATCATCAGTGCCTTTGAGAAGAGATAGGATAGGTGTGGTGGTAAACTTCTTCTTAAAGATATGAAATGTCGATTCTTGTTCGACGGACCAAACGAATTTCTTTCCTTCGTGAGTTAACGAGGTTAAGTGTCGAGAATGCAGAAAAGTCAGAAATGAATCTTCGGTATACCTGACAAGATCCAATAATTTACGAATATAAGTCGGAGTCGTGAGGGTTTCCCAATTACGTATGGCTTGATTTATGCGGGATCGACTTTTATACCTCGACTACTAATAACATGGTCTAAAATTTGGACTTCGTTAGCCAAAATTCACACTTGGAGACTTTGGCATAAAGTTGTTCCTTCTCTAGAGTTCGTGCGTAAGACGAAGATGTTGTTCGTTTTCTCCCTCGCTTGAATTGAATAGGTTAAGACATCACCTATGGATATGATAACGGATTTGTCTAGATAAGTTTACATACGCGATTTATAAGGCCCATGAATACGGACGAAGCCTTAGTTAAACTGAACGACACTAAAAGAAATTCTTATCTATCACAACAAGTTCGGAAAGTGGTTTTGGAGACATCTTCTCCCTTAACCCTTAATTGATGATAACCCGAATGGAGGTCGATTTTGGAATACACACGGAATCCTTGTAATTGATCAGGAGGTCATTGATACGGGGGAAAGGATATCGGTTCTTAACCGAAAAATATTTAGTTCATGATAATCAATACATATTTGTGGGGAAACATTTTCTTCCTAACGAATAGGTTTTGAGCTCCCTAGTTCTATAGGTATCAAGTCAATTTCAAACTTTTTACCCAAAAAGTTCAACGTACACCCTCTAATAAAATTTTCGGCCCGCAATAGTTTTTCGTTGGTCACCTGAATGATATAAGTAGTATCTAAGGGAAGTGGTAGAGTGCTAAAAGAATGAGTCAAAGCATCGGATATAAAACATTCATCGGCACCCGAATCGTAACAAATATAAGAGTTGTTGAGAAGAAACGTACCCATGACTAGTTCATTGTCATCTCGGGCATCCTTGCCGTTAGTGTTGAAAGCTCAACGGCGTGCGTTGGTTTTAACTTTATTCTTTGGGCATGCATTTCTAAAATGACCCGGTTGGCCACATTCGAAACAAACACCCGTTTTTGGCACATTTGGCCCCTTTTGGGCGACGGGGGCGGTACTTTACAATCATGGGCCACATGGCCACTTCTTTGACATTTGTTGCAAAATGGTTTGCAACATTCACCCAAATGATGTTTGTGACACTTTTTACACGAAGGTAGGTTTCCGGCATACCCTTTCTTGCCGTCGGAGGTGAGAGGCTTCTTGGCGAAGTTGTTGTTGTTATAGTTGCTTGATTGAGAGGCTTTCCATTTTCTTTTATTACCACCCAATTGATTCTCAGCCGTTGGTGTCGGCACTTCAAATTCATCCACCGTTTCTATAAATTGGCGGGCCATCGTTAAAGACTCTTGTAGGTTAGCGGGTTTGGATGATATTACCTCATGTTGAATGATCTTCGGGAGGCCATCTATATAAAGTTCAACTCTTAGGGATTCGAGAGTCATGAGGTTTGGACACATTAAGACTAGTTCGACAAACCGTTGATTATAAGCTTCGAGATCATTCCTGACTGTTTTTAAATTTCTTAGCCCCTGTTCGAGCCTTCGAGCCTCGTCTCGCGGGAAGTATTCGGTGATCATTCTTTCTCTTAGTTCGGTCCAAGAGAGTGTGTGGGCTTCATCGGTACCCACCGATTGTACATACGTGTTCCACCATGAGAGAGCAATACCGGCCAAAGTGAGGGTGGAAAACTTGACCTTATCTTGGTCCTGACAACCGCTTATGCTAAAAACGGCTTCTGTTTGTTCAAACCATCAGGTGAGAGCAACCGGTCCCCCGGTTCCATCGAAAGTGGGAGGTTTGCACCCCATGAAGTTCTTGTAGGAGCACCCCTCATTTGAATTACCGGCTCCATGATTGTTGTTGTTGGAGGAGGAGTTACCGGCCATGGCCGCATCCACGGCGGTGACTATCATTCGTTGAAAAGCTTGTTCGAGAGTCTCGGGAAGTGTATTGTGTTGACCTCGGTGTGCCATTGTTCCTTGAAAACGCAAGAATATCGTTGATTAGTATTCTAAATAATACTAATCGTGATGTGGAATAAGGATAAAGAGAAAATTTTCCTTGACTCTCCTTAAATTCTTTATGTCAAAATGTCGGAATGTTCATATGAGTCACCGTAATATAATCCCGGCAATTATATTACCCTAATTCATATGTGCATTCGACATTATTTCACAAAGTCAAGGTGGCGTGTCAATCAAATTAAACAACGTGAGATCAAGATGGAATAAGAGTTAGATTTAAATGAAAGAGTTCGAGTATAAATGCACAAGTAGTCAAGTAAGTCCTACTTCAAGTCTATATGCCGGTTGTAGTCTAGACTCACTAATGCACCCTATAACTCGAGGTTGACACCAATGAACTCTAAATCCCTACAACCAATGCTCTGATACCATCTGTAGTGACCGACAAAATCGTCATTGACGGCGCCATCTACTTTGGTCCCGTTACGTGGTCATAAGTCTTTAAAATAACGTTTGACCAAAACATGTCGCATTCATTTTAAATGTAAGGATTGTTTCAAAGTTTACAAGAATAGTTCAACCATTAGTTACGTTACAAAGTTATAAGTACAAATGAAACCTATGCGACACAGTTTAAAATAAAGTCAAAAGACGCTCCATGTATGCATATATACTCGATATCCAATGCTAGTATCAAAAAAAATGAGCGGAAGCATATATCACATATCGTTCAAAGACCTGAGAAAAACAAAGAAATCTGTCAACGAAAACGTTGGTGAAATCATAGGTTTAAGTAAGTAAGTAAGTAAGTAAGTACAAATGAACCACAAGATTTATATCATTCAATAATAGTAAACCATTCCAAAAATTGTTATCACGAGCACCCAATTATCAAGGCTTAACTTCCCTTCCATAGAACCCCATCACAATAGTGTTAGAACATACACTATTTCTCGAAAATATATTTCATCCGAAGTAACGGTAGCGAACCGTCCGAATGAGGGTTTGTCCAACCCATATGGCCATATAACATAAGTTCTCGCTTACACCCAGCAAGTGTAACTAATGATAATCGAATTGAGGATTTTTGTTCTAACTCGTATGTAGAATGTTTGTTTTTGTACTTGTGTTCACTTTGTAAAATGAAACTTTTATGTTTTCTCATCCCAATTGTAAGTTTAAAAGAGTAAAGGTGGGACTATGATCTCACCTTGAGTGCACGAGTAATAAAGTAATTCACAAGTAAACGTGTGCAAGGGCAATTGCTAGTCTTGACCTAAACAAGTAGGTTGTATCAATAACAGTAAACACGATGGGTCAAAGTTGTTCAATTAGTCCTATGGCTCGTTACGACTCGATTATATAGCATGTGAATCAAATTGTCATATTTCATGCAAGATATAAGTATACAAGAAGATTAGAACGGTTTAAACAAGTATTGGTTAAGTTTGGACAAAAGTCAACTTTGGTCAAGTCAAAGTCAACGAAAAAGTCAACACGTTCGGGTCGGGTCTCGAACTATTTTTCTGAGGTTTTTAATCATATATAAGCATGTTATAACAAGTTACATGTGAATCGGAGGTGCGTAGCATAGCAAACATTTTTCGTAAAAGTGTAAGTTTGATCAGAATCCAAACACGCCTAATGCCGCGTCGCTACCAAGGATGGCCGCGCCGCGACACTAGTGTTCAAGTCTCGAGCCAAAACTCATTTTATCATAACAAATGAACCGTAAACACTTAAAATGCATACCATACATCGTTGGAAAGGTATTTTGACCGGGAATACAACTAATCACATATCATCAAACAATTACATCATTTAAATGACCAAATCCTCGTCGAATGATCGTTAAAAGTTCATCATTGAAGTTTCAAGTTCGTAAAACGCATTTTATGATTCGGGAATCCAATTTACACATACGATATGCCGTTTCGAAGGTAATTAAATATACATTGCAACTAAACACTTACTAACAACATTAACAAGCATTCAATGCATCATAAGTTCATTTTAAAAGCTATCAAACCCTAACCAAGAATTACAAAATCAATAATCATGTTAGTGAAGTTTTCCAAGTCAACCTACACACCAAATTGAAGCTAATGATGCTAGTAATACATTTAACATATGAACTTTAACATTTAAACAACATTTAATCATCCAAAATCAAAGATTAAGCACACCCATTTCAAGTGTTCATGCTAGTTACTCAAAATAACAAATCGAGCAAACTAAATACATATTCATGTTAGACTTGAGCCATAGACACTAATTAACACATTTTTAAGTTTAAAAGATCAAGAACAAGAAAATTCAGTGTTTTTAGGAAGTTATCCAAATGTGATGAAGTTGGTATGGAATCGAAGAGGAAGATGCAAGGATTCCAAATATGTAATTTATTTTGTTGCTAGCTCCCTAGATCGAATTTAGATGATGAATCCTTGAGTTGGTGTTTGAGAGAAAAAAAAAGTGGAAGTAGTGAGGAGATAAGGGAAAGTGAGAGGTTGGTGGTGGATGGTGGGTGACTAGTTAACCAAATTTGGCCAAGTGCCAAGATTAGTCCATCAAGTTTGTAGTCAGGTGCGGGAAATAACCGAACGAATTATTTTAAAACGCTAGAGTAAATGAGAGATGTTATAATCCAATAATGATAAAATTAAGAACGTTAACCAACGGAGGATACGAATCTAGATACGAAAGATGTTATTAAAATAAAAAGACGGGCGTTAAAATAATTTTAACGGAAAAATGCGGGATGTTACAATATTGAGGCGTGTGCTGTTAAGGCTTATGTTATCGGTGGTACTGGTGTTGATGTTGGTGGTACTGTTGGTGCCGGTGATGTTGGTGAAGCTGGTACATTTTGCACCATATTTTCCAAGGCTACAACTTGGGTGCGAAGCTCGTTGACTTATTACTCCGGGATGATTGTCGGTAGGAACGAGCGAGTAAATAAGGTTTTGAATTTGAGATAGTATATAATCATGGCGAGATATTCGAGAAATGAGGGTGAAAATGGTGTTTCGGACTGGTTTGCCATTAAGTGCTTCAGGTTCTTCGCCAAGAGGTGAATTCGGTTGGTGGTAATGATCGCCTTCTTCGCGTCTCCATTGATTAAGTCGACTACGAACTCAGCCCCAATTCATCCTGAATTGATGATGGCTGATTGACCGATCCATTCCGGTTACACTGCTTTCGGAGCTTGAGTCGAAATCCATAACGGAATAGCTGTCGGAATAACTATTTGAATAGCTATCGAAATCTGAGGGACTCGAACTGGTTGAGGGATTCATCTCGTACGATCAGATAAAGGATTTTAGATAAGAAATAGATTATAGGATGTAGATTAGTACCCTGCAATACATAGTTTACATATGCATATATAACACTAAAATCCCATAAGTTATGGATGAATCTACGGAAGCTGTCAGGTAAAGTCTATAGTAACATATACGCTAAGATATGAATTTTTTCTATACACTATCGATGTACTAACTGCAGTAAGACGCGTCTAGACTAAGATTGATAAGCAGGTAATTTTCGACACGAAATGATAAGCAAGACTTTTGACATGCAGACACGGTCGAAGTCCAGACTCACTAATGCATCTTAACAACTATCAGTTAGACACACTAATGTAAGACCTGGTTTGCTAAGACCACCGTTCTGATACCAACTTTAATGACCCGTCCTAATCCATCTGGACGAATACATTACATTTGGTTACATCGCGAGGTACTTGACCTCTATATGATACATTTTACAAACATTGCATTGGTTTTTAAAAGACAAACTTTCATTACATCGAAAGTTGACGGCATGCATACCATTTCATAATATATCCAACTATAATTGACTTAATAATAATCTTGATGAACTCAACGACTCGAATGTAACGTCTTTTGAAATATGTCATGAATGACTCCAAGTAATATCTCTAAAATGAGCAAATGCACAACGGAAGATTTCTTTCATACCTGAGAATAAACATGCTTTCAAGTGTCAACCAAAAGGTTGGTGAGTTCATAGTTTATCATAAACATTCATTTCTATCATTTTAATAGACCACAAGATTTCATATATTTAATTGTACACGTAAACCGAGTACAAAATAACACGCGTAATCTGCGAATTAAAAATCATTCATATGGTGAACGCTTGATAACCGACTTAACTTTAATGCATAGAATATCCCCAAACAGAACCTCTCGTCTGTATAATAATAATAATCTCGAAGTACTAAAGCATCCGTACCCCGGATAGGACTTGTCAAGGTCCATAGATCTATCTTTAGGATTCGCGTTGATTAGGGACCATACCCCTTTCCTAATCATTAGGTTACCAAGCTAAAAAGGGGTGATATTCAATATTCACAATCCAGCCATAGAATGTAGTTTTTGATCACTTGTGTCTATTTCGTAAAACATTAGTAAAATCAGCGTATGTATTCTCAGTCCCAAAAATATATATAAAAAGGGAGTAATGAAACTCACAATACTGTATTTTGTAGTAAAAATACATATGATGAAACTGAATAATGCAGGGTTGGCCTTGGATTCACGAACCTATATCATTTGGATATTTATTAATACACAAAATCGCAATCGAATAAGTTTATATATTAATATAATTTACTAATTATATCATTTTTATATTAATAATATATATACGTCTCATATATCATTTTGTATATAAAACTGGAAATTTTGTTATGTTATATGTTTTAAATATATTTTTATAAGTATATATATCATTTGTTTGTTAAAAATAGTATTGATAGTAATACTAAAATTATATTAATATTGATATAAATGATAATAATTATAATACTTAATATTACTAAATAAGGTATTATTGTTACTAATTATATTAATGATAATAATAATGATATTTATAATAATAACTATAAAAATATAAATTTTTCGGTTAATGATACTTAGAATAATGATTTTAGTAGTTATATATTAGTAGTACTCGTTATTATATAAATAATCATACTTATAATGATAATATTAATAAACATATTCATGATAATAATATTAAAGTTTTAAATTTAATAGAAATATCATAATTAATACTTATGAAAATAATAATAATAATAATTGATATAATACTTATAATTACGATAATAATAATAATAATGATAATAATAACAATTATAATACTTTTTAAAAATAACAATAACTAATAATAGTAATAATAACAACAACAACAACAACAACAACAACAACAACAATAATAATCATCATTTTCATATAATATCAATAATACTAGTAACAATAATAATAACTAAGATCATAACAATAATAATGATAATAATTATAGTTTTAGTAGTAATAATAATAATAATAATAATAATAATAATAATAATAATAATAATAATAATAATAATAATAATAATAATAGTAGTAATAATAAAAGAAAGTGAGGCTACCTTAGAAGAAGCTAAAAAAATAAACGTCCAAGCCTAGAATCGAACCCGAGACCTCTCGGTTACACATAAACACCCATAACCATGCTTCCGTGCCCTTTCTTTTCTGATTTAAAACCAAATAAATTAAATATAACCCGTCTGATATTTATCCTATTTTCTTCTTCTTCTCCAAAAACAAATCAAATGACCAGAGGTATTTCAACCATAGCAGCGAATTCATTGATTTGATTTAAGACTTTAAATTGAAACAGAAATACTCGGTTGTGGTTTATATCGATTAAAAGAACAGAAAAAAAAATGTAACAGCATAGCAGAAGCTGTACGCGAAGAAAGAAAATATATATGAACTCAACATTCGATTTTTGGTTTTAAGACTGTTTTAGATAAAAAATTTTACATGAAGTAGGTGTAGTGACCCGAACTTTTCCATGTTTATATATATTATTTGAGATTGATATTTACATGATTAAATGTTTCCAACATGTTAAGCAATCAAACTTGTTAAGACTTGATTAATTGAAATATGTTTCATATAGACAATTGACCACCCAAGTTGACCGGCGATTCACGAACGTTAAAACTTGTAAAAACGACATGACAATATATATATGGATATACATATGGTTAACATGAGATTATGATAAGTAAGTATCTCCATAAGTATATTAACAATGAGTTACATACATATAAACAAGACTACTAACTTAAGGATTTCGAAACGAGACATATATGTAACGATTATCGTTGTAACGACATTTAAATGAATATATATCATATTAAGATATATTAATATATCATAATATCATGATAATATAATAATTTAAAATCTCATTTGATATTATAAACATTGGGTTAACAACATTTAACAAGATCGTTAACCTAAAGGTTTCAAAACAACATTTACATGTAACGACTAACGATGACTTAACGACTCAGTTAAAATGTATATACATGTAGTGTTTTAATATGTATTCATACACTTTTGAAAGAATTCAAGACACTTATCAAAATACTTCTACTTAACAAAAATGCTTACAATTACATCCTCGTTCAGTTTCATCAACAATTCTACTCGTATGCACCCGTATTCGTACTCGTACAATACACAGCTTTTAGATGTATGTACTATTGGTATATGAAATGTCCCGTTCTTATTGATTAAAAACGTTCCATATTAATTGATTTCGTTGCGAGGTTTTGACCTCTATATGAGACGTTTTTCAAAGACTGCATTCATTTTAAAACAAACCATAACCTTTATTTCATCAATAAAGGTTTAAAAAGCTTTACGTAGATTATCAAATAATGATAATCTAAAATATCCTGTTTACACACGACCATTACATAATGGTTTACAATACAAATATGTTACAACAAAATAAGTTTCTTGAATGCAGTTTTTACACAATATCATACAAGCATGGACTCCAAATCTCGTCCTTATTTAAGTATGCGATAGCGGAAGCTCTTAATAATCACCTGAGAATAAACATGCTTAAAACGTCAACAAAAATGTTGGTGAGTTATAGGTTTAACCTATATATATCAAATCATAATAATAGACCACAAGATTTCATATTTCAATACACATCCCATACATAGAGATAAAAATCATTCATATGGTGAACACCTGGTAACCGACATTAACAAGATGCATATATAAGAATATCCCCATCATTCCGGGACACCCTTCGGATATGATATAAATTTCGAAGTACTAAAGCATCCGGTACTTTGGATGGGGTTTGTTAGGCCCAATAGATCTATCTTTAGGATTCGCGTCAATTAGGGTGTCTGTTCCCTAATTCTTAGATTACCAGACTTAACAAAAAGGGGCATATTCGATTTCGATAATTCAACCATAGAATGTAGTTTCACGTACTTGTGTCTATTTTGTAAATCATTTATAAAACCTGCATGTATTCTCATCCCAAAAATATTAGATTTTAAAAGTGGGACTATAACTCACTTTCACAGATTTTTACTTCGTCGGGAAGTAAGACTTGGCCACTGGTTGATTCACGAACCTATAACAATATATACATATATATCAAAGTATGTTCAAAATATATTTACAACACTTTTAATATATTTTGATGTTTTAAGTTTATTAAGTCAGCTGTCCTCGTTAGTAACCTACAACTAGTTGTCCACAGTTAGATGTACAGAAATAAATCGATAAATATAATCTTGAATCAATCCACGACCCAGTGTATACGTATCTCAGTATTGATCACAACTCAAACTATATATATTTTGGAATCAACCTCAACCCTGTATAGCTAACTCCAACATTCACATATAGAGTGTCTATGGTTGTTCCGAAATATATATAGATGTGTCGACATGATAGGTCAAAACATTGTATACGTGTCTATGGTATCTCAAGATTACATAATATATAATACAAGTTGATTAAGTTATGGTTGGAATAGATTTGTTACCAATTTTCACGTAGCTAAGATGAGAAAAATTATCCAATCTTGTTTTACCCATAACTTCTTCATTTTAAATCCGTTTTGAGTGAATCAAATTGCTATGGTTTCATATTGAACTCTATTTTATGAATCTAAACAAAAAAAGTATAGGTTTCTAGTCGGAAAAATAAGTTACAAGTCGTTTTTGTAAAGGTAGTCATTTCAGTCGAAAGAACGACGTCTAGATGACCATTTTAGAAAACATACTTCCACTTTGAGTTTAACCATAATTTTTGGATATAGTTTCATGTTCATAATAAAAATCATTTTCTCAGAATAACAACTTTTAAATCAAAGTTTATCATAGTTTTTAATTAACTAACCCAAAACAGCCCGCGGTGTTACTACGACGGCGTAAATCCGGTTTTACGGTGTTTTTCGTGTTTCCAGGTTTTAAATCATTAAGTTAGAATATCATATAGATATAGAACATGTGTTTAGTTGATTTTAAAAGTCAAGTTAGAAGGATTAACTTTTGTTTGCGAACAAGTTTAGAATTAACTAAACTATGTTCTAGTGATTACAAGTTTAAACCTTAGAATAAGATAGCTTTATATGTATGAATCGAATGATGTTATGAACATCATTACTACCTTAAGTTCCTTGGATGAACCTACTGGAAAAGAGAAAAATGGATCTAGCTTCAATGGATCCTTGGATGGCTCAAAGTTCTTGAAGCAAAATCATGACACGAAAACAAGTTCAAGTAAGATCATCACTTGAAATAAGATTGTTATAGTTATAGAAATTGAACCAAAGTTTGAATATGATTATTACCTTGTATTAGAATGATAACCTACTGTAAGAAACAAAGATTTCTTGAGGTTGGATGATCACCTTACAAGATTGGAAGTGAGCTAGCAAACTTGAAAGTATTCTTGATTTTATGAAACTAGAACTTTTGGAATTTATGAAGAACACTTAGAACTTGAAGATAGAACTTGAGAGAGTTCAATTAGATGAAGAAAATTGAAGAATGAAAGTGTTTGTAGGTGTTTTTGGTCGTTGGTGTATGGATTAGATATAAAGGATATGTAATTTTGTTTTCATGTAAATAAGTCATGAATGATTACTCATATTTTTGTAATCTTATGAGATATTTCATGCTAGTTGCCAAATGATGGTTCCCACATGTGTTAGGTGACTCACATGGGCTGCTAAGAGCTGATCATTGGAGTGTATATACCAATAGTACATACATCTAAAAGCTGTGTATTGTACGAGTACGAATACGGGTGCATACGAGTAGAATTGTTGATGAAACTGAACGAGAATGTAATTGTAAGCATTTTTGTTAAGTAGAAGTATTTTGATAAGTGTATTGAAGTCTTTCAAAAGTGTATAAATACATATTAAAACACTACATGTATATACATTTTAACTGAGTCGTTAAGTCATCGTTAGTCGTTACATGTAAGTGTTGTTTTGAAACCTTTAGGTTAACGATCTTGTTAAATGTTGTTAACCCAATGTTTATAATATCAAAAGAGATTTTAAATTATTATATTATCATGATATTATGATGTATAATATATCTCAGTATGATGTATATACAGTTAAATGTCGTTACAACGATAATCGTTACATATATGTCTCGTTTCAAAATCATTAAGTTAGTAGTCTTGTTTTTACATATGTAGTTCATTGTTAATATAATTAATGATATGTTTACTTATCATAATATCATGTTAACTATATATATAACCATATATATGTCATCATATAGTTTTTTTTACAAGTTTTAACGTTCGTGAATCACCGGTCAACTTGGGTGGTCAATTGTCTATATGAAACCTATTTCAATTAATCAAGTCTTAACAAGTTTGATTGCTTAACATGTTGGAAACATTTAATCATGTAAATATCAATCTTAATTAATTTATATAAACTTGGAAAAGTTCGGGTCACTACAGTACCTACCCGTTAAATAAATTTCGTCCCGAAATTTTAAGCTGTTGAAGGTGTTGACAAATCTTCTGGAAATAGATGCGGGTATTTCTTCTTCATCTGATCTTCACGCTCCCAGGTGAACTCGGGTCCTCTACGAGCATTCCATCGAACCTTAACAATTGGTATCTTGTTTTGCTTAAGTCTTTTAACCTCACGATCCATTATTTCGACGGGTTCTTCGATGAATTGGAGTTTTTTGTTGATTTGGATTTCATCTAACGGAATAGTGAGATCTTCTTTAGCAAAACATTTCTTCAAATTCGAGACGTGGAAAGTGTTATGTACAGCCGCGAGTTGTTGAGGTAACTCAAGTCGGTAAGCTACTGGTCCGACACGATTAATAATCTTGAATGGTCCAATATACCTTGGATTTAATTTCCCTCGTTTACCAAATCGAACAACGCCTTTCCAAGGTGCAACTTTAAGCATGACCATCTCTCCAATTTCAAATTCTATATCTTTTCTTTTAATGTCAGCGTAGCTCTTTTGTCGACTTTGGGCGGTTTTCAACCGTTGTTGAATTTGGATGATCTTCTCGGTAGTTTCTTGTATAATCTCCGGACCCGTAATCTGTCTATCCCCCACCTCACTCCAACAAATTGGAGACCTGCACTTTCTACCATAAAGTGCTTCAAACGGCGCCATCTCAATGCTTGAATGGTAGCTGTTGTTGTAGGAAAATTCTGCTAACGGTAGATGTCGATCCCAACTGTTTCCGAAATCAATAACACATGCTCGTAGCATGTCTTCAAGCGTTTGTATCGTCCTTTCGCTCTGCCCATCAGTTTGTGGATGATAGGCAGTACTCATGTCTAGACGAGTTCCTAATGCTTGCTGTAATGTCTGCCAGAATCTTGAAATAAATCTGCCATCCCTATCAGAGATAATAGAGATTGGTATTCCATGTCTGGAGACGACTTCCTTCAAATACAGTCGTGCTAACTTCTCCATCTTGTCATCTTCTCTTATTGGTAGGAAGTGTGCTGATTTGGTGAGACGATCAACTATTACCCAAATAGTATCAAAACCACTTGCAGTCCTTGGCAATTTAGTGATGAAATCCATGGTAATGTTTTCCCATTTCCATTCCGGGATTTCGGGTTGTTGAAGTAGACCTGATGGTTTCTGATGCTCAGCTTTGACCTTAGAACACGTCAAACATTCTCCTACGTATTTAGCAACATCGGCTTTCATACCCGGCCACCAAAAATGTTTCTTGAGATCCTTGTACATCTTCCCCGTTCCAGGATGTATTGAGTATCTGGTTTTATGAGCTTCTCTAAGTACCATTTCTCTCATATCTCCAAATTTTGGTACCCAAATCCTTTCAGCCCTATACCGGGTTCCGTCTTCCCGAATATTAAGATGCTTCTCCGATCCTTTGGGTATTTCATCCTTTAAATTTCCCTCTTTTAAAACTCCTTGTTGTGCCTCCTTTATTTGAGTAGTAAGGTTATTATGAATCATTATATTCATAGATTTTACTCGAATGGGTTCTCTGTCCTTCCTGCTCAAGGCATCGGCTACCACATTTGCCTTCCCCGGGTGGTAACGAATCTCAAAGTTGTAATCATTCAATAATTCAATCCACCTACGCTGCCTCATATTCAGTTGTTTCTGATTAAATATGTGTTGAAGACTTTTGTGGTCGGTATATATAATACTTTTAACCCCATATAAGTAGTGCCTCCAAGTCTTTAATGCAAAAACAACTGCGCCTAATTCCAAATCATGCGTCGTATAATTTTGCTCGTGAATCTTCAATTGTCTAGAGGCATAAGCAATCACCTTCGTTCGTTGCATTAATACACAACCGAGACCTTGCTTTGATGCGTCACAATAAATCACAAAATCATCATTCCCTTCAGGCAATGACAATATAGGTGCCGTAGTTAGCTTTTTCTTCAATAACTGAAACGCTTTCTCTTGTTCATCCTTCCATTCAAATTTCTTCCTTTTATGCGTTAATGCAGTCAAGGGTTTTGCTATTCTGGAAAAGTCTTGGATGAACCTTCTGTAGTAACCAGCTAGTCCTAAAAACTGGCGTATGTGTTTCGGAGTTTTCGGGGTTTCCCACTTTTCAACAGTTTCTATCTTTGCCGGATCCACCTTAATACCTTCTTTGTTCACTATGTGACCGAGGAATTGAACTTCTTCCAACCAAAATGCACACTTTGAAAACTTAGCGTACAATTCTTCCTTCCTCAATACTTCTAACACCTTTCTCAAATGTTCACCGTGTTCTTGGTCATTCTTTGAGTAAATAAGTATGTCATCAATGAAAATAATGACAAACTTGTCAAGGTATGGTCCACACACTCGGTTCATAAGGTCCATGAACACAGCTGGTGCATTAGTTAAACCAAACGGCATGACCATAAACTCGTAATGACCGTAACGTGTTCTGAAAGCAGTCTTTGGAATATCATCTTCTTTCACCCGCATTTGATGATACCCGGAACGTAAGTCAATCTTTGAATAAACAGACGAGCCTTGTAGTTGATCAAATAAGTCGTCAATTCTCGGTAGTGGGTAGCGGTTCTTGATGGTAAGTTTGTTCAACTCTCGGTAGTCGATACACAACCTGAATGTACCATCTTTCTTCTTGACAAACAAAACAGGAGCTCCCCACGGTGATGTGCTTGGTCGAATGAAACCACGCTCTAAAAGTTCTTGTAATTGGCTTTGCAGTTCTTTCATCTCGCTGGGTGCGAGTCTGTAAGGAGCACGAGCTATTGGTGTAGCTCCTGGTACAAGATCTATTTGAAATTCAACGGATCGATGTGGGGGTAATCCCGGTAATTCTTTCGGAAATACATCAGGAAATTCTTTTGCGACGGGAACATCATTGATGCTCTTTTCTTCAGTTTGTACTTTCTCGACGTGTGCTAGAACAGCATAGCAACCTTTTCTTATTAGTTTTTGTGCCTTCAAATTACTAATAAGATGTAGCTTCGTGTTGCCCTTTTCTCCGTACACCATTAAGGGTTTTCCTTTTTCTCGTATAATGCGAATTGCATTTTTGTAACAAACGATCTCCGCTTTCACTTCTTTCAACCAGTCCATACCGATTATCACATCAAAACTACCTAACTCTACTGGTATCAAATCAATCTTAAATGTTTCGCTAACCAGTTTAATTTCTCGATTCCGACATATATTATCTGCTGAAATTAATTTACCATTTGCTAATTCGAGTAAAAATTTACTATCCAAAGGCGTCAATGGACAACTTAATTTAGCACAAAAATCTCTACTCATATAGCTTCTATCCGCACCCGAATCAAATAAAACGTAAGCAGATTTATTGTCAATAAGAAACGTACCCGTAACAAGCTCCGGGTCTTCCTGTGCCTCTACCGCATTAATATTGAAAACTCTTCCACGGCCTTGTCCATTCGTGTTCTCCTGGTTCGGGCAATTTCTAATAATGTGGCCTGGTTTTCCACATTTATAACAAACTACATTGGCATAACTTGCTCCGACACTACTTGCTCCGCCATTACTCGTTCCGACACCATTTGTTCCTTTCGTTCTATTAACCCCTGGTCCGTAGACCTCACACTTCGCCGCGCTATGACCATTTCTTTTACACTTGTTGCAAAATTTGGTGCAGAACCCCGAGTGATTCTTTTCACACCTTTGGCATAGTTGCTTCTGATTGTTGTTGTTGTTGCGGTTATTATTGTTGTTGGGATGATTGTTGTAGTTGCTGTTGTTGTTGTTGTTGTTGTTGTTGGGCCGTTTGTTGTAGTTGCGATTGATGTTGCGATTGTTGGGATAATTGTTGCGATTATTGTTGTAATTGCTGTTGTTGTTGTATTGGTGATTCTTATCACCGTTTTCCTCCCACTTTCTTTTGACTTGCTTCACATTGGCCTCTTCAGCAGTCTGTTCTTTAATTCTTTCTTCAATCTGGTTCACTAGTTTGTGAGCCATTCTACATGCCTGTTGTATGGAGGTGGGCTCGTGTGAACTTATATCTTCTTGGATTCTTTCCGGTAATCCTTTCACAAACGCGTCGATCTTCTCTTCCTCATCTTCGAATGCTCCCGGACACAATAGGCACAATTCTGTGAATCGTCTTTCGTACGTGGTAATATCAAATCCTTGGGTTCGTAACCCTCTAAGTTCTGTCTTGAGCTTATTGACCTCGGTTCTGGGACGGTACTTCTCGTTCATCAAGTGCTTGAATGCTGACCACGGTAGTGCGTACGCATCGCCTTGTCCCACTTGCTCTAGATAGGTATTCCACCATGTTAACGCAGAACCTGTGAAGGTATGCGTAGCGTACTTCACTTTGTCCTCTTCAGTACACTTACTTATGGCAAACACCGATTCGACCTTCTCGGTCCACCGTTTCAATCCGATCGGTCCTTCGGTTCCATCAAATTCCAAAGGTTTGCAGGCAGTGAATTCTTTGTAGGTGCATCCTACACGATTTCCTGTACTGCTAGATCCAAGGTTATTGTTGGTATGTAGCGCAGCCTGTACTGCGGCTATGTTTGAAGCTAGAAAAGTACGGAATTCCTCTTCATTCATATTCACGGTGTGTCGAGTAGTCGGTGCCATTTCCTTCAAAATAGTTAAATGGAATAAGTTAATCATACAGAGTATTAAGAGTAGTTAATAGTATTTCGTAGCATAATATGAACTCATTTATAAAAGCTTTTTCTTCATATTAGCGTTTTATAAGTTTAAATTCGGGTAGTACCTACCCGTTAAGTTCATACTTAGTAGCTAATATACAATTCAACTACTACAATTCTATATGAAAAACTGATTGTAATAATATTTCGCGTTCAAACTTTTATACAATATTTTACAAACTTACAATACCGCTTATTTTACATAAAGCATGAAATATAGCACACAATAACTTTGATACCAGATAGTTGTGAAGACAATTCTAGCTAGTACACAAGTCGTTCAGCAAAGGCATTAAAGACACGTAATTCATACGTCCAGAAACAAGTCATGCATTCTGGTTTTACTAGGACTACTTCCCATCCTTGGTCTTGTGCAACATAACCGTTATGGCCGTTGATAAGACAGCGTGTTGTAACGTCATCAAAGGGACGAGGGTTACGTAATGTCCAACAGTCCCGTAATAATCTAAAAACCTCATTTCTTACCCCAATTACCGACTCCGTCACTTGTGGAAATGTTTTGTTTAATAGTTGTAGCCCGATGTTCTTATTCTCACTTTGGTGAGAAGCGAACATTACTAATCCGTAAGCATAACATGCTTCTTTATGTTGCATGTTAGCCGCTTTTTCTAAATCACGAAGTCCAATATTCGGATATATTGAGTCAAAATAATTTCTTAACCCGTTGCGTAAAATAGCATTTGGGTTCCCCGCAATATATGCGTCAAAGTAAACACATCGTAACTTATGGGTTTCCCAATGTGATATCCCCCATCTTTCAAACGAAAGTCTCTTATAAACCAAGACATTCTTGGAACGTTCTTCGAATGTCTTACAAACTGATCTCGCCTTAAATAGTTGTGCCGAAGAATTCTGGCCGACTCTAGACAAGATTTCATCAATCATGTCTCCGGGTAGGTCTCTTAAAATATTGGGTTGTCTATCCATTTTGTATTTTTAAACTGTAAAATAGACAAGAGTTAGATTCATAAAAAAAATACTTATTAATACAAGCAATTTTTACATATATCATAAAGCATAAGAACACTATATTCCATATATTACACCACACGAATACAACTATCTTATTCCGACTCGCTCGTTTCTTCTTCTTCGGTTTTGGTTCGTTTTGCCAAGTTTCTAGGGATATATGATGTTCCCCTAATACGAGCCGTCGTTGTCCACATTGGTTTTGAAAAACCTGGTGGTTTAGAGGTTCCCGGGTCATTGTTACAACTTAAGGACTTCGGGGGTTGACGATACATATAAAGTTCATCGGGGTTGGAATTAGATTTCTCTATTTTTATGCCCTTTCCCTTATTATTTTCTTTTGCCTTTTTAAATTCAGTTGGGGTAATTTCTATAACATCATCGGAATTCTCGTCGGAATCCGATTCATCGGAGAATTGGTAATCCTCCCAATATTTTGCTTCCTTGGCGGAAACACCATTGACCATAATTAACTTTGGTCGGTTGGTTGAGGATTTTCTTTTACTTAACCGTTTTATTATTTCCCCCACCGGTTCTATTTCTTCATCCGGTTCCGATTCTTCTTCCGGTTCCGATTCTTCTTCCGGTTCCGACTCTTCTTCCGGTTCCTCTTCGGGAACTTGTGAATCAGTCCACAAATCATTCCAATTTACATTTGACTCTTCATTATTATTAGGTGAGTCAATGGGACTTGTTCTAGAGGTAGACATCTATCACATAATATCAAACACGTTAAGAGATTAATATATCACATAATATTCATATGTTAAAAATATATAGTTTCCAACAAAAATGTTAAGCAATCATTTTTAAAGAAAACACGGTCGAAGTCCAGACTCACTAATGCATCCTAACAAACTCGATAAGACACACTAATGCAAATTTTCTGGTTCTCTAAGACCAACGCTCGGATACCAACTGAAATGTCCCGTTCTTATTGATTAAAAACGTTCCATATTAATTGATTTCGTTGCGAGGTTTTGACCTCTATATGAGACGTTTTTCAAAGACTGCATTCATTTTAAAACAAACCATAACCTTTATTTCATCAATAAAGGTTTAAAAAGCTTTACGTAGATTATCAAATAATGATAATCTAAAATATCCTGTTTACACACGACCATTACATAATGGTTTACAATACAAATATGTTACAACAAAATAAGTTTCTTGAATGCAGTTTTTACACAATATCATACAAGCATGGACTCCAAATCTCGTCCTTATTTAAGTATGCGATAGCGGAAGCTCTTAATAATCACCTGAGAATAAACATGCTTAAAACGTCAACAAAAATGTTGGTGAGTTATAGGTTTAACCTATATATATCAAATCATAATAATAGACCACAAGATTTCATATTTCAATACACATCCCATACATAGAGATAAAAATCATTCATATGGTGAACACCTGGTAACCGACATTAACAAGATGCATATATAAGAATATCCCCATCATTCCGGGACACCCTTCGGATATGATATAAATTTTGAAGTACTAAAGCATCCGGTACTTTGGATGGGGTTTGTTAGGCCCAATAGATCTATCTTTAGGATTCGCGTCAATTAGGGTGTATGTTCCCTAATTCTTAGATTACCAGACTTAATAAAAAGGGGCATATTCGATTTCGATAATTCAACCATAGAATGTAGTTTCACGTACTTGTGTCTATTTTGTAAATCATTTATAAAACCTGCATGTATTCTCATCCCAAAAATATTAGATTTTAAAAGTGGGACTATAACTCACTTTCACAGATTTTTACTTCGTCGGGAAGTAAGACTTGGCCACTGGTTGATTCACGAACCTATAACAATATATACATATATATCAAAGTATGTTCAAAATATATTTACAACACTTTTAATATATTTTGATGTTTTAAGTTTATTAAGTCAGCTGTCCTCGTTAGTAACCTACAACTAGTTGTCCACAGTTAGATGTACAGAAATAAATCGATAAATATAATCTTGAATCAATCCACGACCCAGTGTATACGTATCTCAGTATTGATCACAACTCAAACTATATATATTTTGGAATCAACCTCAACCCTGTATAGCTAACTCCAACATTCACATATAGAGTGTCTATGGTTGTTCCGAAATATATATAGATGTGTCGACATGATAGGTCAAAACATTGTATACCTGTCTATGGTATCTCAAGATTACATAATATATAATACAAGTTGATTAAGTTATGGTTGGAATAGATTTGTTACCAATTTTCACGTAGCTAAGATGAGAAAAATTATCCAATCTTGTTTTACCCATAACTTCTTCATTTTAAATCCGTTTTGAGTGAATCAAATTGCTATGGTTTCATATTGAACTCTATTTTATGAATCTAAACAAAAAAAGTATAGGTTTCTAGTCGGAAAAATAAGTTACAAGTCGTTTTTGTAAAGGTAGTCATTTCAGTCGAAAGAACGACGTCTAGATGACCATTTTAGAAAACATACTTCCACTTTGAGTTTAACCATAATTTTTGGATATAGTTTCATGTTCATAATAAAAATCATTTTATCAGAATAACAACTTTTAAATCAAAGTTTATCATAGTTTTTAATTAACTAACCCAAAACAGCCCGCGGTGTTACTACGACGGCGTAAATCCGGTTTTACGGTGTTTTTCGTGTTTCCAGGTTTTAAATCATTAAGTTAGAATATCATATAGATATAGAACATGTGTTTAGTTGATTTTAAAAGTCAAGTTAGAAGGATTAACTTTTGTTTGCGAACAAGTTTAGAATTAACTAAACTATGTTCTAGTGATTACAAGTTTAAACCTTCGAATAAGATAGCTTTATATGTATGAATCGAATGATGTTATGAACATCATTACTACCTTAAGTTCCTTGGATGAACCTACTGGAAAAGAGAAAAATGGATCTAGCTTCAACGGATCCTTGGATGGCTCAAAGTTCTTGAAGCAAAATCATGACACGAAAACAAGTTCAAGTAAGATCATCACTTGAAATAAGATTGTTATAGTTATAGAAATTGAACCAAAGTTTGAATATGATTATTACCTTGTATTAGAATGATAACCTACTGTAAGAAACAAAGATTTCTTGAGGTTGGATGATCACCTTACAAGATTGGAAGTGAGCTAGCAAACTTGAAAGTATTCTTGATTTTATGAAACTAGAACTTTTGGAATTTATGAAGAACACTTAGAACTTGAAGATAGAACTTGAGAGAGTTCAATTAGATGAAGAAAATTGAAGAATGAAAGTGTTTGTAGGTGTTTTTGGTCGTTGGTGTATGGATTAGATATAAAGGATATGTAATTTTGTTTTCATGTAAATAAGTCATGAATGATTACTCATATTTTTGTAATCTTATGAGATATTTCATGCTAGTTGCCAAATGATGGTTCCCACATGTGTTAGGTGACTCACATGGGCTGCTAAGAGCTGATCATTGGAGTGTATATACCAAATTTTACATGGATGGCCTCCCTAAGAGCATTCAACACGGGGTAATGGCATCCCAACCCACTAACCTACAAGAGGCTTTAACAAAGGCCCACCAAACTTTAGAAACGGTGAATGAAATGGAAGCACCGGTACGAATGGTCGAGAACCACCCGGGTAACAACAAAAGAAAATGGGAAGCCTCGCAACCAAGCAACCACAACAATAACAACATCTCCAAGAAGCCTTTCACCCCCGGCGGCAAGAAGGGGTATGCCGGAACCCTACCTCACTGTAACAAGTGTCGCAAACATCATTTTGGTGAATGTGGCAAACCATTTTGCGTCAAGTGTCAAAGAAGTGGCCATGTGGCCCATGTCTGTAAGGGTACCGTTACCATCGCTCGAAGGGTGCCCAACGCACACAGGACGGGTGCATGCTTTGAGTGTGGCCAACTGGGTCATTTTAGGAATGTGTGCCCAAAGAAGAAATCAACCCCAACGCACGCCATTGAACTTTCAACATCGACACCTAGGATGCCCGAGACGACGATGGACTAGTCACGGGTACGTTTCTTCACAACAAACCGTATACTTCATACTTGTTCGATTCGATTACCGCTAGACGTTTTACAACCAAGACTTTGACTTGTACTCATTACCTTCCATCTTTTCCCCTAGATACTATTTAGGCGATTTAAGCGACCAACGGAAAAATATTGTGTGCCTATAAATATTATCGGAGGATATACGTTAAGAAATTGAACTCGACACCAATAGAACTAAGGAACTCAAAACCTATTCATTAAGGAGAAATTGTTGCCCTACATTTATGTATAGATTATTGTGAACTAAGAAATTTTCGGTTGGAAACCGATACCCTCTCCCTCGCATCCATGACCTCATGATTATTTGCACGAATCCCGTATGTTCCAAATCGACCTCCGTTCCGGTTATCATCAATTGGGGGTTAAGTGAGACGATGTCTCCTAAGCCACTTTCCGAACTCGCAACGTTAGTTGTAAATCTCTCTTAGTACCGTTTGATTTATTTAGGGCTCGCCCGTATCCATAAACCTCTTGAACCGCGTATGCAAATTCATATAGACTAATCTGTTATCGTATTTATAGATGACATCTTAACTTATTCAGGTAAAGAAGGAAAACGAACAACATCACCATCTTAAGCTCGAACTTTTGAGAAAAGAGCAACTCTATACCAAAGTCTCTGAGTGAGAATTTCTGTTGAACGAAGTCCAATTTTCTAGACCATGATGTTTATGGTCAGGTCGTTACAATCAATCTCGAAATCAAGCCACATGTAATCAGGAAACTCTCCCAACTCAGACTTGTATTCGTAAAAATCTTAGATCTCGTCTGTTATTACCGAAGATTCATTTCTGACTTTTCTCGTGTTACACGACTTTTAAACTCGTTAACTCGCTAAGGAAAACTTTAAACCTCTCCGTGTTCGCACCTTGAGCGTGATTCTTCACACCAACATTTCTAGTTAAAAATCATATAGCAACAGATGGAACTCAAACATGGAAATATTTCTACTTGAACGCCGAAAGGCATACTCCCTCGACTCGAAATCAACGGAACGAAAATTCGTTATTTTGCACGAAGAATTCGAATACTAAATTGTGGATCCGATCAATATTCTTGTCATCACGTACCACACTACATACCTCTGTTATTTCACCGTTACCTTCTGATATTACTGGAAATTAAGATAACACACAATCCAACGATACTTCACTCTTCTTTGACTTAACGCCCTTGTATTTCTGATAGTCGGCCAACTATTATTCAACCCCGACCTATACAACCACGTGTACTATCTCGTTTCTCTTTCAGACTTCAACTTTTGACAACTAGAGGCACGTTATGGCAACCTCGAGATGCAAGCTCATCCTATTCTAAGTCCTCATTTCACTCCTATCTTTATCGCTCGCATTTCCGTTTAAAGAAACTCCTTGTAACATTTCTCCATGGATAGAGAAATTCATCATATTACATTAGTATTCGCCACGAGGGTGAATAGTCCTAACGAACATTTTTCGAACCCTAACTGACTTGTTCAAACGTATCTTAATAGATTCTATTCCAACACGGTGTATCTTTGTCAATTATTCCGTATCGAAATACTCGTTTCACTTCTAGTTTTACAAGAAACCTTGGAGACCCGCTTAGACACATGTACCGCGTATCTCCCACAACCGACGAACCGAGCAAACGTACGATTCAATCTTGGGAAGACATGTTACAGACTGGTATTGTCACCTTCAGTAGTTCCTCTTACAATGACAGCTATCACTCGTATATTAACGCAGCACTTTCCGAAACCCTATATGACCGCTAATGTCATACCCCTGTTCATTTAACCAAAGCATCAACCACCGAAATCTGAACTCCATCAAGAAACAACAATTGAGATCGTTCAAGTCCGAGAAGGGCTCGAGACAACCCATTGTCGCCAGAAGAGTTATGCCGAACTTAGATGAAAACCCCACCAAACCCAGTGTGTGACCGCGTAGTATTGAGAAACCGCACTTTGGAAAGGTGTAATTCATTTCGGGAAATTGAGGAAGGTTATATCCGCAATATTGAACCTTTTGAAACCTTGGGGCGTATTGGAGCCGCTTCCTACCATTTAGAACTGCCGACTCAATTAAGTTTCCGTTTACCTTACATTTCGTGTAACAAACTTAGAAACGTGTCCTGCGGAACAGGAACTTGCAATCCTTCTAGATGCACCAGCTATTGATGATAAACTTCTCTTCATAGGAAAACCAGTTGAAACCGGGGATCGTAAAAAAATACAAATTCATGAGAACACTCAAGGACGTACCTTCACTTATTCATAGCATTGACATCTCCGGTCTCGAGTGAGAGGTATCGATTATTATTTCCAACTAAATTTCGGGACGAAATTTCTTTTGAGGTGTGGATAATGTAACATCCCGCATTTTTCCGTTAAATTATTTTAACGCCCGTCTTTTTTTTTTTTTAAAATAATACCTTTCGTTATTTAAATTCGTAGTTTCCGTTGACTAACGTTCATAATAATTCCGTCATTTAATTATAACACCTCTCGTTAACTTGCGTTTTAAAAATATTCGATCGGTTAAATCCCGCACCCGCTTCTAAACTCGAGGGACTAAAATTGACACGGGGCAAACTAGTTGACTAGGTCAACTAGTCCACCCCAATCACCACCATTCAATCACCTCCATCTCTCTCTCTTTCTCTCTAGCAAGAACACACACACAAACACCCAATTCAATCATTCATCATCTAAATTCGATCTAGGAGGCTTACAACAAAACAAATTACATATTTGGAATCCTCTCTTCATCCTCTACAATTTGATACCAACTTCATCTCGTTTGGGTAACATTTCTAAAACTCTAGATTTCTCTAAATTCGTGTTTTTGATTTGAAATGGTGTTAGTTAGTGTCTATGGCTCGTGTCTAGCATGAATATATGATTTACTTGCTCGATTTGTTGTTTTGAGTAACTAGTTTGAACATTTGAAATGGGTTTGCTTAATCTTGCATTTTGGAAGATTAAATGTTGTTTGATTGTTAAAGTTCATGTTTTAATTGTGTTACTAGTATCATTAGCTTCGTTTTGATGTATAGGTTGATTAAGGAAACTCCAAAAACATGATTATTGATTTTGAGATGTTTGACTAGGGTTTGATAGTTCTTGACATGAATTTTTGGATGCTTGAATGCCATGAAATGTTAATTGTTAGTGTTTAGTAGTAATGTATGCTTCATTACCTTCAAAACGGCATATCACATGTGTGAATTGGATTCCCGAATCATAAAATACGTTTTACGAACTTGAAACTTTGAACATAAACCTTTCTTGATCAATTGACGAGTTTTCGGTTATTGTAATTGATGTTTTTGCTTGTGAAAGGTAGTTAGTTGTTTTCCTTGTCAAATTACCTTTCCAACGATATATAGTATGCATTTTGGATGTTTTCGGTTCATAAAATATGTTAATTTGAGTTTTGGTTCGTGACTTGGACCATTTTTCTGCAAACTGCATGTTTCCCAGGTATTGCGCGCCGCGCATATACCCGCGCGCCGCGCAGAATTAGAAATCCCAGATGTTTGCCTTCGTGGTTAAGTTCTGACCAGGATTTACACTTGGGTGCGCGCCGCGCAACCCATTGCGCGCCGCGCATACTGCCCAGCTCATTTTGTCTTTGTTTTTCATGTCACAAAAATGTTTCCCGCTTTACTATAACCCTGTTTACCATGAAACTTGACTATTATGCTCGTATATGACTTCTCATCATGAGAAAATTGTCGGACACCCGACCCGACCCCGTTGACCTTGACTTTGACCAAGTTTGACTTTTAGTCAAACTTAACCAAACAATTATACGATCGTTCTAACATGCTTAGTTACTTGTATCGTGCATGAAACTTGACTAATTGATTCACATGCTACATAATCGAGTCGTAACGAGCCATAGGACTAATTGAACATCTTTGACCGTTTGTGTTTACCGTTATTGATATAACCTATATGTTTAGGTCAAGACTAGCCTTGTCTTTGCACGCGTTTACTTGTTGAAGTACTTTTATAACTCTCGCACTCAAGGTGAGATCATAGTCCCACTTTTACTCTTTTTGAACTTATATTTGGGATGAGAAAACATAAACGATTCTTTTGAACTAAGTGAACACAAGAACGGGAAAACAAACATTCTACATACGAGTTTAGAACAAAAATCCTCAATTCGATTATCATTAGTTACACTTGCCGGGTGTAAGCGAGAACTTATGTTATATGGCCATATGGGTTGACAACCCTCATCCTTGACGGTTCGCTACCGTCTACGGATGAAATATATTTTCGAGAATCAGTGTTTGTTCTAGCACTATGGATGGGGTATACAATGGATGGAATGTTAAGCTTTGATAATTGGGTGCTCGTGAAACAAACTTTTGGAATGTATTACTATTATTTCATTGATGCAAATCTTGTGGTTCACTTGTACTTACTTACTTAAACCTATGATTTCACCAACGTTTTCGTTGACAGATTTCTATGTTTTTCTCAGGTCTTGCACGATATGTGAAACATGCTTCCGCTTACTATTTGATACTTGCATCCGATGTCGAGTATACATGCATTTCATGGAGCGTCTTTTGACTTTACTTTAAACCGTGTCGCCTAGATTTCAATCGTACTTATAACGTTGTAACTTAACTTTTGGTTGAACAATTCTTGTAAACTTTGAAAACAATCTTTATTTTGAAATGAAGGTGATATATTTTGGTCAAACGTTATCTTAAAGACTTATAATCAGGTAATGGGACCCACGTAGCCGACGCCGTCACTTGACGATTTGTCGAGGTCGCTACAAGTGGTATCAGAGCCTTGGTTGTAGGGATTTAGAGTTCATTTGTGTCCACCCCGAGTCATAGGGTACATAGGTGAATCTAGACTACAACCGGCATATAGACTGAAGTAGGAATTATTTGACTAATTGTACATTTATACTCAAACTCTTCTATCATATCTAACTCGTATTCGATCTTGATCTTACGTTGATAAATTTTGTTGATGCGCCACCTTGACTTTATGAAGTAATGTTAAATGCACATGAGAATCAGGGTAATATAATTTCCGGGATTATATTACGGTGATTCACATGGACGTTCCGACATTATGACATAGAGAATTTAAGGCGAGTCAAGGAAAATTTTCTCTCTATCCTTATTCCATGCCACGGTTAGTATTGTTGAAAATACTAACCAACGATATTCTTGTCTCATGAAGGAACAATGGCTCACCAAGGTCAACACAACACTCCTCTCGAAACTCTAGAACAAGCTCTTCAACGAATGATAACCACCGCCGTGGGTACGGCCGTGGCCAATCACTTTTCTAACAACAACAATCATGGAGCCGGTAATTCAATCGAAGGTTGCTCCTACAAGAACTTCATGAAGTACAATCCTCCCACTTTCGATGGAACCGGGGGACCGGTTACTCTCACCCGATGGTTTGAACAAACAGAATCCGTTTTTAGCATAAGCGGTTGTCAGGACCAAGATAAGGTCAAGTTTTCCACCCTTACTCTTACCGGTATCGCTCTCTCATGGTGGAACACGTATGTACAATCAGTGGGTATCGATGAAGCCCTTACACTCTCTTGGACCGAATTAAGAGAAAGAATGATCACCGAATACTTCCCGCGCGATGAGACTCGAAGGCTCGAGCAAGGGCTAAGGAATTTAAGAACGGTCGGGAATGACCTCGGAGCTTATAATCAACGGTTTACCGAACTAGTCTCAATGTGTCCAAATCTCATGACTCCCGAATCCCTAAGAGTCGAACTTTACATGGATGGCCTCCCTAAGAGCATTCAACACGGGGTAATGGCATCCCAACCCACTAACCTACAAGAGGCTTTAACAAAGGCCCACCAAACTTTAGAAACGGTGAATGAAATGGAAGCACCGGTACGAATGGTCGAGAACCACCCGGGTAACAACAAAAGAAAATGGGAAGCCTCGCAACCAAGCAACCACAACAATAACAACATCTCCAAGAAGCCTTTCACCCCCGGCGGCAAGAAGGGGTATGCCGGAACCCTACCTCACTGTAACAAGTGTCGCAAACATCATTTTGGTGAATGTGGCAAACCATTTTGCGTCAAGTGTCAAAGAAGTGGCCATGTGGCCCATGTCTGTAAGGGTACCGTTACCATCGCTCGAAGGGTGCCCAACGCACACAGGACGGGTGCATGCTTTGAGTGTGGCCAACTGGGTCATTTTAGGAATGTGTGCCCAAAGAAGAAATCAACCCCAACGCACGCCATTGAACTTTCAACATCGACACCTAGGATGCCCGAGACGACGATGGACTAGTCACGGGTACGTTTCTTCACAACAAACCGTATACTTCATACTTGTTCGATTCGATTACCGCTAGACGTTTTACAACCAAGACTTTGACTTGTACTCATTACCTTCCATCTTTTCCCCTAGATACTATTTAGGCGATTTAAGCGACCAACGGAAAAATATTGTGTGCCTATAAATATTATCGGAGGATATACGTTAAGAAATTGAACTCGACACCAATAGAACTAAGGAACTCAAAACCTATTCATTAAGGAGAAATTGTTGCCCTACATTTATGTATAGATTATTGTGAACTAAGAAATTTTCGGTTGGAAACCGATACCCTCTCCCTCGCATCCATGACCTCATGATTATTTGCACGAATCCCGTATGTTCCAAATCGACCTCCGTTCCGGTTATCATCAATTGGGGGTTAAGTGAGACGATGTCTCCTAAGCCACTTTCCGAACTCGCAACGTTAGTTGTAAATCTCTCTTAGTACCGTTTGATTTATTTAGGGCTCGCCCGTATCCATAAACCTCTTGAACCGCGTATGCAAATTCATATAGACTAATCTGTTATCGTATTTATAGATGACATCTTAACTTATTCAGGTAAAGAAGGAAAACGAACAACATCACCATCTTAAGCTCGAACTTTTGAGAAAAGAGCAACTCTATACCAAAGTCTCTGAGTGAGAATTTCTGTTGAACGAAGTCCAATTTTCTAGACCATGATGTTTATGGTCAGGTCGTTACAATCAATCTCGAAATCAAGCCACATGTAATCAGGAAACTCTCCCAACTCAGACTTGTATTCGTAAAAATCTTAGATCTCGTCTGTTATTACCGAAGATTCATTTCTGACTTTTCTCGTGTTACACGACTTTTAAACTCGTTAACTCGCTAAGGAAAACTTTAAACCTCTCCGTGTTCGCACCTTGAGCGTGATTCTTCACACCAACATTTCTAGTTAAAAATCATATAGCAACAGATGGAACTCAAACATGGAAATATTTCTACTTGAACGCCGAAAGGCATACTCCCTCGACTCGAAATCAACGGAACGAAAATTCGTTATTTTGCACGAAGAATTCGAATACTAAATTGTGGATCCGATCAATATTCTTGTCATCACGTACCACACTACATACCTCTGTTATTTCACCGTTACCTTCTGATATTACTGGAAATTAAGATAACACACAATCCAACGATACTTCACTCTTCTTTGACTTAACGCCCTTGTATTTCTGATAGTCGGCCAACTATTATTCAACCCCGACCTATACAACCACGTGTACTATCTCGTTTCTCTTTCAGACTTCAACTTTTGACAACTAGAGGCACGTTATGGCAACCTCGAGATGCAAGCTCATCCTATTCTAAGTCCTCATTTCACTCCTATCTTTATCGCTCGCATTTCCGTTTAAAGAAACTCCTTGTAACATTTCTCCATGGATAGAGAAATTCATCATATTACATTAGTATTCGCCACGAGGGTGAATAGTCCTAACGAACATTTTTCGAACCCTAACTGACTTGTTCAAACGTATCTTAATAGATTCTATTCCAACACGGTGTATCTTTGTCAATTATTCCGTATCGAAATACTCGTTTCACTTCTAGTTTTACAAGAAACCTTGGAGACCCGCTTAGACACATGTACCGCGTATCTCCCACAACCGACGAACCGAGCAAACGTACGATTCAATCTTGGGAAGACATGTTACAGACTGGTATTGTCACCTTCAGTAGTTCCTCTTACAATGACAGCTATCACTCGTATATTAACGCAGCACTTTCCGAAACCCTATATGACCGCTAATGTCATACCCCTGTTCATTTAACCAAAGCATCAACCACCGAAATCTGAACTCCATCAAGAAACAACAATTGAGATCGTTCAAGTCCGAGAAGGGCTCGAGACAACCCATTGTCGCCAGAAGAGTTATGCCGAACTTAGATGAAAACCCCACCAAACCCAGTGTGTGACCGCGTAGTATTGAGAAACCGCACTTTGGAAAGGTGTAATTCATTTCGGGAAATTGAGGAAGGTTATATCCGCAATATTGAACCTTTTGAAACCTTGGGGCGTATTGGAGCCGCTTCCTACCATTTAGAACTGCCGACTCAATTAAGTTTCCGTTTACCTTACATTTCGTGTAACAAACTTAGAAACGTGTCCTGCGGAACAGGAACTTGCAATCCTTCTAGATGCACCAGCTATTGATGATAAACTTCTCTTCATAGGAAAACCAGTTGAAACCGGGGATCGTAAAAAAATCCAAATTCATGAGAACACTCAAGGACGTACCTTCACTTATTCATAGCATTGACATCTCCGGTCTCGAGTGAGAGGTATCGATTATTATTTCCAACTAAATTTCGGGACGAAATTTCTTTTGAGGTGTGGATAATGTAACATCCCGCATTTTTCCGTTAAATTATTTTAACGCCCGTCTTTTTTTTTTTTTAAAATAATACCTTTCGTTATTTAAATTCGTAGTTTCCGTTGACTAACGTTCATAATAATTCCGTCATTTAATTATAACACCTCTCGTTAACTTGCGTTTTAAAAATATTCGATCGGTTAAATCCCGCACCCGCTTCTAAACTCGAGGGACTAAAATTGACACGGGGCAAACTAGTTGACTAGGTCAACTAGTCCACCCCAATCACCACCATTCAATCACCTCCATCTCTCTCTCTTTCTCTCTAGCAAGAACACACACACAAACACCCAATTCAATCATTCATCATCTAAATTCGATCTAGGAGGCTTACAACAAAACAAATTACATATTTGGAATCCTCTCTTCATCCTCTACAATTTGATACCAACTTCATCTCGTTTGGGTAACATTTCTAAAACTCTAGATTTCTCTAAATTCGTGTTTTTGATTTGAAATGGTGTTAGTTAGTGTCTATGGCTCGTGTCTAGCATGAATATATGATTTACTTGCTCGATTTGTTGTTTTGAGTAACTAGTTTGAACATTTGAAATGGGTTTGCTTAATCTTGCATTTTGGAAGATTAAATGTTGTTTGATTGTTAAAGTTCATGTTTTAATTGTGTTACTAGTATCATTAGCTTCGTTTTGATGTATAGGTTGATTAAGGAAACTCCAAAAACATGATTATTGATTTTGAGATGTTTGACTAGGGTTTGATAGTTCTTGACATGAATTTTTGGATGCTTGAATGCCATGAAATGTTAATTGTTAGTGTTTAGTAGTAATGTATGCTTCATTACCTTCAAAACGGCATATCACATGTGTGAATTGGATTCCCGAATCATAAAATACGTTTTACGAACTTGAAACTTTGAACATAAACCTTTCTTGATCAATTGACGAGTTTTCGGTTATTGTAATTGATGTTTTTGCTTGTGAAAGGTAGTTAGTTGTTTTCCTTGTCAAATTACCTTTCCAACGATATATAGTATGCATTTTGGATGTTTTCGGTTCATAAAATATGTTAATTTGAGTTTTGGTTCGTGACTTGGACCATTTTTCTGCAAACTGCATGTTTCCCAGGTATTGCGCGCCGCGCATATACCCGCGCGCCGCGCAGAATTAGAAATCCCAGATGTTTGCCTTCGTGGTTAAGTTCTGACCAGGATTTACACTTGGGTGCGCGCCGCGCAACCCATTGCGCGCCGCGCATACTGCCCAGCTCATTTTGTCTTTGTTTTTCATGTCACAAAAATGTTTCCCGCTTTACTATAACCCCGTTTACCATGAAACTTGACTATTATGCTCGTATATGACTTCTCATCATGAGAAAATTGTCGGACACCCGACCCGACCCCGTTGACCTTGACTTTGACCAAGTTTGACTTTTAGTCAAACTTAACCAAACAATTATACGATCGTTCTAACATGCTTAGTTACTTGTATCGTGCATGAAACTTGACTAATTGATTCACATGCTACATAATCGAGTCGTAACGAGCCATAGGACTAATTGAACATCTTTGACCGTTTGTGTTTACCGTTATTGATATAACCTATATGTTTAGGTCAAGACTAGCCTTGTCTTTGCACGCGTTTACTTGTTGAAGTACTTTTATAACTCTCGCACTCAAGGTGAGATCATAGTCCCACTTTTACTCTTTTTGAACTTATATTTGGGATGAGAAAACATAAACGATTCTTTTGAACTAAGTGAACACAAGAACGGGAAAACAAACATTCTACATACGAGTTTAGAACAAAAATCCTCAATTCGATTATCATTAGTTACACTTGCCGGGTGTAAGCGAGAACTTATGTTATATGGCCATATGGGTTGACAACCCTCATCCTTGACGGTTCGCTACCGTCTACGGATGAAATATATTTTCGAGAATCAGTGTTTGTTCTAGCACTATGGATGGGGTATACAATGGATGGAATGTTAAGCTTTGATAATTGGGTGCTCGTGAAACAAACTTTTGGAATGTATTACTATTATTTCATTGATGCAAATCTTGTGGTTCACTTGTACTTACTTACTTAAACCTATGATTTCACCAACGTTTTCGTTGACAGATTTCTATGTTTTTCTCAGGTCTTGCACGATATGTGAAACATGCTTCCGCTTACTATTTGATACTTGCATCCGATGTCGAGTATACATGCATTTCATGGAGCGTCTTTTGACTTTACTTTAAACCGTGTCGCCTAGATTTCAATCGTACTTATAACGTTGTAACTTAACTTTTGGTTGAACAATTCTTGTAAACTTTGAAAACAATCTTTATTTTGAAATGAAGGCGATATATTTTGGTCAAACGTTATCTTAAAGACTTATAATCAGGTAATGGGACCCACGTAGCCGACGCCGTCACTTGACGATTTGTCGGGGTCGCTACAATAATCGGTATGGACTGGTTGAAAGAAGTGAAAGCAGAGATCGTTTGTTACAAAAATGCAATTCGCATTATACGAGAAAAAGGAAAACCCTTAATGGTGTACGGAGAAAAGGGCAACACGAAGCTACATCTTATTAGTAATTTGAAGGCACAAAAACTAATAAGAAAAGGTTGCTATGCTGTTCTAGCACACGTCGAGAAAGTACAAACTGAAGAAAAGAGCATCAATGATGTTCCCGTCACAAAAGAATTTCCTGATGTATTTCCGAAAGAATTACCGGGATTACCCCCACATCGATCCGTTGAATTTCAAATAGATCTTGTACCAGGAGCTGCACCAATAGCTCGTGCTCCTTACAGACTCGCACCCAGCGAGATGAAAGAACTGCAAAGCCAATTACAAGAACTTTTAGAGCGTGGTTTCATTCGACCAAGCACATCACCGTGGGGAGCTCCTGTTTTGTTTGTCAAGAAGAAAGATGGTACATTCAGGTTGTGTATCGACTACCGAGAGTTGAACAAACTTACCATCAAGAACCGCTACCCACTACCGAGAATCGACGACTTATTTGATCAACTACAAGGCTCGTCTGTTTATTCAAAGATTGACTTACGTTCCGGGTATCATCAAATGCGGGTGAAAGAAGATGATATTCCAAAGACTGCTTTCAGAACACGTTACGGTCATTACGAGTTTATGGTCATGCCGTTTGGTTTAACTAATGTACCAGCTGTGTTCATGGACCTTATGAACCGAGTGTGTGGACCATACCTTGACAAGTTTGTCATTGTTTTCATTGATGACATACTTATTTACTCAAAGAATGACCAAGAACACGGTGAACATTTGAGAAAGGTGTTAGAAGTATTGAGGAAGGAAAAACTGTACGCTAAGTTTTCAAAGTGTGCATTTTGGTTAGAAGAAGTTCAATTCCTCGGTCACATAGTGAACAAAGAAGGTATTAAGGTGGATCCGGCAAAGATAGAAACTGTTGAAAAGTGGGAAACCCCGAAAACTCCGAAACATATACGCCAGTTTTTAGGACTAGCTGGTTACTATAGAAGGTTCATCCAAGACTTTTCCAGAATAGCAAAACCCTTGACTGCATTAACGCATAAAGGGAAGAAATTTGAATGGAATGATGAACAAGAGAAAGCGTTTCAGTTATTGAAGAAAAAGCTAACTACGGCACCTATATTGTCATTGCCTGAAGGGAATGATGATTTTGTGATTTATTGTGACGCATCAAAGCAAGGTCTCGGTTGTGTATTAATGCAACGAACGAAGGTGATTGCTTATGCGTCTAGACAATTGAAGATTCACGAACAAAATTATACGACGCATGATTTGGAATTAGGCGCGGTTGTTTTTGCATTAAAGACTTGGAGGCACTACTTATATGGGGTCAAAAGTATTATATATACCGACCACAAAAGTCTTCAACACATATTTAATCAGAAACAACTGAATATGAGGCAGCGTAGGTGGATTGAATTATTGAATGATTACGACTTTGAGATTCGTTACCACCCGGGGAAGGCAAATGTGGTAGCCGATGCCTTGAGCAGGAAGGACAGAGAACCCATTCGAGTAAAATCTATGAATATAATGATTCATAATAACCTTACTACTCAAATAAAGGAGGCGCAACAAGGAGTTTTAAAAGAGGGAAATTTAAAGGATGAAATACCCAAAGGATCGGAGAAGCATCTTAATATTCGGGAAGACGGAACCCGGTATAGGGCTGAAAGGATTTGGGTACCAAAATTTGGAGATATGAGAGAAATGGTACTTAGAGAAGCTCATAAAACCAGATACTCAATACATCCTGGAACGGGGAAGATGTACAAGGATCTCAAGAAACATTTTTGGTGGCCGGGTATGAAAGCCGATGTTGCTAAATACGTAGGAGAATGTTTGACGTGTTCTAAGGTCAAAGCTGAGCATCAGAAACCATCAGGTCTACTTCAACAACCCGAAATCCCGGAATGGAAATGGGAAAACATTACCATGGATTTCATCACTAAATTGCCAAGGACTGCAAGTGGTTTTGATACTATTTGGGTAATAGTTGATCGTCTCACCAAGTCAGCACACTTCCTGCCAATAAGAGAAGATGACAAGATGGAGAAGTTAGCACGACTGTATTTGAAGGAAGTCGTCTCCAGACATGGAATACCAATCTCTATTATCTCTGATAGGGATGGCAGATTTATTTCAAGATTCTGGCAGACATTACAGCAAGCATTAGGAACTCGTCTAGACATGAGTACTGCCTATCATCCACAAACTGATGGGCAGAGCGAAAGGACGATACAAACGCTTGAAGACATGCTACGAGCATGTGTTATTGATTTCGGAAACAGTTGGGATCGACATCTACCGTTAGCAGAATTTTCCTACAACAACAGCTACCATTCAAGCATTGAGATGGCGCCGTTTGAAGCACTTTATGGTAGAAAGTGCAGGTCTCCAATTTGTTGGAGTGAAGTGGGGGATAGACAGATTACGGGTCCGGAGATTATACAAGAAACTACCGAGAAGATCATCCAAATTCAACAACGGTTGAAAACCGCCCAAAGTCGACAAAAGAGCTACGCTGACATTAAAAGAAAAGATATAGAGTTTGAAATTGGAGAGATGGTCATGCTTAAAGTTGCACCTTGGAAAGGCGTTGTTCGATTTGGTAAACGAGGGAAATTAAATCCAAGGTATATTGGACCATTCAAGATTATTGATCGTTTCGGACCAGTAGCTTACCGACTTGAGTTACCTCAACAACTCGCGGCTGTACATAACACTTTCCACGTCTCGAATTTGAAGAAATGTTTTGCTAAAGAAGATCTCACTATTCCGTTAGATGAAATCCAAATCAACGAAAAACTCCAATTCATCGAAGAACCCGTCGAAATAATGGATCGTGAAGTTAAAAGACTTAAGCAAAACAAGATACCAATTGTTAAGGTTCGATGGAATGCTCGTAGAGGACCCGAGTTCACCTGGGAGCGTGAAGATCAGATGAAGAAGAAATACCCGCATCTATTTCCAGAAGATTCGTCAACACCTTCAACAGCTTAAAATTTCGGGACGAAATTTATTTAACGGGTAGGTACTGTAGTGACCCGAACTTTTCCATGTTTATATATATTATTTGAGATTGATATTTACATGATTAAATGTTTCCAACATGTTAAGCAATCAAACTTGTTAAGACTTGATTAATTGAAATATGTTTCATATAGACAATTGACCACCCAAGTTGACCGGCGATTCACGAACGTTAAAACTTGTAAAAACGACATGACAATATATATATATGGATATACATATGGTTAACATGAGATTATGATAAGTAAGTATCTCCATAAGTATATTAACAATGAGTTACATACATATAAACAAGACTACTAACTTAAGGATTTCGAAACGAGACATATATGTAACGATTATCGTTGTAACGACATTTAAATGAATATATATCATATTAAGATATATTAATATATCATAATATCATGATAATATAATAATTTAAAATCTCATTTGATATTATAAACATTGGGTTAACAACATTTAACAAGATCGTTAACCTAAAGGTTTCAAAACAACATTTACATGTAACGACTAACGATGACTTAACGACTCAGTTAAAATGTATATACATGTAGTGTTTTAATATGTATTCATACACTTTTGAAAGACTTCAAGACACTTATCAAAATACTTCTACTTAACAAAAATGCTTACAATTACATCCTCGTTCAGTTTCATCAACAATTCTACTCGTATGCACCCGTATTCGTACTCGTACAATACACAGCTTTTAGATGTATGTACTATTGGTATATACACTCCAATGATCAGCTCTTAGCAGCCCATGTGAGTCACCTAACACATGTGGGAACCATCATTTGGCAACTAGCATGAAATATCTCATAAAATTACAAAAATATGAGTAATCATTCATGACTTATTTACATGAAAACAAAATTACATATCCTTTATATCTAATCCATACACCAACGACCAAAAACACCTACAAACACTTTCATTCTTCAATTTTCTTCATCTAATTGATCTCTCTCAAGTTCTATCTTCAAGCTCTAAGTGTTCTTCATAAATTCCAAAAGTTCTAGTTTCATAAAATCAAGAATACTTTCAAGTTTGCTAGCTCACTTCCAATCTTGTAAGGTGATCATCCAACCTCAAGAAATCTTTGTTTCTTACAGTAGGTTATCATTCTAATACAAGGTAATAATCATATTCAAACTTTGGTTCAATTTCTATAACTATAACAATCTTATTTCAAGTGATGATCTTACTTGAACTTGTTTTCGTGTCATGATTCTGCTTCAAGAACTTCGAGCCATCCAAGGATCCGTTGAAGCTAGATCCATTTTTCTCTTTTCCAGTAGGTTTATCCAAGGAACTTAAGGTAGTAATGATGTTCATAACATCATTCGATTCATACATATAAAGCTATCTTATTCGAAGGTTTAAACTTGTAATCACTAGAACATAGTTTAGTTAATTCTAAACTTGTTCGCAAACAAAAGTTAATCCTTCTAACTTGACTTTTAAAATCAACTAAACACATGTTCTATATCTATATGATATGCTAACTTAATGATTTAAAACCTGGAAACACGAAAAACACCGTAAAACCGGATTTACGCCGTCGTAGTAACACCGCGGGCTGTTTTGGGTTAGTTAATTAAAAACTATGATAAACTTTGATTTAAAAGTTGTTATTCTGAGAAAATGATTTTTATTATGAACATGAAACTATATCCAAAAATTATGGTTAAACTCAAAGTGGAAGTATGTTTTCTAAAATGGTCATCTAGACGTCGTTCTTTCGACTGAAATGACTACCTTTACAAAAACGACTTGTAACTTATTTTTCCGACTATAAACATATACTTTTCTGTTTAGATTCATAAAATAGAGTTCAATATGAAACCATAGCAATTTGATTCACTCAAAACGGATTTAAAATGAAGAAGTTATGGGTAAAACAAGATTGGATAATTTTTCTCATTTTAGCTACGTGAAAATTGGTAACAAATCTATTCCAACCATAACTTAATCAACTTGTATTGTATATTATGTAATCTTGAGATACCATAGACACGTATACAATGTTTCGACCTATCATGTCGACACATCTATATATATTTCGGAACAACCATAGACACTCTATATGTGAATGTTGGAGTTAGCTATACAGGGTTGAGGTTGATTCCAAAATATATATAGTTTGAGTTGTGATCAATACTGAGATACGTATACACTGGGTCGTGGATTGATTCAAGATAATATTTATCAATTTATTTCAGTACATTTAACTGTGGACAACTAGTTGTAGGTTACTAACGAGGACAGCTGACTTAATAAACTTAAAACATCAAAATATATTAAAAGTGTTGTAAATATATTTTGAACATACTTTGATATATATGTATATATTGTTATAGGTTCGTGAATCAACCAGTGGCCAAGTCTTACTTCCCGACGAAGTAAAAATCTGTGAAAGTGAGTTGTAGTCCCACTTTTAAAATCTAATATTTTTGGGATGAGAATACATGCAGGTTTTATAAATGATTTACAAAATAGACACAAGTACGTGAAACTACATTCTATGGTTGAATTATCGAAATCGAATATGCCCCTTTTTATTAAGTCTGGTAATCTATGAATTAGGGAACAGACACCCTAATTGACGCGAATCCTAAAGATAGATCTATTGGGCCTAACAAACCCCATCCAAAGTACCGGATGCTTTAGTACTTCGAAATTTATATCATATCCGAAGGGTGTCCCGGAATGATGGGGATATTCTTATATATGCATCTTGTTAATGTCGGTTACCAGGTGTTCACCATATGAATGATTTTTATCTCTATGTATGGGATGTGTATTGAAATATGAAATCTTGTGGTCTATTGTTACGATTTGATATATATAGGTTAAACCTATAACTCACCAACATTTTTGTTGACGTTTAAAGCATGTTTATTCTCAGGTGAATATTAAGAGCTTCCGCTGTTGCATACTAAAATAAGGACAAGATTTGGAGTCCATGTTTGTATGATATTGTGTAAAAACTGCATTCAAGAAACTGATTTCGATGTAACATATTTGTATTGTAAACCATTATGTAATGGTCGTGTGTAAACAGGATATTTTAGATTATCATTATTTGATAATCTACGTAAAGCTTTTTAAACCTTTATTGATGAAATAAAGGTTATGGTTTGTTTTAAAATGAATGCAGTCTTTGAAAAACGTCTCATATAGAGGTCAAAACCTCGCAACGAAATCAATTAATATGGAACGTTTTTAATCAATAAGAACGGGACATTTCAGTAGGTTTTAAATCCTTCCTATAAACTTTGGAAATCATCAATTTATCCTGAAACCTCAAAACGACTTCCAATTTCACGAAGAACACTTTGTTTGACTTTTGAAAAATATAACTTTGACTTCGAAATTCATAATTGATAGAAAGAATTGGGTCGTGCAATTTTGCAGATAGCTTGCTTACAAGAATACTAACACTTCTGCAATTTTAGATTTTTAAATTTGTTTTGAATCGAGCTATCGTATAAAAGTGTAAGAACAGAGGATGTCGTGACTATTCTTTAAATTAAAATTTGATTCTCCTGATTTCCAATCGAATTTCACTTGCTGAGTATTATATAGACGTTAATAAGTATAATTACAGCTAATGTGGCTCAATTCATATTTGTTTTCGAGTTCGATTGGTTCCACTGAAATATTCTTTCAGGAAAAAAAATAAAGTCGATGGTGATTGTTAACAAACTGGTATGATCGAATCTTATATACAATTATTTAGGAGACAATAACAAAATCCCAAAATAGTCTGATTGTTACGTTAAACCAATTCCAATTATCTATCTGATTCATAATCGTTATTTGTAAATAATTTAATGGATTAATAATAATAATAATTTTATAAATAATAATAATAACTAATAATAACATTAACAATTATGATAATAGTAATAATCATCATTAACAATATTAATGATAAATTTTATTATTCATATGATAATATTAATAATGACTTTAATAATAATGGTAATTATAATTATAAAAGTAATAATATTTACAATAATAATATTAATCGTGATAACCAATAATATTTAAATCATAATTTTAATCATGCTTATAGTAATATTTATTTTTAATCATAATGAGGTAGTAATAATAATATTAATAACTATATTTGAATCTTGTAGGTAAGTTTAGTAGATTGATATTTCATATTATTAATTATGTAATATTTAATAATTATTTATTATATATAATGACATATTATGTTATTTTATAATAGAAATAGATATTGTAAATTTTCAACACAAAAATATTTATATCTTTTATATATTTTACAAGATACATATAATAATATTTATAGAATTCATATATATATATATATATATATATATATATATATATATATATATATATATATATAATTACTTTGTATATTACTTTATATTTTCAATTTAAATGATTATTTTGTATTTTTATTAATTCAACTTAATATGTACTCTTATATTTATATATGTATATATATAATTACATATTTATTTACACACAATAGTTCGTGAATCGTCGGAAATAGTCAAAGGTTAAATGACTCCGTGTAAACAATTCAGAGATTTCGAGACTCAACATTAAAGACTTTGCTTATCGTGTCGGAATTATATAAAGATTAAGTTTAAATTTGATCAGAAATTTCCGGGTCGTCACAGTACGCTGCGCTCAAACATTTGGACCCACAGAGTTCACTACTGTTCTACAGTATTTTTTTCCCTTTTTTTTTGTCTCCAACGATAAAAGAAGTAACTTTCGTAAAAGAATCAACTTTCACAAAAGGAACAAACCTTCAATTTTATATGTCGAAAAAAATTCTTTTTTTACAAAATAAATCAAGACTTTTTTTTAACACGTATTCAAAACGGAGCCTCCAACGCGAAGCGAGAGCTCCACAACTAGTTTTTTAGACTAATTGCATAACTCTATTTCAATGGTCGAAGTAATTGACCTTCTCATTCATTTTCTAAAGACAATCTTAAAGATTATCATTAGAGGAGAATAATGAAAATTAAATAAATATTTTTTTCTACATCTCTATCTCTATTTTTATTAATAAGTAACTTTAAAAATGTTGTCACTGTTGAATGTGGCAATCTTGAGTACTTCCATATAGTGACATGAAAGATGAACTATTAGTTCAACTACACCTTAATAAGTTTACTTTTTTTCTTTAACTACGAAAATCTTATTAAAAGATTAGTGAAAGATTGGTAGCCACTACGTATGACAATGGATCGAATGTGAATCGAGTGATACCGTATTCATAGTTATATGCATTTAGCTTTTTTTTCATCCATATCCATATCCATTTAATTTCAGTTCATTCATACATATTAATATCCGCTGAATTAAGCGGATTAATGGATATCCATTGATTTTTAAAAATTGTTATAATATTTCCTAATATACGATGAAAACAAAATGTGGTATAGTAATAATAAATATAATGTGACATAATTAATATCTAAAAGAATGTGTAATCTTTGTCGAATATAATACATAATTTGTTGAATTCACTATCTAACATAGATTATGAAAATTAAATATGTAATGTGTATGTTCATTATATTAGATATATGTGTTTTATATACTAATATATCACAATTATGTCATTATGAGGTTGAAAGCAAAACGTAAGTTTAACGCTGAATGCATCTATTATAGTAATTATGTATGTATGTATGTATGTGTGTGTGTGTGTGTGTGTATATATATATATATATATATATATATATATATATAACCACCAAAAAGACGTGAACTGCGAGAACTTCTTAATTACATAGTTTTTATACATTTAAATGCAACAGTTCACATGTAAATGTTATTTAATGCTCATTTCATTAACAAACATATATTCATTATCACAAATTACATGTTAAACTGTTAATTATATGAAATGTTCACGTGTTCACAAACAAATATGCACATGTGAACGGTAAACTATATATTTGATTATATAGGTAAAATTTAAGTTTTTTTCTAACTATTTCATGTTCATTCTTACTCTCCATCAACATTTATAGGTGATTCAATCTACCGATGTATGAAAATCTTTATAAATTAAAAGTTCTCGCAGTTCTCGCTTTTTTGTGGTTCTTGTTTAAACTTTTTACTATATATATATATATATATATATATATATATATATATATATATATATATATATATATGAATTTAAGATGTTAATGAATATATTCGTGTATGAAACTTTTCATCTATATCCATATTCATATTTATTCAGGTTCATCCATATTCGTATCCATATCTATTTAGGTTCATCGATATTTATCACAAAACGAGTAGATCAGATGAATATTTATTGGATCAGGTGTCAATTGCCATATCTAGTAGCCACTAATTATTATAAGAACCCTATTAAATATGTTTTATAACATTGTATTATCAAATACAATATCTTAATGCTTGTTTAGTGGTGTATAGATAAATATTAGTGAGGTACTATCATCACCTAACCTTAGGTGTTGTTTGTTTTTCGGTCTGCAAATCTTATTATGTCTTATGTGTGAGCGCTCGCATTCGTTTTAATTGCAAACTATTTATTTTTCTGAAGACATAAGTTAAAATGATGTCTTATTTTATTTGCAACCTCGCAGACTTAGAAATATGCTTCTAAGTGCTGCATACAAGATTACTTTATTTTGTAGACATAAAAACATATAGTCTTCACTATCAGCATGAAGACCTTTATGCCACATATTCTTTACAGACATGATCCACATATCTTCAAACAAAAACATCTAAAAAAACAAATAGCACCTTAACATAATCTGAAAAGGTTAATCGTTTTTAGTTTAATAATAAGATGACTTCCTATATGTAACTTTAAGATGACTTCCTATATATAACTTTACCTACATTTTCAAATGTATATTGCTTTCCTAGTGTAAGCTTTATTGTCAAAGTATTTTCCCAATGTTCACCTATATAAAATATCCCTTCGGGTAGTATATTGTATTTTTATACAACTTCAAAACGGTGGTTGAGTGGTAAGGTGTTTGAGAGTTTTTAAAGAGGACCCACGTTCAGTTCTCACCAATATCACTTTAGGGCTTCGGCTCGTATATTTATTTTATGACGATATAAAAATTTTCCGGGTAACCTTCCTTTTATCGTAAAAAAACTACATATTCATCACAGTATATCTAATATAACCTTTTTAATAAATTTTCCATACCATGTCTAATATACATTGTTTTGAGGTTTTTTAGAACGTCGGTCATATTCAAATAGAAAGCTAGTTATACACTAGAAAAAATTACAGACAATCAAGAGGGTTAAGTGACCATCTATTCCAATCTAGGCGAGGCTTTTTAATTCTACTCGAGATTAATGAAACGAACAAACAAACAATATGACCGATAACGTGATATTTCTTGAACATCATGTCTTGAAAGTATATATTCTTGTGGAGTTTCTACAATGACCACAGAGTCGCAAGGAAAATAGTCACGACAATCATTCTGTTATAATTCAGTAGGCTTATAACTACCTTAGTGGTTTGATTATGTTATAATTCAGTAGGCTTATAACTACCTTTAGTGGTTTGATTCTTGATTAAGAATACTAATAATGAAGTGTAAGAAAGTATATGATAATGGAGAGAAAGAAAGAAACATTTTGTAATTGTGAGAAATGATGCAAGTTTAATGCTTGCATTCATGAGTATTTATAGTCTAAAATCTCAATATAAAAATACATACTTTATGTACCAAAATTGACTATATGTATACACCAAAATTGACTATCCATATCTATATTATTATTATTATTATTATTATTATTATTATTATTATTATTATTATTATTATTATTATTATTATTATTATTATTATTATTGTTATTATTATTATTATTATTATTATTATTATTATTATTATTATTATTATTATTATAACACTCCCCCTTGGATAGCAATTTTGTTTTGTTGAAGATCAACTATAAATTACTGCCTCGTTAAAAACCTTGCTAAAGAAAACTCAGTGGGAAAAAACTTTAGCTAAGGGAAAAAGAGTGCAGCATGGAGTTGACTCCCCCTCAAGTAGACATCGCTTCAGCTGTTACATCTTTTGAACATGTCTCATGCCAATGTTATGAACGTGTGTTCTGAAAATAGCATTTGGAAGTGCTTTCGTGAAAAGATCAGCAGAGTTTTTGCTGGATTGCACATATCTCATTTCAATCTGGTTGTCCTTAATGAGATTTTGAGTGTATGAGAAGAATCTAGGAGGTATGTGTTTTGTTCGGTCACTTTTGATGTACCCTTCTTTCATCTGTGCTATACAAGCTGCATTATCTTCATAGATAGTTGTTGGATTTTTATCGCATTCTAGTCCACAAGAATCAGTAATAAATTGTGTCATTGATCTCAACCAAAAACATTTCCGAGTAGCTTCATGTAATGCAATCACTTCGGCATGATTTGATGATGTAGCAATAAATGTTTTTTTTAGAATGCTATGATATTGCAGTACCTTCATTTAGGAATACATATCCAGTTTGAGATTTAGCTTTATGTGGATAAGCTAAATAACATGCATCTGCATAACCAATCAAATCTTGTTTTGATTCGTTAGAATAAAATAATCTTAAATCAGTAGTTCCTCGAAGGTATCGAAATATGTGTTTGATCCTATTTAAGTATCTTTTGGTAGGAGCAGAGCTGAACCTTGCCAACAAATTAACTGCAAAAGAAATGTTAGGTCTTGTACAATTTGTAAGATACATAAGAGCCCCAATTCACTAAGATATGGAACTTCTGATCCGTAAAGATCTTCATGATCTTCACAGGGATGAAATGGATCAGTGTCAATATTGAGTGATATATCAACCAATGGTTTTGTCTTTAAAAATATTTTAAAATCTGTATAAGTTGTTTGATGTACAAGTAAACCATTAGGCATATGCTCAATCTGCAAACCAAGGTAATACTTGGTTTTTCCGAGATCTTTCATTTCAAATTCTTTCTTTAGAAGTTGAATGGCTTCATGGATTTCTTTATTTGTACCTATGATGCTTCTGATACCTTAAATCCTTCAGGTATCTTCATATATATATATATATATATATATATATATATATATATATATATATATATATATATATATCACTATCAAGTGATCCATATAGATAAGCAGTAACAACATCCATTAGATGTATTTCTAAATTTTTAGAAACTGCCAGGCTGATTAAGTATCTAAAAGTAATTGCATCCATAACAGGAAAATAAGTTTTCTCATAATCAATTCCTGGTCTTTGAGAGAAATCTTTAGTTACAAGTCTGACTTTACCTTGTAAGTTCATTTTTCTTATTTCCTTTTCGAATTAAAATTTATTTGTATCCCATACATTTCACATCTTTAAAAGTGATAACGATTGATCCGAAAACTTTTCTTTTATTGAGCGATTCTAATTCAGCTCGTATTGCTCCTTTCAATTGAGCTCAGTCATGTATATTTTGACACTCAATGACAAATTTTGGTTCTAGATCATCATCTTTATTCATGATGTCATTATATGAAAAATTCTCATCAATATTTGTCATTCTATTTCGGTTCCATAATATTGCATAATTTATTACAATTTCTGTATTTATTATCAATATCCTCTGCAGAAGGAGTATTGATATTTGGTTCTTCTTGAACATTTTATTTTACCTCATTTTCAGCTGATTTTATTTTCGAAGATTTTTATCTTCGGAACCAATTGATCTTTCACGTTTCATGCGTGGCAAAGACTCAAGAGTGACATTATTGTCAGCTTTTGGAATTTCAATTCGAGCTGGAGCATTTACTGCTATTATATATGATTTAGTCACTCTTTTTGTATCTTTAAATGCATCACGTAATCGATTTGCAAGTTCTTGCATATGCATTATTTTTAAACTTTCATTTCACATTCTTTTGTGCGAGGATTAAGATACCTTAATTGATGTTCACACCATGAAACATCATTTTATTTATTTTTCATTTCTCCCCCTAATCTAGAGAACAATTTTTCATTAAAATGACAATCAGCAAAACGTGCTGTAAAAACATCACCCGTCATGGGTTAAATATATCTTATAATTGAAGATGTTTCATATCCAATATATATCCCCATCCTCCTTTGAGGGCTCATTTAGTGCGTTTTGGTGGTGCAACTAGAGCATACAATGCACAACCAAATATTCTAATGGTGGGAAAAATTTGGCTCTCAGCCAAAATCAAGTTGTCTGGGAGAATATGTATGAATTGCACTTCGTCTAATATGAATTAATGTCGCATCATGTAAATTTACATGTCCCCATATAAATATTGAGAGTTTTGTACTCATTACCAATTGTATAGTTATTAGCTGTAAGCGTTTATCTATTGATTCAGCTAAACCAATTTTGTGTATGCACATGAGCAACTGGATGTTCAACAACAATCCCTGTAGACATATAATAATCATTAAATGCTTGAGATGTTAACTCACCAGCATTATCAAGTCTCATCCTTTTAATGGTGTAATCAGAATAATGTGTTCTCAATTTGATAATTTGTGCAAGAAACTTTGCAAATGCCATATTATGGCTTAATAACACACAAACATGAGACCATCTGCTAGATGCGTCTATTAGAACCATGAAATATCAAAATGGTCCACATGATGGATGAATTGATCCATATATATAATCTTGAATTCTTTCAAGAAACATTGGTGATTATTTCTCAATATTCTTTTCATTAATTACCATATGTGCTTTTCATTAATCACCATATGTGTTTTTTCATTAATCACCATATGCGCTTTTCATCATATATCCTTTTCACCATATGCGCTTTTAATCATATGCGATGCGCTTTTCATCATATGCGCTTTTCATCATATGCACTTTTTATCATATGCGCTTTTAATCATATGCGTTGCGCTTTTCATCATATGCACTTTTTATCATATGCGCTTTTAATCATATATCCTTTTCACCATATGCAGTTTTAATCATATGCGCTGTGCTTTTCATCATATGCACTTTTCATCGTATGCGGTTTTAATCATATGCGCTGCGCTTTTCATCATATGCGCTTTTTATCATATGCGCTGATGTTATGCGAGGTGGTACGAAATAGTTTATATTTAAATACGAAATACGACGAAATATTACACAAGTTTTAATTATTTATTTACAAAATGGATATACTTAAACCTTGCTACAACACTATAGGCAGTGTACCTAATCGTAGAGTAGTATAGTTTTTAGTAAGTCCGGTTCGTTCCACAGGGAGCTGGCTTATTTCACACTATATTTTAAACAATTATATTCGTACAAAATATATTATATTAATAATATATAAAAGGGGGTTTTACCGTTTAATGACCGGTTTGTCGATTTTATATTTTAAGCGAAGCGTAAAGTAAATGACGATATTTAACTAACAATATAAAATAAATAACAATAATTAAAATGACAATAAATAAAAGTACGGGGAAAAATGAAATAAAATATATTATGCTTATTTAAACTTTCGTAATCATGATGTTTGACGTGTTGATTTTAGTTTTATGCCCATGGGTTAATTGTCCTTTGTCCTGGATTATTTAATATGTCCGTCTGGTTTTTGTCCATAACAGTCCATCGGTCATAAATTTAAAGTGCGAGTGTCCTCGTCAAATTATCCTTATACCCGAAGTCAAATATTCCAACTAATTGGGGACTTAAACTGTAACAAGGTTTTAATACTTTGTTTAATAATTACACCGGGTTATCGACTGCGTGTAACCCAAGGTTTTAATACTTTGTTATCAATTATGCCAAGTGTCCTTGTACATAATTTTACCCCTATTTTAATAATTCCATAGACTATTAATCCATTCCCGTATTCGGTTAAATGAACGATTATTTGTACATATAAATATCCAGCCCATCGTGTCCGATCGAGTGTATGTGGTTATTTATAGGTACGTCCAATTGTAAATCTTTATATTAAAATTAACAAACTATCATTTAGTTAAACAAATATAAAGCCCATTAATAGCCCATAGTCTAATTTCCACAAGTGTCGTTCTTTTGTCCAAACCCCAATTATGGTACAAAGCCCAATTACCCCGTCTTTAATATTTAGTCCAACATCATGATTACTTTGGCTCAAATAAGCATAATAATAACTTAAGTACGAGACATTAATTTAAAAAGGAGAACATAACTTACATTGAGTATTTATCGCGTAGTATTACACGGACAGAATTTCGACTTCAAAAACCCGTAAAAATAACTTTTACATAACCCGAACTAATCTAATATAAAACTACCCTATACTATATATATTATATATTTATTTATTTATTTATTTATTACAGAGTATTATTATTATTATTTATTATCCATAAACTCGGAAGAATGCATGGCCTTTTATAGGCGTTTTGATTTCTGACAGCTCCGCGAGTCGTGGAGTTTTTGGCCTTCAAACTCCGCGAGTCGTGGAGTTTGAAAATCCAGCTCAGGATCCTTTGTCTCATAGCTTGTCGACATGATTATATATATATTTATAATATATAAATAATTTATATAATTATTTATATATTATATTTTATTCTTATGCATAGTTGACTCATAATTTTTGGTCCATTGCGTCGGGCGTTGATAGTTGACTCATGTCCCGGTTCCGGATTTTCGAACGTCCTTGCGTACAATTTAATATCTTGTACTTTGCGTTTTGTAACTTGTACTCTTGTCATTTTTAGACGTTTTTCATCAATAAATTGAACCTTTTGAATTGTATCTTGAACATTTGAGCTTTTTGGACATTTGTGTCTTCAAATCTTCGTTTTCGCCTTTTGTCTTCGCACTTATTTATTTAAACAATTACAATGAAAATATAATACAATTACATATGAAAACCTATTATTTAGGAGGGATATTGCTATGAAATATATGTTCCTTTTTAGCCTTATCATGCGCTTTTAATCATATGTGCTGCGCTTTTCATCATACGCGCTTTTCGGTGCTACATAGATATTTCTCATTTCCGGTTATCATTGACTGATAATCATATCCATTATGATATATATCAGAGAAACTTAACAAATTTCTCTTTGATTTGAGAGAAAACAAGGCATTGTTTATCAGAAAATTCGTACCATTTGGTAATATGAATTTTTGCCTTTTTCGTTCCTTATATCAAGTTTGCAAGACCTGATATAGTATTATAATTCTTTCATTTGATTTAAATCAATGAAATATTTCTTAGATTTGTATGTTACCACTATCTACAATACATAGATCTTTACCATTTAATTGATGTTGTATTTCAGCAAGATTTATACTAAAACCTTAAATAAGATAAGCAAATAATGAGTAATATTTCAGCAAGATAATCAAATTATATTACTTGCAAATAAGTTACAATCTGAAGTACATAAAAGATAACACTTTAATAAACACATATATGTTATGGTCTAAAAACATTTATTTAGGGGTGACACATAACAAGCTAGGCATCTTAAAAAAAATTCAGATCATTTAAGTTTAATGTTGCTTGGGGTTTACTTAATCAAGGTTTTCAAAAGATTCACTCTTGTTTCCTTTTCTTTTGTGAAATCTTTGTAGGACTAAACAAGATGTTAAGATATTTAAGAAATACTAGACTGATGATCCATGTTATAAGGATCACTCAGATTCTTATAAGAGTATCTACTAGTTTTCAAATATTATTCTTTCATAGATCACCGTTATTTCTTGATAATTAATATCATATCTATCTTTTAGTATTTTCCATAATACACTTGGATCTTCGATCATACAATATGTAGATTCTAAGGACTCTTCAATATGTTTGCTAAGAAAATTACTTGTTATTGCTTTATCTAGTTCAGAGCAATTGTTATTTTCATTCAGGGTTTCTAAAATACCGATTGATTCGAGATGTTTTTCTACATTCATAACCCATGTTAAGTAGTTGTTCCCACTTGATTCTAAAGGAGCAAATTTAAGCCTTTTTAAATTCGATATTTTCTATTATCAAAAAGATGAACAACATAAATCATAATCACAATCAACTTCTATTCATAGACAAATAATAAAATGAAATTAGAATCATTTTAAATTCATAAGTAGCAAACAACAGAATAATGGCATGATTACAAATGATAAAACCACAAGAGCAGGATAGAATATAGGTTTACCCGGTGGTATATTAGCAACAATGATGATAGTTAGTATGACCAATACAATAGGAAATATCATCCTTGTGTGAATCATCTTTATAAAAAATCTTTTTTTTAGAGTGGTAATATGAGAAAATGAAGATTGATTTGTGAAAATGTGAAAACAGAGATGTTTATTTTATATTTGAAAAATATAGTTGTTGTAACGTCATCAGTTGACGTTAACAACCATTATGTATATATGACCGTTGTAACGCCGTTAGTTGACGTTAACGACTGTTATGTACTCGTTGTATTAATAATAATTTTAATAAAAGATTACGATTACTATAAATACATTTAGTATAAATACGTTTAGTATAAATACGAAGATTAAGAGAATAAACATATTATGCATAAATAATAAATTTTAAGAATAAACATTAGTATGCATGAAATAAATAATGATTAATTGCATAAGTAATCATAAATGTTAGATAACATAAATATAAATGTTAGTGAAGTTAATAAGAGTTAGATTATATAAATATAATTCAGGCGGTATAACCGACCATATATAACTTAAATAACATAAATATAAATGTTAGTGAAATTAATAAAAGTTAGATTACATAAATATAATTCAGGCGGTATAACCGACCATATATAACTTAAATAACATAAATATAAATGTTAGTGAAGTTAATAAAAGTTAGATTACATAAATATAATTCAGGCGGTATAACCGACCATATATAACTTAAATAACATAAATATAAATGTTAGTGAAGTTAATAAAAGTTAGATTACAGAAATATAATTTTACTTATAATGATAATAATATTTACTTTACTAATAAATAATAGAAGATATCGTTAAAGAATTTCTTACCTTGATTAATGACTTGTGCTTGCTTAGATAAACCTTGATTATACGGAGCACTTCGTGCTGATAACGTGTTATAATTCAGTAGGCTTATAACTACCTTTAGTGGTTTGATTATGTTATAATTCAGTAGGCTTATAACTACCTTTAGTGGTTTGATTCTTGATTAAGAATACTAATAATGAAGTGTAAGAAAGTAGATGATAATGGAGAGAAAGAAAGAAACACTATGTAAGTGTGAGAAATGGTGCAAGTTTAATGCTTGCATTCATGAGTATTTATAGCTTAAAATCTCAATATAAAAATACATACTTTATGTACCAAAATTGACTATATGTATACACCAAAATTGACTATCCATATTATTATTATTATTATCATCATCATCATCATCATCATCATCATCATCATCATCATCACACGTTCATCTTAATTGTTAAGGCATGAATAGAAGCTGCCAACCAGGATAGGGAATATTGATCCATTGTTCAACGTTTTTCCACACTTAGAAGCACTGGCGTAAGCATGATCTTTTTCACCTTAGCGAATTTTTTTAAAAGTGTAACAATTTTTTTTTTTACAAAATATTTAAGTTTTTGGGCAAAATATAAAAGCTTTAGGCCAAAATATGAAGGCTTTCGGGCAAAATATGAAAATTGTATGGGCAAAATATGAAGACTTTTGGGCAAGTAAAATCCACTTGGCACAAAATCGAAAATTCAAAATTTTTAGACTAAAAATTACAAATCTACTTGGGGGCGGGTGCCCCCTGTCCCTTTATATTTTCGCCATTACTTAGGAGGCCACCTCATAACGAGCAAAGACCCGAGAGATATCTTCCACGTCAAGAGGAGCAAAACATGTTAGGATTGACTGAGCAGTCTATAGGGATGACAATGGCCACCCGATCCAATGGATATCCATCCGATCCATCTGCTTCGTGATGGATATGGATGAACCTAAATGTATATGAATATAGATATGGATAAACCTAAATGGATATGGATATGGACATTGATGAAAAATTTCATTCATTGATATATCCATTAAAACCCGAAATACATATACATATACAAAGACATAAATATAGATTTATGCTTACATATTTACTATTAAAATACATTTACCGTTAGATTTACATTTTTCTTTCGACTTTAAAATAAAATAACTATGATATATTACAATAAACACGTAATTCTAACAAATTAAATATACAAATTACATATTTAATTTTTTATTATCTAAGTTTAATATAAAATTCAACAAATAGTGTTTTATTTTTGACAAATATTATACATTCTTGTGGATAAATTTTAATATGTATATTATAGTTATTTTTACTATACTACGTTTTGTGTTTTCATCGCATATTAAGAAATAGTATAACAACTTTTTAACATCCAATGGATATCCATTAACCCGTTTAATCAATTGGTATGGATATGGATGGATGAACTGAAATTAAATGGATATGGATAAATAAAAACAAAATAAACATGAATATGAATATATATATATATATGGCATCACCCGATCCATATCAATCTATTGGCATCCCTAGCAGTCCATGTCCCATAAAAAAAAAGCCTCAAAGCAAAAATATTAACTATGATGAGAGCAAGCTGTTCCGATAAGGATGACGAGCCCTTACACGTACAATGTTCAATCAAATGCCGAGCAATGAAACTAAGGAAATTGGAAATTCATGACTGAAACGAACCTAAGAGATGCACGAGCCGAGTGACCGTCGCTCCTCATAAACGTAAGCAGTAAACTAACCGGGTATCCTCCATGTCCACGTAAACACTGTCTAAACTCTACGTCCCCGTAAACATTGTCCCAAGATCACTCATGTCCACGGTCGATGTGAGATTCGGATGAAACGACACTCAAATTGGTCACAAGAGATGCACGAATCGCCCCTCATAAGCGTAAGCAGTGAACTAACTGGGTATCTCTAGGTTAACAACTAAAACCATGGTGGGAGATATCAATTAACCACAACTTTGAGCTTATAAGGTGTTGGAAAATCGTGTGTACTTTTACCAAAACAGATTAACGCAGCGGATAGTTAAAATAATAATCTTTTATTATTTTATGAACAAAATTTAACAAGATTAAATTTTCACTTATTTAATGAAACATGCACATGATTAACGATCCCAAAAATCCAGTTACACCATAATAATTGTCAAGAATATAAATCATAAGATGAGTAAACGATATACCTTTCTTGAAGAAACTGATTGAAGGAGAGAAACCTTTCTTGAAGAACCTGATTGAAGGAGAGAAACCTACGATCAAAAATATGACCGTCTCTTTGGATAGTCCACACTACACTTCAAACAACGTCAATGGATGCTAGTCCAAACCCAAGTAATAATCAATCAACCTTTGATTAATATTATGAACCCAAAATATGTAATATGTGTTTTTCCTTTTAGTTCATCGAAAGCATTAGAATGATTCAAAAATTACTTCGTAATATGATACACATATATGAATATATAATATATCCCATTTGTTTGGTAGCATAAAGTAAATCAAAAGAAATCAAGATTCGTTTGTTTGATAGCAAAAAGCAAATCAAAAGAAATCAAGATCATTTTCAAATACAATGCTATATTTTAAAAAGTCGTATTTCTCAAATACTTTAGGGGTAGTTTATGAAACTTATAATTAATAATTTCTATCATGTCACTTTCATGTGAATAGTAAATTAATTAATTTCATTTCATTTACTATTCACATGAATAGTAAATGAATTAATTTCGATTTACTATTTTGTTACTTGAGTAATATATATACATCATATATATATTTTATTTGACGTCTCGGTGTATATGTGTGTGACCCCGAAGGCTCAAATGAGGTTGGCCATATAGTTATATGTTGTACCTTGCACATTAATCCTACAGACTCCCACTTGTGCATGGCACAACACCAAGTAACTATACAAACAATGATAAGCGTCTAGCAACACGTCATTGTCCCCAAATTCACGTGAGGATAGTTTCTCGAAACTGTTTATGGTAAGTGTTAAATGTCATTCGTCCTTTTGTTTCAGATACTTTAGTTAAACTTGAGATATGGATCATCGGTCATTCTCATTTGTTTAACAATTTTATTTATCGATCTTAGAACTGAATTAGATCACCAAATTAATTAAGTATCATCTTAATTACATCTGGGTGCGGCCACACAAATATCTTATTCATTCATCGAGGAGCTCAAAAAGTATCTAACTCCAAACATTTTAGAGGAACAAATCCTATATTGCATACACGTGTCTATCACGAGCTTTACATTATACCCAATAATGGCCTTTATAACAGCCTTATTCAGGACAGCGTTTAACCATATCAAAATACAATGCTACACTCATCAAGACGGGCGTGCATCTCAAGTCTAAGGACACAAAGACATAATCACTAAAAGATTCACTACTGACTACGATCCATGTAGTGACATCTCATGGTTGGGTCATTCCAATATTCATCATCAATGAATACATATGAATTTTGGTCTCAACAAGTTAACTATTCATCATCAATGAATATAACTAAAATTTCACATTAATCTTAATTCATGTTATTCCCATAACATGACCGATTATGGAGATTTTGAATAATCAACAATTATTCATGGATTAAACATGCTAATATAGAACACAGTGATATAAATGAAAACGACCATATTAAGTATGTCAGTTCATTAATATAAAACTGCTTAATGTTCCAAAAATATCCAAATATTAAATTACAAATGAAAAAGATCAGCAGCATAACGAAGTCCAATATTACTAGCATGATCATCATGCTTGTTGTGCATCATGGGCTTCGTGAACGGGTCAGCCACATTATCATTTGTATGAACCTTTAAGAATACTAATATCATTCCTCTTAATGACTTAATGAATGTAGTCAAACTTTTAAAGAATGTGCCGGATACTTTTATATACATGTGATTCTTTCAAAAGTATATTAACACTCGAACTATCACAGTACATATTATAGAAGATTAAATGTTGTGTACTACTCTGAGTATAACAACGAACTTCCTTACCCAGACAGCTTTCTGAGTAGCTTCTCAGTCAACAATGTATTCTGTTTTTGTTGTAGATTGTTCAATAGTGCTCTGCCTAGAGCTCTTCCAATCAAATGTCTTGCCCATCATGACAAAGAAACAACGTGACTGGATCGAAAATCATCTTGATCAGTTTGGAAACTAGAATAAGTATAAAACTTAATACTTAACTCTTTTTCCAAACCACCGTAAACCAAGAACATATCATTAGTACTATGCAAATACTAAAGAATATTTTTAACAACAATCCAATGTACTTCACCCGGATTATGTTGACAATGACTCGTCAAACTCAAAACTAACGAAACATCGAGTATAGTACATATCATGGCATACATAATGGATCATATAGCCGAAGCATATGTGATACATTTCATTTGTCTCATCTCATCTACTGTGATAGGACTTTTGAGACTTTCTCAAGGTTATGCCCTTTTGCATTGGCAAAGCTCCATGCTTGGAGTTTTGCATGCTAAATCTCTGCAAGATAATGTATGTACTTTGATTCAAACCAATAAGCCAATTGGATCTATTGTATAGATCCTCATTCTAATAATATAAGTAGCTTCATCAAGATCCTTTATGGAAATACATTTTCCAAGCCAAGACTTGACATCTTGCAAGTTGGAATGTTATTTCTAATAAGTAATATGTCATCAACATATAAGATCAAGAAGACTACTCTGCTCCCACTAGCTCTAATGTAAACTCAGAGCTTATCTTGGTTTTGAGAATTGATTTTCTCATTAAACTTAAGATTCTAGCTCCTGGATGCTTGCTTTTATCCATAAATGGATTTTAGAAGCTTGCATACTTTATTAGGATGCTTAGGATTCATAAACCCTTCCGGCTGAACCATATATACGTCTTCGCTTAGGTCGCCTTTTAGGAAAGCGGTTTTGACATCCATTAGCCATATTTTATTATCATGAAAAGTAACCATGGCAATAAGTATCCTAATTGTTTTAGGGCTCACGACTGGTGAAAAACTTTCATCATAACCTTTTGTCACCAATAGAGCTTTAAAAGTGTTTACATTACCGTCCATATAAGTCTTCCTTTGAAGACCCATTTTTACCTCATTGTCTTACAATTGGGTAGAAGATCAATCAAGTCTCATACTTGATTATCCTTCATGGACTGCATATCTGTATTCATAGAATCTAGTCATTTTCAGATTCAGAATCTGATATGGCCTCACACAGCTAGAGGGTTCATCATAATCCCTTAGTTGAGGTTTATCTGAATTAATCAGATAATTAAACCTCATAAGCCGATGAGCTCTACTAGATCTATAAAGTGCAGGTGTAACACGTTCTGGCTTACCAACAGTGTGCTCAGTTTCAACGTGTGGATTGCTAGTGCTTATTGAAGGTATGTTACTTTAAAGTACTTGAATTTCTTCAAGATCTACTTTACTCCCACTGACTTCTTGTAAGAGAAGATCTCTTTCTAGGAATTCAGCAGACCGAGCAGAAAACACGTTGTCTTCAGCTTGGTAGTAAAAGTAGTAACCTGTTGTTTCCTTTATGTATCGTACAAAGTAACATTGGATAGTTCTGGGTACTAATTTGTTTGAAGTGTCATGCTTCACATACGCTTCACAACCCCAGAATTTGAGATAAGACAACTTGGGATTCTTCCCATGCCATAACTCATATGGTGTCTTTTCTACCTTCATAGTTGGAATCACATTGAGTATGCCTGCAGCAGACTCTCATACATATCCCTAAAAGACGGTAGTAGAGAAATCAGACTCATCATAAATCAAACTATATCAAGTAAAGTTGATTCCTCTTACTCAGACACACCATCGTGTTGTGGTGTGTAAGGTAGAGTGAACCATGAGACAATCCCACAATTCTTTAGGTGGTCCAAAAACTCTTGACTCATAAACTCACTTACTCCATCGGAGCGAAGTGCTTTAATGGTCTTTCCAAGCTGATTATCTACTTCATTTTGGAATACTTTTGAATGGTAAAATAGTTGTATGTTTATGTTTCAGCAAGTGAACATAATCATAGCTACTATACTCATCAGTAAATGTAATGAAGTAAAATTAACTAAATCTATACATTGTTCTTAAAGGGCTACATACAACAGTATGTATTAGTCCTAAAAGATCTTTAGCTCTTTTACCTAAATCGGAGAAAGAAGCATTTGTCATCTTTTCACATAAACATGACTCGCATACATCAAATGACTCAGAGCCAATTGATTCCAAAAGTCCATTAGACTGGAGTTTTGAAATGCATTGTTTGTTTATATGACTCATATGACAATGTCATAGATAGGTCTTATTCAAGTCTTGCTTGAAGACTTTGGCGATGTAGGTATACACAGAATTCTCATTTGAAATTACACTATGCATATCAATTTCAAAAATACCATCACGTGGATAGGTATTAAGATAAATATATTATCCTTAGAAACTGAAATATCTAAGTGTATAAATGCAAGTTCAAAACTAGCATCTTTCAAACTATGTCGCTCGCAGTATTGAGAGCATAATGCTATTGTTCCAACAAAACAATAAGACCACTTAGAGAAGTAAGTTCAGAGGTACCAATAGCTTTAACAAAAGCTTGATCCCCCTTGCCTACTTGCAAATCCAGTGTGCCTTTCTTTAGTCTATTACTTCTTCTCATTCCCTTCATATTGTTACAGGTGTGAAGGCCACAACCAGTTAACAAAGATATAGGAATCACTAGAAGAAGTATATAACTATTTATGGAATATACCTGATTTGCTAGTCTCACCAGCGTTGCCTTTTCTCAGCTCAGATTGGAAGATAGGACAACTTCCTTCTCCAATTGCCAACCTTTCCACAATGGAAACATTCGGCGTCTTTTGTTGGGCTTTCCTTCTTGGAAGGTGGAATATTTTTCCTAGCAAATGATTTGTCATTTTCCTTCCACAAAATATTCGGCTTATTCTTTTTCACCCTTCAATCATATTTCTTCCTGATCATCGAACAACATCCGATAGAAATTTTGCTGAGCAGCAGCAACTGCCACAACAGGAAGTATGAATAAGGGTTCTAAATTTTGTTCAACTTCCATGTATGCTTGAGAACAATTCTCAGGTTGTAGTGTCAGTCTAGGAAGTTTGAACATTGAGTTTATCCTTCTCCAACAAAGAAGGAAGTGTGTTTTGGTTTACGTCTTGATTATTTGACATCTACAATAGATATAAGATTCAATTTAGTATTTTCGATATTGAGCTTTAATAAATTAACTACCCAAGTTTTTATAATATTATAAAAAAAACAATTAATTTACGAAAGCCTAAGATCCACATAGAGGTTCCATAGCCACATCTGTTGATCAGCTAGCAGTTATGGAGTCTATTGGTAGGTAACGGGTACCAATTGCATTACAAGTGCAACTCTTAGATCTTTATGAGACCTTGAGATATGTGTAGTTCAACAAACCACTATTATCTACTAACATGTTTGTCTCATCCTTGCCTCGAACTCAGGTCTCACCGTGAATACGATTAAGTCGTCCAATTTGAAAACAGTGGAAATTCACGCTAGTCTCACTAGATCGAAAAATCCACCTCGTGGCTATAATTCAGCCTAGTCTCACTAGATCAGAAAAATAACGAGGAGTGTTTGCAAGCTCATTGGATGGCATGACTTAAATTTGACGGGTATTTTGTAAAAAGTTTGTGTCAACGAATAATGCATGCACACAAGATTCGCTACACTACTAGTTAAAAAAACATTTTAACCAATTGTATATGTCGATTATGTTTGTGATCTAATTTGTTATTTAATTTATAGGATATAAAAATAACAAATACACAAACGTGTATCGTTTTAAAACAGTTTTAAAAGATGTCGTCCATATATTTTATTTGACTTTCAAAATCATTTATCATTAAACTCGTTAGAGTTTAACTTATTTTAAAATCATCAATTTTAATCTTTGAAACTCGTTTAGAGTTTTAGTTAATGTTTTCATCAAAAAACATATATATATAATTTGAGTCTCAAAATTATTTAACTTTAAACTCGTTAGAATTTAACCTTTTAAAATCATCAATTTTAATATTTGAAACTCGTTACCGGTTTTATTTAATGTTTTCATCAAAAACATTTAGCATATATTATAATCAACCATTAAATATAAATGCGTAAAATAAAACACAACCATGCATCACACACACATAGCCTAGCCCAAAAAATCCTATGTTTAATCCCATGAGCCGACATGGGATCAAGAGGTCAAACTAAGGGTAATATCGTAGCTCCCACTTAATTCAAGAATCAAGTGAAAACTTGACAAACGCCATCGTTGTCAACTTGACCTGTTCGCCACCTTCTAAGTCAAACTTCGTGTTGCATCTTTATCTTCAATTTTCATCTTGTTACATTTATTTAAATTTGAAAATACAACTAAACTAGTACTTTTACAAATTAAAATAAACTGAAATACAATACTATGAAAATGAAAAATAAATACAATACAACTTTGGCTTCAAAATGGCCTTTCTAATAAAATAAATAATCAACATGATATAATATTGCCGTAATCAACAATCACAACAATCACATAGGTCGGGGCATTACGGGCTATGTATGCAATCACAATTTTAATAACTACATTATTAAAACCTATATATGGCTTGTCCATGGTTACAATGCATGTGTATAACCATGGAATATAACAATCAACAATTATAATAAATATTCAAGCCATAACAATTAAATCTACAATTTAAAATAGTGATATTCTTTCAATCATATTTGTGCGTCATGAGGTTAAGTCTAAATCAACCGCGTTGACTTTAAAAACCAAAAAGGTTTCGACTTTTACCAATTCACCACAAAGCTAAATTTAAAGAAAATCACGCGACAATTAAGATGGTGTAAAAGCGGCTCGGATACCACTGTTGGAAAATCGTGTGTACTTTTACCAAAACAGATTAACGCAGCGGATAGTTAAAATAATAATCTTTTATTATTTTATGAACAAAATTTAACAAGATTAAATTTTCACTTATTTAATGAAACATGCACATGATTAACGATCCCAAAAATCCAGTTACACCATAATAATTGTCAAGAATATAAATCATAAGATGAGTAAACGATATACCTTTCTTGAAGAAACTGATTGAAGGAGAGAAACCTTTCTTGAAGAACCTGATTGAAGGAGAGAAACCTACGATCAAAAATATGACCGTCTCTTTGGATAGTCCACACTACACTTCAAACAACGTCAATGGATGCTAGTCCAAACCCAAGTAATAATCAATCAACCTTTGATTAATATTATGAACCCAAAATATGTAATATGTGTTTTTCCTTTTAGTTCATCGAAAGCATTAGAATGATTCAAAAATTACTTCGTAATATGATACACATATATGAATATATAATATATCCCATTTGTTTGGTAGCATAAAGTAAATCAAAAGAAATCAAGATTCGTTTGTTTGATAGAAAAAGCAAATCAAAAGAAATCAAGATCATTTTCAAATACAATGCTATATTTTAAAAAGTCGTATTTCTCAAATACTTTAGGGGTAGTTTATGAAACTTATAATTAATAATTTCTATCATGTCACTTTCATGTGAATAGTAAATTAATTAATTTCATTTCATTTACTATTCACATGAATAGTAAATGAATTAATTTCGATTTACTATTTTGTTACTTGAGTAATATATATACATCATATATATATTTTATTTGACGTCTCGGTGTATATGTGTGTGACCCCGAAGGCTCAAATGAGGTTGGCCATATAGTTATATGTTGTACCTTGCACATTAATCCTACATAAGGGACTTAAATATCTTTCTCTAACCGATGTGAGACGAGGTATTACAATGACCATATATATTACATTCATTAGACGGTCGAGAATCAGTTAATTCAACGAGCAAGGTCAAAAGTTGATTAGTCTCAAAAAGACCTGGGTCCATTTCATCTTCTCTGCTTCCAACTCCAATCTCCATCTTTGAAATTATCCACAACCGAGCAGTCTTTGACCAATTCATCAAAAGTAGAAAAGACAAGGAAAGCATTTTTTAAGGAGCGATGAATTGAGCCAAGAATGCTTCCAAACTTGACAGTGCACTATATGATAACTAAAATAGTGTTAACTTTCAAAATGTTCGATGTAATGAAATATAATAAAGGAGTAGTTGGACCTAGTAAAAAGATGAAAATACTCATTGAAATATAAAATTGGAGTGAACAGTAATAATATGGTTTCTATTGATATATATATATATATATATATATATATATATATATATATATATATATATATATATATATATATATATATATAAATAAAATAAAGATGCACTTGGTGAATTTTATTTCATAGCGTTATAGATAATGATGAGGATAGATAATAATGGACAAAGAATAGATGAATAATTTAAAACTAAACTGAAATATTCCATATATTTTTTTTTCGAACCGCGATATTGGCATCACCTAAAGGGGACTTAACTACTTTTGCAATCATATGTCACTCACACACGTTAGGAGGAAACTTAATTCGCGACAAAGTTAGCAGTACAATAGAAGGTTAGGAAATCCTTACACTAGAGTATGAGGTCGGATTACTCATCATTCCCGGATAAACCAAAAAGGAAAAACCTTACAATTTTTTTATTATATGAGGCTACCAACAATTAGATGTTCAACTGATGCCAACACGATAATGCCATCCCTATCCACTTCAGCATGTAGTTTTTGACTTTACCTTGTACGTTTTCACTTTTTATTTAGGGATCATTTCTGTGATCTGTAAGCAGTATGCATGACAATTTGGGTCATGTATAACCATATATATTGTTTGATGCTAACAATGATATGACAACAATGTAATGATAACGCAGTATACAAAACTAACTACTGTTTGCTTGTACAACCAAGTAACTGAGTAAGAGGGTTGGTTCATTTTTTCCCTCCTTGGGTTTGAATCATATATCCGAAGTTGATTTTTATTTAAACAACAATTAGATCACTTTAAATGTTGAAAATTAACGATGATTTCACGAAGAAGGGCAAACAAAAAATAATACAAACACAAAGTAGTTCAATAAGCACAAATGTCTCCAAGAATCATACTAGTGTTATTCACTCAAAATCAAAACACAAAACACAATAAAACACAATGACATCCGTTTAGGAAAACCAAGTCGGTTCGATTTCCTCCTTGTAGAAACCAAACCTAAAATACAGAAAAACTTGCCTTCTTATATTCTTTTTCCGAGTTTTAACAACCAATGATAAAATCGAGCGTTATGGGAATCCTACATTAGTAATGGATATTTAATATAGGACTTATCTTTTTTATTCTGAATTTATCTCTGTTTCCATTTGCCTCTGTTTAAGGAGTGTCTGATTCTTCTATATCTTCAAGAAATAAACCAAATTTCCGATTAAGTGAAAAGAAACAACAATTTTACTTACTAAGCTGAAAAAAGAGATCATTAAGTAGTAAGTAATAAGTTTGATCTGAAAAGACGCAACACATTATTGCACCACAAGCATAATACATCGTCACCTACAATGGACGCTCAAACTGGAATAGTACTCAGAATCAAGACTATTGAGCATCCGGGGCAAGCTGACCCGACAATCTAACTTTTTTTTAATGCAACTATACTTGGGTTTAATGTAATAAAATGTGAAAATAACGACCCAAATAGCATTAACATATAACGCTTCAAATAAACAAAACAGCATACAAAAGCTTCAATCTTGTGTAATATAATGTGTAAATGATACGACCCAAATTAGCATTAACAGGTATAAATAAAGGCTGCAAAAAAACAAAACAACATTCAAAAACTTCAAACTCGTTAAACATTCTAACCAATTATGCAAATTGGTTCATTTCGATGCTACAAAAGTACACATCAAAACCTCATTATTATTATTATTACAAAACACGCAAAATCACTTAAAAAAAAAACTCACATAACAACATAAAACGAGTCATTGATTGATGATTCAAAGGGCTTTAAGCATATCATCAGCACCACTAGAAGTAAACGCCCCACCTTCTTCTAAATTCAACACTTTAACAACTCCATCTTCAACAAGCATTGCATACCTTCTTGATCGAACCCCTAATCCAACCGGTTTATCGCTCAAATCCAATTCACACCCAATCAATTTTGTAAACTCACCATTTCCATCACTCAAAAGCAACACATCCCCATTTTCATCAATATTCAAATCTTTACCCCACGCTTTCATTACAAAAGCATCGTTTACCGAAATACACGCGATCGTATCAACGCCTTTCGATTTCAACTCACCGGCTTTTTCGACGAAACCAGGGAGGTGTTTTTGGGAGCAAGTGGGGGTAAAGGCCCCTGGGACGGCGAAAAGGATTGATTTTTTGTTGTGGGTTAGGGTTGAGATTGTGGTGGTTTGGAGTTCGTTGTTGGAATCGAAGTAGGATAAAGTGGCGTCGGGGAGTTTGTCGCCGACGGAGATTGTGGCGGTGATTTTGGTGGAGAATTTGATTGGGCGGTGGGGTTTGGTGAAGGGGGAGAAGGAGAGACGGTGGTTGGCGGCGGAGGTGAGGTGGGATTTGGTGGCGGAAGTAAGGAGTCTGGTGAAATTGAAGGAGGATGTTACGGCGGTTGCCATTTTTCAGGGGTTTTTGGGTGGTTGATCTCGACGGATTAAACGAGGGTTAGATGAAATGAAACGTTTTATGAGATGCGTTTTATTTTTATGACAAACTAAAAATAAATAGAGTTTGGTGGAGATAAATATGAGGGGTTGATTATGTAGTAAGATTAATGATCAGGGTGTAAGATTTCAACTTTGATTTTTTCATATATTTGGTCATTTGGATGACAGGTGTATGAAAGTTTACAAGAACTTAATTAAACTTATGTTTTAAAAAGCTAAAAAACTATAATATCATTGTTTGGTTGATAAAATCTTTATATCTTGTAATTTACAAGAACTTAAATTTATGTTACTAAAAGCTAAAACTAAAACTAATATCATTGTTTGGTTGATACAATTTTTAGATCTAATAAAATAAATAGACTTTCAAAAATAAATTAGTTGAATTAACTTATAAAAATTCATAGTTTATGAAATATGAAGCTATATAATCACCTACTAGTGAAATGACTCGTGGAATCACGAGGTTGTTTAAACGACCCGTAGAATCACGAATTCCGACTAAGAAACTTCTCGTTGTTTTTACAAACATATTGATGTACTTAATTTAGTCAGGATAAATAAACTACATTTATTTTCTCACCATTCTCTTCCAATTTTCATTACAATTATTATTTTCTTTGGCGTAAAAGCCTACATTACAATATTTTATTGAGACATGTATTTCGCATAAATATGTAACGTAATTAATTTCGTAAAGGGAATCTGTATTTGAATAATAATAATATAATAATTATAGTTATGGTTATAATTATAATTATAATAATAAAGTTTGCTTATAAATGAAGTATTTATATTTTTAATAATAATTATTAGTAATAACAAATACCTCTTGAAATTATTTAAAAAATTAAAATAAAATTATTATATAAAGGTTATACAATATGCTTCAAAGTTTGTACATATGTTCGTAAGGTGTTTTCTAAAAGATTGTACAATTTGTTACAAAGTTTGTACATATAATTATAAGAGTGTATTATCATAAAGTTGTACATGATCCTTTAAATTTTGTACATATGGTCATGAGGTGTTTTATTATAAGAGTGTACATAATGTTATAAATATTGTACATATGATTATAGAGGTGTTTTATCATAAGCTTGTACAGAATGCTTCATGTATTATACAATTGACATGTTAATATTAATATTAAATACAATTAATTATTTTAATAACATAATCATGTGGGTCTTAAGATTTTTTTCTTTATTTTTGAATTTTGTTCAAGTTTGAATAATCATTATTTATAACATCATCGTTATAGAGATTTATTAGATATATATAAATAGATAGATTTTTAGTAAATAATTATATTTTAATTTTAAATTAATTAAAATTAATGACATCATTCATATTTTTATAAATGGCAAGTTTTAGTAAAATGAAGAGTTAAATTGTGAAATGATGACATCATCATTTTAAAGATTTAATAGAACTTATAGATAGTATTATGTTTCAGCTATTTTGTCAAAAGCTTGTATTAAATAATAAGTTTCTAGTTTCAAAAAATAAGATTTAACTAGCATCTTCAAATTCAACTCTAGCTACTTTGATCAAATATCCTAATAGAGTATTGAGCTTATGATTTTAATCAGCTCAAAGTCTAAGCTTTATTTGATATGTGATTTAAAGCAAAACTTATTAAAATCATAAATTCTTAAAAATAAGTTTCTCAAAATAACTTCGAATGCAAAAAAACTAAATACATTATCAAAGTAGTAACTTTGAAATGCCTTTATGTCCGACCAAGTTGAAACGCCTTTTCGGGTAAAAATTATCTCGAGTATTTATGAGGCGGGGGCGGGTTTTTTTAGACTAAGATTCTCAAACAAAATAATGGTGTTTCAACTTTGTGAGACATAATCAAGTCTGATGGAGACATTAACAATTCAACATTTACTTGCTCTTTCTATCGCAAGAGTGCTTTAAGAATGTCGGAATACAAAATTTGTAAGTGATTGCTCGATGGAAAATACATGTCTACGATGTAACATCCCGCCTTTTTCCGTTTACTTTTCCGTTTAACTATTTAAGTTCTGTTATATGTTTATAACACATCCCGTTAATATGCGTTGAATTATCTCGTTTAGGTAATTCCCGCACCCGGTTTAAAGTTGAGGGACCAAACTTGCCAAGGGTTGAAACATTTGACTAGGTCAAAGAGTCAACCCCTTTTCATCCATTCATTTCACCTCCTCTTCCTCTTTTTACTACTTTCAAATCCTCTCAACATTCAAACACAAATTCATCATCTAAATCCGGAATAAGGAGCTAGCAACAAAACAAAATACATATTCGTGATCCTCTCTTCATCCTCTTCGATTTGATACCAACTTCATCACTTTTGGGTAACATTTCTAAAACACTAGATTTCTTTAAATTCGTGTTCTTGACTTAAAAGTATGTTAATTAGTGTCTATGGCTCATTGTGATGTCGTGTATGTAATTTGTATGCTCGATTTGTTGTTTTTGGTGTAACTAGTTCATTATGAAAATTGCTTGCTAAATCCTTGATTTTGGATGATCAAATGTTGTTAGATTGTTAAAGTGCATGTTTTAAAAGTGTTACTAGCATCATTAGCTTCATGTTGATGTATAGGTTGATTAAAGAAACTTCATTAACATGATTATTGTTTTTGCGATGCTTGACTAGGGTTTGATAAGCTTTATATGAACTTTGATGCACCAAATGCTATGAAATATTGTAGATAAGAGTTTTGTTGTAATGTGTGTTTGATTACCTTCGAAACCGCATATCATACATGTAAATTGGTTTCCCGAATCATGAAATGCGTTTTAGAACTTGAAACTTTGATTATGAATGCTTAATACGGTTTTTGGTTGTTGTAAGTGTTGAATTGCTTGATGAAATGTGTCTAGGTGTTTTCCTCGTCAAATTACCTTTCCGATGATATATGATACATGTTCTAAGTGTTTGCGGGTCATGAAATGTGTTGGTTTGTGTTTTAGTTCGTGCACTTAGGAAATACAGCAAACAGGGCCTGGAAACCGATCAGGACGCCGTCCAGAAACTGGGGACGCCGTCCCACCTTTTGAACCTGGACGCCGTCTAGGATATCAGGACGCCGTCCCACCCTTCATTTTGGGACGCCGTCTAGCCATTTGGGACGCCGTCCCATTGTACTAAAACTGGCTGTTTGGGTTGTCATTTGACGAAAAATGTTTCGGATGTTCTAGACCTCCAATTCACTTGCAACTTGTTTTAACATGCTTATATATGAATAACTAGCATAAAAAATTTGTCCGAGACCCGACCCGAACATGTTGACTTTTCCGTTGACTTTGACCCGACCAAGTTTGACTTTTTGTCAAACTTAACCAAATACTTATGCAACCTTTCTAACATGATTATTTACTTGTAACTTGCATGAAACTTGACTAGTTGATTCACATGTTAATATAATCGAGTCGTAACGAGCCATAGGACTAATTGAACATCTTTGACCCTTCGTGACTATCGTTATTGATACAACCTATTTGTTTAGGTCAAGACTAGCATTGTTCTTTGCACACGTTACTTGTCGAAGTACTTTTTGGTTCGTGCATACAAGGTGAGATCATAGTCCCACTTTTACTCTTTTTGAACTTACTTTTGGGATGAGAAAACATAAACGTTCTTTTAAACTACGTGAACACAAGTACAGGGAAAACAAACATTCTACATACGAGTTTGAACACAAATCCTCAATTCGATTATCATTAGTTACATCAGATGGTTTAAGCGAGAACTTATGTTATATGGCCATATGGGTTTGACAAACCCTCACTTCGGACGGTTCGCTACCGTCTACGGGTGAAATATATTTTCGGGAAACAGTGTATGTTCTAACACTATTATTACGGGGTTCAACGGACGGAATGTTAAGCTTTGATAATTGAGTGCTCGTGAATATTAACTTTTAGAATGTACTATGACTTTATCGATGTTGCAAATCTTGTGGTTCAACTTACTTTTACTCACTTACTTATTTAAACCTATGATTTCACCAACGTTTTCGTTGACAGATTCTCTATGTTTTTCTCAGGTCCTTGAACTTAGGTGATATATGCTTCCGCTCATACTTTTTGATACTTGCATTGGATGTCGAGTATACTTGCATACGTGGAGCGTCTTTTTGACTACTTTTAATCGTGTCGCACGTGTTTCATACAAACTTTAAACATTGTTATGTACTTGTTATGGAAACTACTTTTGTAAACTTTGAAACACCCTTATTTATGAAATGAATGCGACGTACTTTTCGGTCAAACTTTGTTATAAAGACTTACGACCATGTAATGGGACCATACGTAGATGACGCCGTCATTTGACGATTTGTCGGGGTCGCTACAAGTGGTATCAGAGCTTTGGTTGTAGGGATTTAGAGTTCATTGGTGTCAACCCCGAGTCATAGGGTACATTGGTGAGTCTAGACTACAACCGGCATATAGACTTGACATAGGAATTACTTGACAAATTGTGCATTTATACTCTAACTCTTCTACTCATATCTACTCTTATTCTATCTAAATCTTGCGTTATATAATTTAATTGACACGCCACCTTGACTATATGATGTAATGTCGAATGCACATATGAATTAGGGTAATATAATTCCCGGAAATTATATTACGGTGACTCATATGAACATACCGACATTATGACATAAAGAATTTAAGGCGAGTCAAGGATAATTTTCTCTTTATCTTTATTCCATATCGCGGTTAATATTATTTAGAATACTAACCAACGGTATTCTTTTGTTTTGAAGGAACAATGGCTCCTCGCCGTGTACGACGCAATGAAACTCCCGAACAAGCCTTACAACGCATGATAGCCACCGCCGTGGATGCGGCCATGGCCGGTCACTCGTCTAACAACAACAATAACACCAACCACAACAACAATAACCAAGGAGCCGGTAACTCTAGCGAAGGGTGCTCCTACAAAGCTTTCATGGGGTGCAAACCTCACACTTATGATGGAACCGGGGGACCGGTTGTGCTTACTCGTTGGTTTGAACAAACCGAGGCCGTCTTTAGCATAAGCGGTTGTCGAGATCAAGACAAGGTCAAATACTCCACCCACACTTTCTCCGGAATTGCTCTAACATGGTGGAACACCTATGTTCAATCGGTGGGTACCGATGAAGCTCATGCCCTCTCTTGGGCCGATCTAAGGGAAAAGATGATTGTTGAATATTTTCCGCGCGAAGAAACCCGAAAGCTTGAGGAAGAACTAAGAGCTTTGAAAGCGGTCGGAAACGATCTTAAAGCTTATAATCAACGCTTCGCCAAACTATCCTTGATGTGTCCTAATCTTGTTAACCCCGAATCTCAAAGGATTGAGCTCTACATGCTCGGTCTTCCAAAAAGCATCAAACAAGGGGTGATGTCATCCAAACCCACTACTCATCAAGCCGCTATGAACATGGCTCGCCAACTAATTGAAACGGTTGACGAAATCGTAGTGCCGGCTCCTAAGGCCGAGGACAAGTCGGGTGGCAACAAAAGGAAATGGGAAGCCACTCCATCAACCAACTACAACAACAACACCTTCACCAAAAAGCCTTTCAACAATGACGGCAAGAAGGGTTATGTCGGAAACTTACCTTTTTGCAACAAATGCCACAAGCATCATCACGGCGAATGTAACAAGCTAGTTTGTCACCGTTGCCAAGGTGTTGGTCATAGGGCCAACAATTGCACAAGCGCCGCCCCCGTTGCTCGAAAGGGGCCCAATCCTCCAAAAACGGCCACTTGTTACGAATGTGGCCAAACGGGCCATTATAAGAACGAATGCCCAAAAAAGAAAGCCAACCCCAACAACCGAGGCCGAGCCTTTAACATCAACACCGAGGAAGCCCGAGATGACAATGAACTAGTCACGGGTACGTTTCTTCTCAACAACTCTTATGTTACTTGCTTATTCGATTCGGGTGCCGATAAATGTTTTGTGTCTAAGACTTTGGCTCCTACCCTTTGCACTCCACCACACCCTTTAGATACTACTTATTCCATCGAAGTGGCCGACGGAAAACTCTTAAGTGCTGACACATATTACCGGGGGTGTACTTTGAACATTTTGGGTAAGGAATTTGAAATTGACTTGATACCCATGGAATTAGGGAGTTTTGATGTAATAATCGGTATGAATTGGATGGTCAAAAATAAATCTCACATTCTTTGCGATCTTCACGCAATCCGAATTCCTATCGAGAATGGTGAACCATTGATTGTCTATGGCGACAAAAATTGCACCGGACTCAATCTCGTTTCGTGCCTTAAAGTTCGAAAGCTACTTCGCAAGGGTTGTTTCGCGATTCTTGCTCACGTTAAGAAAGTCGAGGCCGACGAAAAGCGCATCGAAGATGTGCCAATTGTTAGTGACTTTTCCGATGTATTTCCCGACGAATTACCGGGTCTTCCACCTCATCGACCGGTTGAATTTCAAATCGATCTTATTCCAGGAGCCGCACCCGTAGCGCGTGCACCGTATAGACTCGCTCCATCCGAATTACAAGAATTACAAAGTCAAATCCAAGAGTTACTTGACCGTGGTTTCATTCAACCTAGCCATTCACCATGGGGCGCTCCTATTTTATTCGTCAAGAAGAAAGACGGATCCCTACGAATGTGCATTGATTATCGTGAACTAAACAAATTAACGGTTAAGAACCGATATCCCCTTCCTCGCATCGATGATCTCTTTGATCAACTACAAGGTTCTCGTGTATATTCAAAAATCGATCTCCGTTCGGGTTATCATCAACTAAGGGTTAAGGGGGAAGATATCTCCAAAACCGCTTTCCGGACTCGTTATGGTAGTTATGAATTCCTTGTCATGCCTTTCGGTCTCACTAACGCACCGGCGGTGTTCATGGATCTCATGAACCGCGTGTGCAAACCTTACCTCGACAAATTCGTTATCGTGTTCATTGACGATATTTTGGTCTATTCTAAAAGCGAAGAGGAACACAAAGAACATCTCCGACTCGTGCTCGAGCTCTTGAGAAAAGAGCAACTATATGCCAAGTTCTCCAAGTGTGAATTTTGGTTAAAGGAAGTTCAATTTCTTGGTCATGTTGTAAGTGATCAGGGCATTAAAGTCGATCCCGCAAAAATCGAAGCCATTAGTAAATGGGAGACTCCTACTACTCCTACTCAAATTCGTCAATTCTTGGGTCTCGCCGGATACTATCGTAAATTCATCAAGGATTTCTCCCTAATCGCTCGTCCTTTAACCGCGTTAACTCACAAGGAACGAAAATTCGTTTCGACATCCGAACAAGAAACCGCTTTCCAAATCTTGAAAACTAAACTAACCACCGCTCCTATCTTGTCACTTCCTGAAGGCAATGATGATTTTGTTGTATATTGTGATGCCTCAAAAAATGGTTATGGATGCGTATTAATGCAACGAAAGAAAGTCATTGCTTATGCCTCTCGACAACTCAAAGTCCACGAACGAAACTACACGACACATGATCTTGAACTCGGTGCCGTCATCTTTGCACTTAAGCTATGGAGACATCATCTTCTTGGTACCAAGAGTACTATCTTTACCGATCACAAAAGTCTCCAACATATCTTCGATCAAAAGCAACTAAACATGAGACAACGAAGGTGGATTGAAACCTTGAACGATTACAATTGTGAACTTCGTTACCACCCCGGAAAGGCAAATGTAGTGGCCGATGCCTTAAGTCGAAAGGAAAGAACGGTACCTCTTCGCGTCCGAGCATTAAACATCACCATCCACTCCAACCTTAATAGCCAAATTCGGGTAGCCCAAGATGAAGCTCTTAAGGACAACAACATCGCACGCGAACTTTTAAACATTCTCGTCTCCCGATTTGAAGTTAAGGAGACCGGACTTCGATATTACGCCGGAAAAATTTGGGTGCCTAGATATGGCGATCTACGAAACCTCATCCTGGACGAAGCCCACAAATCGCGATACTCGATTCATCCCGGCGCCAATAAGATGTACCATGACCTTAAAGAACAATATTGGTGGCCGAACATCAAAAAGGAAGTTGCTAGATACGTTGCCAAATGTTTGACTTGCGCAAAAGTCAAAGCCGAACACCAAAGACCGTCCGGGTTACTTCAACAACCCGAGATCCCGCAATGGAAGTGGGAAAGGATCACGATGGATTTTATCACCAAACTACCGAAAACGTCGGGCGGTTATGATACAATTTGGGTCATTGTTGACCGTCTCACCAAATCCGCGCACTTTCTCGCCATGAAAGAAACCGACAAAATGGAGAAACTTGCACGACTTTACATTAAAGAGATTGTAGCCCGACACGGAGTACCGTTATCGATTATCTCCGATCGAGATGGTCGTTTCGTTTCTAGATTTTGGCGTACGTTACAAGAAGCATTGGGAACGCGTTTGGACATGAGCACCGCATATCATCCCCAAACCGATGGGCAAAGTGAACGTACAATACAAACCTTAGAGGATATGTTACGAGCCTGCGTTGTTGATTTTGGAAAAGCTTGGGACAATCACTTACCTCTCGCTGAATTCTCTTACAATAATAGTTATCACGCGAGTATTAAGGCCGCACCTTTTGAAGCGTTATATGGTCGAAAATGTCGCTCTCCTCTTTGTTGGGCCGAAGTGGGTGACGTGCAAATTTCCGGGCCAGAACTCATTCACGAAACAACCGAAAAGATTCTTCAAATCCGAGATAGGCTTCGGACGGCCCGGAGTCGTCAAAAATGCTATACCGACAAAAGACGCAAAGACCTCGAATTTCAAGTCGGTGACCGCGTCATGTTAAAAGTCGCACCTTGGAAAGGTGTCATCCGTTTTGGGAAACGTGGGAAACTAAATCCGCGGTACGTTGGTCCTTTCGAAATCTTAGAGCGTATTGGAGCCGTTGCTTATCGTTTAAACCTTCCGCCTCAAATAAGCTCCGTCCATCCTACTTTTCATGTATCTAACTTGAAGAAGTGTCTCGCCGAGCCCGATATCGTCGTCCCTCTCGAGGAACTTACTATTAATGACAAACTCCATTTTGTGGAGGAACCGGTTGAAATTGTGGACTACGTCGAGAAGGAATTAAAACAAAGCCGGATCCCGATTGTTAAGGTTCGTTGGAACGCCAAAAGGGGACCCGAGTTTACTTGGGAAAGAGAAGATCAAATGCGAAAGAAACACCCTCATCTATTCCCGGTCCCGGAAATGTCAGATTCCGAGGAAGAAACAACGACTACTACGCCTACCTAAATTTCGGGACGAAATTTCTTTTAAGGTGTAGGTAATGTAACATCCCGCCTTTTTCCGTTTACTTTTCCGTTTAACTATTTAAGTTCCGTTATATGTTTATAACACATCCCGTTAATATGCGTTGAATTATCTCGTTTAGGTAATTCCCGCACCCGGTTTAAAGTTGAGGGACCAAACTTGCCAAGGGTTGAAACATTTGACTAGGTCAAAGAGTCAACCCATTTTCATCCATTCATTTCACCTCCTCTTCCTCTTTTTACTACTTTCAAATCCTCTCAACATTCAAACACAAATTCATCATCTAAATCCGGAATAAGGAGCTAGCAACAAAACAAAATACATATTCGTGATCCTCTCTTCATCCTCTTCGATTTGATACCAACTTCATCACTTTTGGGTAACATTTCTAAAACACTAGATTTCTTTAAATTCGTGTTCTTGACTTAAAAGTATGTTAATTAGTGTCTATGGCTCATTGTGATGTCGTGTATGTAATTTGTATGCTCGATTTGTTGTTTTTGGTGTAACTAGTTCATTATGAAAATTGCTTGCTAAATCCTTGATTTTGGATGATCAAATGTTGTTAGATTGTTAAAGTGCATGTTTTAAAAGTGTTACTAGCATCATTAGCTTCATGTTGATGTATAGGTTGATTAAAGAAACTTCATTAACATGATTATTGTTTTTGCGATGCTTGACTAGGGTTTGATAAGCTTTATATGAACTTTGATGCACCAAATGCTATGAAATATTGTAGATAAGAGTTTTGTTGCAATGTGTGTTTGATTACCTTCGAAACCGCATATCATACATGTAAATTGGTTTCCCGAATCATGAAATGCGTTTTAGAACTTGAAACTTTGATTATGAATGCTTAATACGGTTTTTGGTTGTTGTAAGTGTTGAATTGCTTGATGAAATGTGTCTAGGTGTTTTCCTCGTCAAATTACCTTTCCGATGATATATGATACATGTTCTAAGTGTTTGCGGGTCATGAAATGTGTTGGTTTGTGTTTTAGTTCGTGCACTTAGGAAATACAGCAAACAGGGCCTGGAAACCGATCAGGACGCCGTCCAGAAACTGGGGACGCCGTCCCACCTTTTGAACCTGGACGCCGTCTAGGATATCAGGACGCCGTACCACCCTTCATTTTGGGACGCCGTCTAGCCATTTGGGACGCCGTCCCATTGTACTAAAACTGGCTGTTTGGGTTGTCATTTGACGAAAAATGTTTCGGATGTTCTAGACCTCCAATTCACTTGCAACTTGTTTTAACATGCTTATATATGAATAACTAGCATAAAAAATTTGTCCGAGACCCGACCCGAACATGTTGACTTTTCCGTTGACTTTGACCCGACCAAGTTTGACTTTTTGTCAAACTTAACCAAATACTTATGCAACCTTTCTAACATGATTATTTACTTGTAACTTGCATGAAACTTGACTAGTTGATTCACATGTTAATATAATCGAGTCGTAACGAGCCATAGGACTAATTGAACATCTTTGACCCTTCGTGACTATCGTTATTGATACAACCTATTTGTTTAGGTCAAGACTAGCATTGTTCTTTGCACACGTTACTTGTCGAAGTACTTTTTGGTTCGTGCATACAAGGTGAGATCATAGTCCCACTTTTACTCTTTTTGAACTTACTTTTGGGATGAGAAAACATAAACGTTCTTTTAAACTACGTGAACACAAGTACAGGGAAAACAAACATTCTACATACGAGTTTGAACACAAATCCTCAATTCGATTATCATTAGTTACATCAGATGGTTTAAGCGAGAACTTATGTTATATGGCCATATGGGTTTGACAAACCCTCACTTCGGACGGTTCGCTACCGTCTACGGGTGAAATATATTTTCGGGAAACAGTGTATGTTCTAACACTATTATTACGGGGTTCAACGGACGGAATGTTAAGCTTTGATAATTGAGTGCTCGTGAATATTAACTTTTAGAATGTACTATGACTTTATCGATGTTGCAAATCTTGTGGTTCAACTTACTTTTACTCACTTACTTATTTAAACCTATGATTTCACCAACGTTTTCGTTGACAGATTCTCTATGTTTTTCTCAGGTCCTTGAACTTAGGTGATATATGCTTCCGCTCATACTTTTTGATACTTGCATTGGATGTCGAGTATACTTGCATACGTGGAGCGTCTTTTTGACTACTTTTAATCGTGTCGCACGTGTTTCATACAAACTTTAAACATTGTTATGTACTTGTTATGGAAACTACTTTTGTAAACTTTGAAACACCCTTATTTATGAAATGAATGCGACGTACTTTTCGGTCAAACTTTGTTATAAAGACTTACGACCATGTAATGGGACCATACGTAGATGACGCCGTCATTTGACGATTTGTCGGGGTCGCTACATACGATATGTATTCAAACGAAATTTTTCATTAGAATCAAATAAGGAGGCAATGTTGATGGAAAGAATCTCCAAAATTGAAAAAAAAAAATGAATACTTAGAATTTAAGAACCGTACAATGAAACTAATATACTATAAGTATATGTTGCAATGATATCTTTTTTTTTTCTTCCTTTTTTGAAAATTATTATCTACACATAAATTTGAGTATAAATCGATTTTCATAACGTAAAATGTGAAATTTATTTCTTTTAAAATCTTTAAATCATCAAATGTAAAATGCGAAATCTAGTTAATTTACAACAATAATCTTTAACTACTTTATCAAACACGTATATAAATAATAAGTTCAAATTTTCAATTTTAGAAATAAGTTCCAACTAGATTCTTCTAAACTGAGACAGAGCTAGTATGGGGGCTTGGTGGTGCTAGCATTCCCTAACTATGGTTCTATAATTGGTATTTGATTGTTTTAAGTTCTAAGTTGATTATTTTCGAGTAGTAGTTTGGTTATGTACTAGTTACACCTTAATTTGGGGGAGAAACTGATTTCTTATCATTTTTTCATTAAAATCCCCTTAACTAACGATATACTTTGTTATAACCCTTCAAGTTTGAGTATGTTACTTTTAGTAGCTTTTAGTTTTTTCTCTACCTCAAAAGGCTTCAAAAAAGTAAAGTAGCTTTTAGTTTTTTCTCTACCTCAAAAGGCTTCAAAAAAGTTTTTTATTGATATGAACTTTTTCATAAAAACTAAAAGCTTTAAAAAGCCTTTAAAAGCTTGTTGTGAAACATGACCAGTATACTACTATAAATCATATCTCTCTTATCTTTAATAACAAAACTTTTATAATGCTATTTTTTATTCAAAAATCCTACTTGTCAAAATAATAGCCCTTAGATGAGAATGCTAACTTTTAATCTCAACCCTTAAAATTGACTATGACATCATTTACGTTGATGAGCGGTGGTTACTGTCCTTTATTACATTTATGCCCTTATTTTAACTTTTTACTCTAACTGTATACGTATGTAGGCCGAATAAAACAGTTTCACCATGATGGAACCCCACCAGATCATCTTCAACTAGATACCCAAACACACACACATGGCGATGAATAGCGTTTCCCTAATCTATGTTTGAATTTTGCATATGTTGCAGGTCGTAACCCTACATCATCTTCAAGGTCGTAACATTATCTTCGAATTATTTAATTCTTTGTTGCAGGTTTATTTTTGCAAGTCGTAACCCTTTCATTCGAATTAGGTCGTAACCCATCATCATCTTCAAGGTTTAATTTTGCGCAATGGCATAATACCCTTTCAATTTCTGTAATCTATGTTGCAGTTTGTAACCCTTTCATTCGAATAGGCCTTTTAATTTTGGTTTTCTAATTTGATTATAACAGTTGTATTATTATATTCTGGTAAATTAGTCGTGTAATTTGAATTTGAACATTTATTTGAAAAAATTGAAATGTCATATTTGGGTTAGTGATAATTTGAAATCTCTTTTATATTGGCTATTTGTACATGTTAATATGATGCTATTTGTATTGGCTATTTGTATATATAAGCTGTATATGCATCATATGTGGTAGTCATTTGTGTTCATGCTATATTTTGTGGATTCTCATTTAATCTTGTGTTACGTTGCATAATGAAGGTGTAGTTGATTATGCAGAGACCATAACAACGGATGTTAAGCTACAACCTTTTGGTTTAGATGACTGGCTTCACTTGGTATTGTTCTTTTCTTCCCATTTTTAGATTTTAATATTAATCACTCATATATGATTGTGCAGACTGCAACAAATGATATATGTTGAAGCTTTGTATATTTCTTTCAAATATGTGAATTTATTCAGATGGATACATGTATTTG